>NC_084998.1:26541771-26589271 GCF_963854185.1 Sardina pilchardus
CTCATCACAAACGAATGCGCTCTTCTGAGAACTGCACCTTTGTCACATCTTTGACCAGAGTTGTTGTATGTGGCAGGAAGAGGAACATGTTGTGCAATCTGCCACTTTCATACAGACACATTAGGGAAAGCTGGAAAAACAGGATGAGCTATCACCACATTCTAGTCATTTGAGGCGACTGAACTGCATTTTCCTTGATTTCCTTACTCCTGACTATTTATTCATCATCCACACGGCACCACTAACTGTAAACAACCAGACTGAAATGTTCATCACCTTAGCACATTCTCAGCTGGGTGCTTAATGCTCCTAGAGTCACAATAAACTAGAAATGAAGGATACTCACCGGCCTTTTTTTTTATACCGTTTTTAGAATAAGCGTGTGAGTGTGGGTGTGTGCGTGTGGGTGTGTGCGTGTGCGTGTGTGTGTGTGTGTGTGTGTGTGTGTGTGTGTGCGTGCGTGCGTGCGTGCGTGCGTGTGTGTGTATGTGGGTGGGTGTGTATGTGCTTTACTAGATGTCTGTCAACAGCTAATTATTTGCCTGAGGAAGCCTTGTTGGCCCTAAATAGGAGGCACCCCATTCTCTGAGTAGCTCTTGGTCTGCATGTTTTGACACATTGCAACAGTGTGGGCGTCTATAGAGCCCCAGACCACCCAGTTAGGATATACCTCTATTCATTAGCTCAACACAGTTTCCTATGCTGTTGATTAACATGTCGCCTCATTGCAAATTCATTCTCTAAAATCAACACTTGCTTTGTCAACTCAGGTCATCCTGTTGTGGAGGACAACAGATTAATAGCAAAATAACAGACAATTCCCTAAAGGGAATTTGTACTGTAAACCGTGACGCATGCGGTCATGCTGACTGACCGAAAGCCAAAGCTAAAGCTTCCGTTTTTATGTTTATATTTGACTGTGCTGCTTATTTGACTTTGTTGACTTTCATGTACCTGTCAAAATGTAATCAAGATGTATGGAAGCCTCACACACAAAGCTGCTAAAACCAATGAAGATGTTGCTAAAAAAAAACATTCATATTTGTCCTCTCTATCTTTTGTATTATTGCAATACTGTCAGTGCTGGCACTGATCGTGCATGTCTTTTATCAGCGCAGAAGACTGCACACAGAAAACACCCATACACTTGGATCATTAGCCTCTTCCTCCTCCTCCTCCTCCTCCTCCTCCTCCTCTTAGGTCCCAATATCTCCGCAACAAACCCACGGGAGCAAGAAGGTGCTGATGGAACGTAAGCCTACTGTAGCATCTGACAAGCGGCCTAAGGAGCTCAGGACACTCCAGGAGGTCGTGTGTGGACCAATCTGTCCTTTAAAGTGCCGGAGTCCTGGCAAAGTTACATTTCAATGCCATGTCTTTACAGTCTTACCACCGAGATGCAATACACTTATCAGCTTAGAGGGGGTCCTTGAGAGGATTAGGTCCTTTGTCCGGATTCATTACATGTGTTACGGATGTTGACGCAAACACAGGAACTGAGCCTGGTTGTAATGAAAAACAACATAATGTTAGAAGCCATTTAGTTCACAAGGATCTGATTTGATTATGTGATCAAATGTCTCAAACACATCTGAAGCTGAATCACAAGTGTGTGAGGAACATTCAGTGTACTAGAAGTTAGTCTCAGTTTGTTTCATTCAGATTGCCACACCAGAGATTTTGACATTATCCTGGGATTATTCCAGTTTGATCTCTAGTAAGATGAGCTCAGATCATTTTGGTCTTACATGTGCATTAAGGAAAGAACAGAGAGGCCAATGCAATCCCATGTTATCCTGAGATCACTGATACACAATCACAATCCCCCTCAAGCCCAGGGTACTTGCTTTTTTCTTCCAGAAAATATTGTACTCTGATAATATAATATGGATGTGTGGTCATGAAAGCAATTTACAGTAAGTGGTCTCATACATAATGAAACAGTATCATCATGTTATGTTAACACTGGAATTTATGCAACATTGGAGACAACCTACTATGTGTCTACCAAAACAATGTAATTCAAGCTTTTGATTCAATCATTATCACTGAACCTACAGAAAGCATAATGTCTGCATTAAAGAGTCATATAGATACATTCTGTAAACAAAACACGGCCATAGTGAAATGATTAGGCTAACATGAGTTATGACTGGGTCAATGGCTCAGTGATTTGTGCACACAGCATGATCATCTAAGCCTGCAAATGAACCCTGTGGGCAGAAATCAGGCCAAGGTCGACCCAGCACCACCAACCCACAAGCTATACTCAAAGTACCCATTCCTATCTCCTGATTTATTCAGGGATCTGAGCACGGCAGCTTGGCCATATATCCCAGTGACTCTTCCCCATGAGTCAGGGAGAGCGATGCCAAAGACTTCCTGTCATGAAAGTTTTACTAACTTGGCGGCTCCTCATCAGCGTTGCGACGCATGCACCGGCCAAAACCATATCTGAGCAAGTGGTCGTGTTAACGAGAGCGGTGGACGCAAGAGTGGGCAGAGACATGTGATTGTGGCGTTTGAAGAAGCGCGCCCCCCCACCCCTCACCCCCCGCCCCCCCGCCCGCCTGCGCAGCTGCCCCGGGTCAAGCCTGCCAGCAGTCGTGTCAGTGATTATTGCCACCCCGCGGCTCTGAGCGGCATGGGGCTGCTGGCTTGAGGATGAAGGCATGGAAACGTTTGGCCAGTCGCAGCTCTTGTCCTCGCGGTCTGGGACTTGTGCACTCGTGCTGCTTTAGTGGAAATGCTTGGGCAGCAAATTGAGAGTTTAGACAGGGGAGAATCAGCTATACCAGCCTACATGTCTTTAAATGTGGCGTGTCATTGTGCTGAATTAAATGGCAATCGAGGTTTGTACTGTACTTCATGAAACCACAAGATGTTTACTGAGGACATTTTAATCCTATTTTTTAACCATTATGAAAGAGGCTCTCTGTATAAATTGACAAATGAGAAACTGACAAATGAGAACTCTTAGCGGGTGTCGCACATGTATGTCCAATTGAATCTCTTCAAATAAATGTTTGTTTTTCTAGGTGATTACTGACTTATATAGATAGATATTCATCCCGACATGGATGATTCTGAAGACTACAGCGACGATAACAACGACAAAGAAAAAAAAAAACATCCGTCTACTCTAATGTGCCAGCGCAGACTGACAACGCTGTACGGGTCCTGTCAAGTTACCTCTACGCTTACAAGCGCCGTTGATGCCGACCTTTACCTGTGCGCCTCTTCCAGCCGCGGACCAAAGCCCCCGGTGAATCTCCAGCCTCGCCGCTGAACCCCCGCCAAGTCCCCATGTCAGCAAGTCAAGAAGAGTCACCTGGAGAAATGTCAGGGCACTCAGGAGACGGAGCCAAGACAGGGGGAGACATCAGAGAGTCATTCTCATCAGAGTGAAAGTGACATACAGCATTCAACATACCTGGAAGAAATATAGTCTACGTAGAATGGGCACATAATGTTTTGTGTTTTCTTTAAATTCAATGTGAAATGTGAATGTTTAAATGAACATGCACTGGTCTCAACTGCCACTAGTCCATAACATCCTCCCTATAATCAACATGACAAAATGCACTTTGGGGAGATATGGATAATTACTTGCTACCAAATGTGAAAGTTTATCATGTATTGCTATGATCTTTTGATTCATAATGCCTGTAACAGTTAAGGCAGATACTCTGATTTACCATACTAACCTCTTAATGTTACTTTGTTCGAAGTGAAGCTGAATGGTTAATGTTAATGTGAACACAGTACAATCCAGTCAGTTGTATTCAGTCAATAGCATATACTGGTAGATTGGCAACTGTTGAGTTGATTGTAGATTTCAAAGGAGAGTCTATGGCAAATCCTTCCTGAGGTCACTGAGGCATCCTGAATTAGGACATCACGTGCCGAGGATGACATTTAACAGCAGACACGTTAAGAGGAGATGACAGGTGTCATATGCTACACAACATCCGTTACTCACAGACCACTAGATCTATGTCAGTATTCCAGCGCACTAAAAGTCGCACTGGTAGCGCGGTGGGGGGGGGGGGGGGGGGACGGACAAATTCATCTGGACGGGTTCCCACATTGCGCTGTGTGCACAAGCTCCAGCACAGAGGCTTTCAGCCAGTGTGCAGGGAGGCAGAAGCGGCATCTCCCCAGTCAAACTGTGGCTGATTAAAGGCCAGTGGTTCCCTGATGGAGACCTGTGCATCTCGGTGACACCAGAGGGTTGAAGTGTCCGGTATCCAGGTCCCCAGCTGGTAAGAGGAAAAAAGGCCACTAGCCCAAGGTATCATGTCACGGAGATGGAATCAGGGTTGTCGTCTCGATTCATTTTGACAGGTTACATATGTGCAAAAGCCAATCTTCACCTCGGGTTAGAGTCCCTCAAACTACACCCGGCCACCAGCTAGAACAGATTAGCTAAAATGTCACTGAATGGATGTTCTTTTTTTTTTTGTCTTCTTTCTCCTCTTTATCCCTTAAAAGTGTCCTCCTTCTTCGCTGTACTTTTGCGATTTGAAAAACACTGCTTCCGCTGCGAGGGTTGTTTCAGCGCAAGTGCTTTTTTTTTAAAGGACCGTCATGTGTGGTTGCCCCGGGCCGTCTGCGGCCGGCTGTCACTGAGATTTTGGCAGGCCCCGTCTGGACATCTGTGAGAGTCAGACAATGGGTCCCGCAGCCTCTCCAACCCACCTGTGTGTGTGGCCTACCAATACAGCAAAAGATGATTCTGGAAGACTAGAATATGGGCGCGTTACCTCACATCAACCCTTTGCTATTACAATCACAGGCAAAAACATTGCACGTCCATGCAACGAGCATAACAAAGTTGTATAACAAATAAACAAATTATTATTTCACTGTACAGTAATGTTCCAGATGTTCACTTGCACTGTTTGCTTTGAAACTCCCCACGGTGACCCCTCCGCTCCCTCAGGTGGCCCCGTCACCCTGACCTACACTCACTGACCACCATTAGTGTGTCTGTCCTGTCAGGCGGACATCAGGAGTAATGGGGTCAACCCTGACCCTTCTCTCTCCGTCAAAGCTCCCAGGAGGTCCAGAGACATGCTACAGGGGGAACGTGCTCTCACAGGTGGAGAGGGACTCCAGAGGCCTCGGAGACAGATGTAGAGAGAGGACACTTATGAATGAGGGGGGAGGGGGGGGGGGTGACCCCTGGTGAATACCTTTATGGGTTAGCTGGCCAGAACAGCTTGACCGTAGAAGGTTTCACTCTAGAGGTATATGAGCTAATGCTCGGTGCAAGGGAAACTCAGAGACAGTACAGTCAAACACCAGTACAACGTCTTTTGAAACATCTGCAACATCTGCCTAATTGGTAATAGTAATGTCTAATAATGTTATATTTCAGTCAAGGTCAAGAGTAATTCTGACGGACAATTAATGTCACTGGTTTTCATGTACATATAGCTGCATTGTCCTTCACCAATCCCCTGCCCGGGCTGGTGTTGGGACATTTTGATGGTCTCTGAACACGCTGTCAAATTTAACTGTGATACAATCTGATTCTGCTGCCCCAGTTTCAGTGGAGTGGAAGAGGACAGAAACAGTGACCTCCCCTGAGGATCGCCCGTGTCCGTCTACAGCACCTGCCATGAGGAGAGCTGGGAAGGTGTCAATCATTCAGACAGGGACCTCATAGCAGGCAGCTGGGAAATATGCAGCAAAATGAGAGGGTAAAGGATATAATATGTGAATACTCAACTGTGAAGTCTTAAGTCTTAGTCTTAAGTATTCAATGTGAATACTTATTTTATAATTGTTTGATTGCGTATGATCTAATCATAGATTTGTGTATATGGACGGATGCATATTTACATATTACAGGTTTTACGGCCTGACGAAGACCCGGTGTGGGTTGAAACCGGTTGGCGTTTTTTGTCATGCCCCATCTTTAATAAAGGGTTTTTTAACTTAACTTAAACGTATTCCTTGGCTCAGTGCGAGAGTTGCCTGAAGGAGGCCTTAGTGGCTACCACATTTTTTATTTACAGTACATGCTGCCCTACAAACCTTTAAGAAAGATGATCGCTTGACTGTGAAGATGCACCATGACAGAGATGTAAAAGTGGCATTGACAACAAAGCTACCCACTTGTTAGCCATGTTTTGCCATCTGGAAATGTTGTGGATGTGTCAGTAGTTATCCTCAAAACATAACTGTAGAACTCCAGCATCCGAAAGTGCCCATTACACACACACTGAGGTTTTCCAAATGTCCATGGAAGCCTTTCAATAATGTTCCAAATGGGAACTGGAGACTCTTAGGAAAGCTCAGAAAAGACACCCATCCTTAGATCTCCTCTTGGCAACTCTCTCTCTCTCAACTCTCTCTCTCTCTCTCTCTCTCTGCCTGTCTCTCCTTCTTTCTCCAATCTGTGCCCTGTAATAAAATCACTGTGAGGGCTGATGTGTTTGGGGTGTGGGGAGTCAGCATCTCTCTGGGGAGGAGCATTGATCTAACAGCCCCCCCCCTCCCCCCTCCCCCCTCCCACCCTCTTTGCCTCCTGCAGGCCCCGCTGTGGATTTTCCCCTCGACTGAGCGTGGCTTTGCAATCCAAAAGCATCTCCACTGGCTCGGAAATGTGGCGAAGGGGTCAAGTACGAGTTCTTCCCGCCGTCAGCAGAAATTCCGCCTCTCTCCTGCTCTCTCTCTCTCTCTCTCTCTCCCTCTCTCTGGGATGTTTGAGTGCCCGGTCGACTGGAGAGACCTTGGCGTCAAGGGGCGCTGGGAAGGCGCAAGCAGGTCTATGTCAGCAGCGCCGTATTGACAGCACTCTCCAAGAGGGGTCTGGGAGGACAAGAGCCGCGGAGCCAAGACTTCCTCACATGATGGGCTTTACTGTGACTGTGTCAACTCTCTCCTTGAGAGAATGATTCATTGTAAACATTCACCTAGTTTAACTGAATCGTATTGTTTTTAACGGTCAGCACAAGGCGAAAGAAGCAGGTGCATGGTTTGTAGTTTCTTTATGCTTTGTCGGTTTTTTTTTTTTTTTAAATCTTATGTTCTGGTAATCTTGTGTTCATGAATAAAAAAAGTGCATCCAGACATTCCCATACTGGAAGGCAAGGCCTCACCTTTGTAAACACGAGCTAAACGCAAGAGTGGTCTGACGTTTTGAAGGAGTGTTTTGTGCGTCTGTAACAAATGAGATGACAGGCATTCAGAGAAGACATTTGAGAGAGTCACCTGAACACACAAGCTAAATTAGCACAGAGAGGGAGAGTGACACAGAAAGAGAGAGAGAGAGAGAGAGAGAGAGAGAGAGAGAGAGATCCTGCTGGAAAGAAAATGTATTATTCATGAGAAACATAGCAGAATGAAGTATTTATCAATGTGATCCCACAGGTCTGTTGTGGTTGAGAGGAGAACTCAGTGAGAGTGAAGAGGGTATTGTTTCACATTTTATAATCTAGGACCTATTTGTAACACTTCACTTTTTGCGCGTTGTTAAGTTACTGACTGGCTGAACATAAAAATCGAGACAGATGGCAGATACTGTACCTCCAATAGAACAAACACACTCTTTGTTAAGTTACTGACAATATGATACTTCATGTAGACATACAAATCAAGACAAAGCCTTTAATTGCGAAAGATGCTATACAGTACAACAAAACACAATACTATAATTGCTATGTCTTGGTAAAAAAACATGTCATAGGATAGAATCCACATCATGTGGGCTCTGTGTTCATCTAGTGGTTAGATTGTGCAACTGCAGGCTCACAACACAACAGAAAACAATTTGTACACAATAATTCATCTAAGTGCCCGTCATGTTTTGACCTTTGACCTGAGAATTGCAGTTTACTGTCCTATACATACACAGTCCTGTTGCAATATAAAGTATCAAGATGAGTAAAATAAACATGGGGTTCAGTAAGGTACTGAAGTATAGATATATTTTGTTCTAAGATTCAGAGATTTAGTGACCTTTCCGATGGTTAAGATAACTTCCTCAAGGGGCTGAACTGAAGCACCACACCACAAGAGAGCAGGAAGTGTTATTTGACAATAAATAACAGCTCGAACAGAGAGCCGGTCCATCTCCTTTAATGATCCATGACAGTATCATTACCAACACAAAGGCAACTGAAAGCCATGCTTGGAGGAAAGGCCACGATCCCACACCCCTCTCTCATCCCGCACAACGAGCCCTTTCTCAGCCCCTCGGCCGTCTTCCCTCCCCTCTGGCACTCCCCTGTCTGATAGAGAGAACAGCGGAGCCATGCATCCATACACCCCAAAACAAATGCCAATCCATTCCACGGGCATGAGCGATGCCACGCTTGCCAGGATGCAGCAGCAGCATCCCTCAGCCTCCGTTTTTTTTTTTTGAGACGGAGTTGGACGGGTTCCGATTACCCGCCCACTGTTCCCCTGTCAGGCTTGTTTGCTATTAAATATTGCGATGTGAAGAGGAGGGGGTGTGGAGCTGAATACAAGCCCCCTCTTTGCTGTCAGTCACTGGGATAAAGGCTGGCCTGATGCGCCAAATAAACTGGGTGCTGGGCAGCAGGTAGGGTTACGGCCCGGCCGGACTCGTGATTCCGCCCCGGCTCCGGTTGCCCGTGATGGGGATGGAGGGGGGGAGGGGGGGGGGGATCAGCTTACCCACGGCTGCCACTTGAAATGGTCCAGTCCAAGTGCCCTGCCTCCTCATGATGGAGTGATTACTTATTCATTGAGGGGGCACCGAGGGGCGAATGGTTATGAATGGGGGTCCTTGTCAGTGGCAGTGCAGGAAACAGCTGACACAAGAGTATCTGTTACTTGCCCCCCACCCCCCCTCCCCCCATATACACACAAAAATGCATACTCACAATTACAGTTACACACACACACACACACACACACACATGTGCGCACACACACGTACGCACACACACGTACACACACACACACGGATAGCTGAATCCAGTTTCTGCCACTTCTCCCATAGCCTATTTCGACACGATACATTATATCAGTGGAATAAAGGCATACCCCATTAGCAGTCCAACACCAAAACAACACAGACACTCAATGTGATGATTAAGTCACCCGTCAATTCCCCTCCTTCGTGAGTAATCCCTCTCCGAATAGGACCAGGGTAAAGTGATCTCACCCTGCCATGAGGTGCAGCCCAACAGCGAGTGTGAGTGCCTACTGTGTCATTACAGCCAGCAAGGTGACTAACCAGGCTCAGTGCCTTTCTCATTACTCCAGACCGGGTGTTGTGTAGCCCGACACCCCGTCACTCAGGAGCTTAGAGAAAAAGAGAGGGAGAGAGAGAGACAGAGAGAGAGAGAGAGAAAGGGAGAGAGAGAGAGAAAGTGAGGAGAATGTCACCGAGCCAGACCCCTGGCTGCGTTTGTCTCAGCACCTCTCTCCTGACACAAGAGAGCCCCGCGCTGCCTTTCCACCGTGTGAAATCTCACACTGCCCGCTACTCACAGGGCACTTGGGCTCAAGTGTAGCTGGCACGGCACATACAGAGAGCCCTGCCTTTCTTTCACCTGAACTATACACACACACACACACACACACACACACACACACACACACACATATACAAACACACACACACACACACACACACACACAGTACCCTCCTCAAAAGTGCCCCCCCACCCCACCCACCTGAACTACACACACACACACACACACACTCACACACACACACACACACACACACACACACACACACACTCATTTATTATTGGAACTTCATTTATTATTGGAACTTCCTATATACAGATCTCTATCTATCTATCTATCTATCTATCTACTGTATCTATCTATCTATCTAAAATAAGTCACTGATTGCCCCAAGTGCTCCAAATAACATCATGTTTTCTTGACAATATGTCTGCTGTAACACACTAATGGGGCTTTTCCACTGCATGGTATCAGCTCAACTCTACTCGACTGCTCACTTTTTTGGTTTTCCATGAGCAAAAACTGGTACCTGATACCTGGTACTATTTTGGTATCACCTCCATTGAGGTTCCAAGTGAGCTGAGCCGGTACCAAAAGGTGACGTTAATGACATTAACACACACACACGCAAAGGCACACGCAAAGGCACACACACACACACACACACACACACACACACACACACACACACACACACACACACACACACACACACACACACACACACACACACACACACACACACACACACACACACACACACACACACACACACACAGTACCCCATTCCTGCCTCCCCCCTCTTTTAGCTCTAGAGATACCGCACCTGCTTGTGTGTCCATCTTAATCGTGGTCACCAGCAGGTGAACCCCATTCAGTATTGATGGGCTGCCTCTGGTCCGCGCGCCGGCGCTGCCGAGCCTGCAGGGGGTGAGCAAACGCTTTAATTAAACTGGAGGCCCCGCATCAAAAGCGCCATTCAGGGATGTCGGCCTATACGCACACAGGATGGAGTGTAACCGTATAGCCGCTCACTTTCTCCCTCATCGCATCTCCAAAAAAGGAAGAAGAAAAAAAACACACAGGGGTGGGGCCCCGGGGCCTTGTGGCCCCATTGTAACAGTCTGCCGGTCCGCAGGAACGTGTAACTGGAGTCAGCCGGGGCCCTTTGTGGCCGCTGTAAGCAATATGTTCCCGTGTGTGATGGGCGAACACGTCGACACAGATTCCTTTCACTGCCGGACTTCTGATACCCGGCGCGTTTCGGTTACCATGCGTTTGATTTGGTGGCAACGTCTCACCAAGACTGGCGCAGGTGTAGTGAGGTAATAAGGCTTTCTTGATAACGGCACCTTTTTTCCATGCTGTCCTACGAATATGCCTATGCATTATGAACCATCTTTTATACCCACTACGATCAGTAGGATCAGACTATATACATTATACGCATTATACGTCTCTCATTAACGTCATTTATGTCTGTCATTTATTATTGGAACTTCCTATATACAGATACAATAATGGAAAATATGCTCCTATCTCTTTACATATTGTGCATGAGTGTGTGAATATACAGACACTATACTTACAAACACATGCTTGTACATGGTTAATAAGTGAATGGAAATCATATTTGCTTTATCTACAACTTATTCCACTGTAAACAAATCCCTTTGAGTTAAGCATCTGATAAGGGGGTCTAAACCTGGACTCTGCTGCACTCTCATGGACTGAAAGGTATATTGCAATGTCATTGAGAAAGGAGTAAAGAGCCGCATTTTGCATACAACAATTGTACCCCACAGACACGCTTTGGCGTATCTATCTATCTATCTATCTATCTAAAATAAGTCACTGACTGCTCCAAGTGCTCCAAATAACATCATGTTTTCTTGACAATATGTCTGATGTAACACACTAATGGGGCTTTTCCACAGCATGGTATCAGCTCAACTCTACTCGACTCTACTCACTTTTTTTGGTTTTCCATTAGCAAAAACTGGTACCTGGTACTATTTTGGTATTATCTCCGTTGAGGTTCCAAGTGACGTTGATGACATTAACACGCACACACACACAAACACACACACTCACACACACAAACACACACAAAACAAGTTGGACTATTGAGAGGGTAGCCAAGAGGTTGTTCATGAAAACATGGCAAGGTATGTACAAACATGCTGCACTGAGAAAAAAGCTGTTGCAGGAGCTGAGAATGGCTATTTGTGCTTCTCCGTGTCGCAGAGCGGCCTGTTTGTACTGTACATACCTCGCCATGTCTTTACGCGCACATTGCCAAACAAATATGCTTGAAGAGGGCACAAAAGCTAGTCTGGCTATAGTCAGGGGAGTCTGCGCTTTATTTCTACAGCACAAGAGGCGTGATCAATGGGCATAGTTCAAATGACTCTTTTGGATGGTCCTTCAACCAATCAGACTATCGATTCCGGTGCGCCTTTTGGATAAGCTAGTTTGTGATTGGATCCAGAAGATGTGGACAGGAAGCAGGAGAGATAGATGCGCAGGTTTCCAGCCTGAGCTGCAGGGCGGAATCCAAATCGCCGGTAGATCAGGCAGGGTTTACCCAGCCTACACAAAACAGTTAGTAGACCTACATATTACTGTAAACTTCGGTCTGGCATCCAGGCTACCTAACCTGACTTTCGCCAGATCCTGTAGTTCGCTGTCTGCTTCACACAAGGATCTGGGACTTCTCGATAGGAGATGTATTTCTGAAGGCGGGTCCTTGTAAAACATCCTCGCATGTGATTTGATAAACCACTTGCCTGTTATCTTGAATGACGTGCTAGGCTTCTTCAAGCTCTTGCCAAACCCGGTCGGAAGAAGAGTAAAAACATCCTTGCCACCAATAAATGTCTTCAAAACTATTCTCTGTTAATCTTTTATAGAATGAATACTCGATAGATTCGACAAAACGGTTGAAATAGCAGAATCAATGTCAGCACAAGACTCCTCGCTGCGTGCCGCCATTGTTATTTGTTTCAAACACTCGCTTCGGCGCTCCTGATTGGTTGCTCATTTTTTGATCACTGGCAGGGGTTTGGATTGCCCTCGCGTCCAAACCCTTGTGTGGAGCTCAGCGAAACGCCTCTGGTGGAGCATGGCGGAACTACAAGGGTCTGGCGAGAGTCAGGCTTCAGGCTACCTACATCTGCCCCAAAAACCAGTTTCTTGCATACTATGATGTAATACCATATTTCACCACCAGGGAGCGAAATATCATCACATATTTTATCAGCAGCAGCAAAGTAGCCATGAAATGACAACTTACCATAGCCAAAGTCTTCATTGAGTGTCCGTGGCATGGCCTTTGGCTGTAATCACAAATGGGCATATCTGTAGTATGAATGGCATAGCTTAATTATCAATTACCCTAGGCCCGGTTTCTCATTTTACCCCACAACCACCATTTTCAAATAAAATGCTCTCACAACAAGCTTAAACATTATGATTTTGTTTAGCCCTCATGTCTTAATGGGCCACCAAACATGTGCTATATAGCTTTCCACAAATTGTAAGGAATGATTCCCTCTTCCTTAAAATGCTGTCACATAGGCCTAATAAAAATTGTTTAAACGGTGTTCTAGAAAAAAGTGGCGACTCCTCGTATCCCTATGCTCAGCTTCTCTCGTTCTCCCCTACTTAGTTACCTTAACAATTTGCTTAGAAATGTAATCAACCCTTCAATGAACCCAAGTTAAACGGTTTCTAAAAGTAGTCTATGCATCAGAGTGTCTGTGTGTCTATGTTGACAGGCCAAGTCCTAAAGTTCATTTTGGTGAAATGATGGCAGTAGGTTTGTTTGTCTTCTATGGTCTGATATCAGGTTGCATCATGAGGTTGTAGCCTAGACCAAGTCTGTATACTTTGTCAGGACACCAAAAATATGGAGGCCAGCAGACAGCTGAGGTGATGGGACTGATAACCCTGATGACATGACAACACACGACTGGCCCCTGCAGGCCTATCCTCATTTCATAATAAGAATTTTACAGAGGTAGAATGTTTCTCTTTCTTTTATTTATAAAATATATATATATAAAATCTATACATATGTATTTAAAAAAAATAGTCATTTTGATTGGGTAAGAAAAAAAGACTAGTTATCTCACAATGCATTTTACATGATCTGCATGGGACCTCAATGATGATGACTTTTGAGGTCTGTGGGCCATCAGGGCCTTCCCCTCCATAGATTGATATGAATGTACTTTTTTTTTTTATTTGATTGGATCGCACCATACCATGAGGCCATACTGTGTAAGCATGTGGGATACAGCTAGCTTTTCGCTCATTGGGCACACCCTCCCACAGATTCTGCTTGAGGAGACCCGCCCCAGTCACCAACACGAGCTGCGATTGGTCTCCAGGCCCGGCGTGAGTTGTTGTTAGGGTCGGAGGTGAACGGCCAGAAGTAACCCCTCCTCGCATCACACCACCGTGATGTTGCTGTCAAAGACGCCGTTGTAGCATCCACTTAGGTGCCGCTTGCCTCAGTATGATGTGATTGGTCAACATAAGAGGACAAGATGTGTACGCGCAGGGGTTAAATCACGAACATATCAATACGTCTTTGGGGATTTACTCTTCAGAATTACTTGCCGATTTCTTTCTCAAGGTAGGATACCATGGGACTATAACTCAACATAAAGCTAAAACTGATAAGCTCATTACCCAGCGATAACTTTAGCGTTGCAGAAGTTAACATTAACGTTACATTTATGCCGTGCAGAGTTCGCAAGGATGGAGAGATCAGTTAACGTTTTTATTTGCTAGCGATAGCTGTCTAGCGCTGAATAGTTTCCTGGGCCGGGTAGCATCTAGCTACCCGGTCAGGTAGTTATGCTAAAATCTGATAAGGTAACGTTACCGTTAGCCACGGAGAGCTAGGATAACCAGGCTAGGCTAGTTAACGATATCATCCTCATAACGATTCGAGGAAAGAAGGTCGCGTAAAATTAACCATCATTACGATGCCCATGACACCAGGGTTGGCATCAGCGTTTGGTGTACAACATTTACCTTAGCTTGCTACTGTTGCTCTAGTTGATTTACATGGTTAGCCTCATGAGAGCTACTGTACACGAATTCGTATCTGACCACTCTGTAGCTTCTAGCCATCATAGCTATTTCCCTGTGGACTTTGGTTTTAAAAAAATCATTAACGTTTTGTTTTCCTCTAAATCTGCAAGTTAGAGGATTGGGATAGCTACGATAAATTAGATACTTAAAGCAGTACGGTAACGTTACTGGCCAATGATGCTCTAGTTACTTCAAAGCCAGGTGATGGGCTCGCTGTGATATTGTTTGTCTGCGATGCAAGTAGCTATACAGTACAACAGCATGGAACTTTTAACCAACAGCAGCACGTTGCCTTTAATGTTACCTGCAGCGGTTAACATTGCCATCATTTCCACTATCATTCTAGTTTTTCCGGTCATACGGCTTCTGTTACTAGGCGTGTCAGGCCGCAAACGTTAGTTTAACCCTGTGATGACAGACTCTTGGCAAGTGTCACGGCTGGTTAGCTGGGGCTGCTAGTTGTAGTTTGTTTGACTCCTAGTGAGCATTTGACACGTGGTTTACAGTTTTCATCAGTTCACGTTTGACACAAAAGGTAGCCTTCCAAACTATTCATACCTCAACGAAAAGTGACTCATGCTACCATAGACCTACTTTGTTAGTCAGTGTACAATGAACAAAAGAAGAAAGACTAATTTCAATATGGAGACGTGTATTTTACACTCATCTCAAATACAGTAAATTACAATTTTTGCTATTTACTCCATGACAGCGCTTTGTTTATTTTTGTAGTACACTGTGTAGTGCAACACAAAAATGTGCACTTTTCTTTCCCAGTGAAACAAAAGTGAAACACAAAAGATGAGGCTACCACTATAGCCCTAATGCTGATTCATGGTGTCCTCTGAATTTGGTGTCAATTTTGTCTGACCCAGGAAAGCAGCAACAGTTAATCAACAATATCAGTAAATCAGTAAGCTTAAGGGTTTTTTTTTTCCCCAATGCAATGTTGCAATGCAACCTTTACTGTAAAACATAGGCACTGGCCTGGATTCATACCTGAGCCAGCTGTGTGCAAGGCAGCAGCACTAACCACTGTACCATCTGCACCAATGGCCTATTCATGGGTTTCATCAGGACCCCTTCCACAGGTGTATTAATCAAGCACCATGCAGTCTACATTCATAATCTCGGTGCTTTATTGTATACACCTGTGGAAAGGGACCTGATGAAAGCCATGAATAACTAGCAATGTGATTCAGTAAAAGCAATACAACCAACCAAACAGTCTTTGATCCTGGTGTCATGATAGTTACTTGTCTTGAACTATTTGTGGGGAGAGGGGATTGTAGGGGTTGATCGAATAAGCTATTCTTTCTAAAATGACAATGGTGATGTATGGTTCTGTATGTAACCACATTCTGTTACATACAGTATAGTCAAGGAGATCTGGAATATCTTCAAAATGAAACACAAGAGCCTGTAGTTTCAGTTATGGAATTGGACTGACGGACTGGCATTTGCACACCAAGGAATGGCACCATCCTCTGGGGCTAATTGCAGTTCTCTCAGAGCAAGAAGCACTTTGTTATAGCTCGATATTTTTCTTGCACCTGGACAGGCTTCTTTCACTTAGAGTGTTTCTCTCTCCCTCTCTCCATCCATCCAGTCTTTGGGGGCTGCCAGCGTCGTTCAGCCATGGCAGAGCAGGAGCGTCCTGCTAAGAAGCCTCCTGCTGCAGCTGTGCTCCTCTCCCACTTCACGGTCGGCTCGGTCTCTGAGGAGAACTCCGAGGATGAGATCCTGGGCAGGCTCGACCCCATGCCGGCCGAGGAGAAGGAGCGCTCTCTGTCGCCGTCGTCCGTCAGCTCGGACAGCACCTATGAACTGGGCTTCGACGGCGTAGATGGACCTGCTCAGAACCTGAGGTGGGCAATGACCATTGTTTCAGTCTCATAGGCACCAGCCATTACGTTGTCAAACATGCCAAACAGAGTCATCCAGGCCATAAGCAGCAATGATGTTGCACCTGGGACCTAGCAGGCTTGCACTGTTTGTCTCCGAGGGCTCTGTCAGTATTGCCAGATTGGGCGGGTGCGGGCTTCTTCTTACATCGTTCGACGGGGGGGAAATAAGCTATAGGCGGGTAAATAACATTTTGAGTTCAATGGTTCTCTATGAGAAAAACGTTGTTGGGTATTTTTTTGCTGAAGACGGCGGGGTGATTGGGCATCATTCAACCCAATCTGGCAACGCTGGCCTCTGCTCTGTGCTGTGTTGTGGTCACCCTGGAGTTCGATAGAGATAGATAGATAGATAGATAGATACTTTATTGATCCCCAAGGGGAAATTCAAGTTAAACAGAGAATGCACAAACAATCCACAGTCTTTGGTTGAGCCCTAAAGGAATCAGCAGGGCTTTTTGTCTGAATACTGGTAGGCTGGTAGAGGACAGTGGGTTCATCTGAGTGAGTACCCCCCCCCCCCTCCCCAGCCCTGGACTCTCTCTCTCTCTCTCTCTCTCTCTCTCTCTCTCTGCCATGTGTGAAAGGGCTGCCGTGCCGACTGCTCCTATTGCCACACAGAGGCTGCTTGTGCTCGAGGAGACGGCGATGCTGTCGCCATGCCAACTCTCCCTGCTCTCCCCCATGCTGCTGTCAGACCGGCTAGTCGTGGAGGGTGAAGGGCAGGCTGTGGATGTGTGTGTGTGTGTGTGTGTGTGTGTGTGTGTGTGTGTGTGTGTGTGTGTGTGTGTGTGTGTGTGTGTGTGTGTGTGTGTGTGTGTGTGTGTGTGTGTGTGTGTGTGTGTGTGTGTGTGTGTGTGTGTGTGTGTGTGTGTGTGTGTGTGTGTGTGTGTGTGTGTGTGTGTGTGTGTGTGTGTGTGTGTGTGTGTGTGTGTGTGTGTGTGTGTGTGTGTGTGTGTGTTCTGTGTTCCTTGTGCCTGCCTTCTCTCATTTGTTTTACCGTCATTTAAACGACATAATGTTTGGTTTGGATAAAATAATTTATGTTGAATAATTTATGCAGGCCTGATAGAGTTCAGGCGTGGTGCCTGAATTCAGGCTTGAGCTCTGCCATGTACAATGTCAAGAAAGGCTATTCTCTATATTGTCTTTTAATGTGTTTGATCATTTCAGGCACAGATATTATTTCCTGTCTATCAGGCCTGTTTATGTAAATTAATGAATGTTTTTGTGAGCCAATAAGACTTGTATTGATTTGTAGAGGTGAGGTGAGTAAAGTCAAGTCTTACCTTTGTCCATTTGGAATCAACCACTTTTCCAAATCAAATTTGGAATAGATGTCATTGATCTCAGGCTTGTGTGAACAAGGCCAAGGCCAGGCCCAGAACTTTCAGAAGTGTTTCCAAATGGTTCCATTGTGAAACCCAATCTTTCCTCACTGTGTGTCCTCATTCTTTATATCAGTCACAATGTAGTTTTTGCAGAAACTCAAGAATTGCTTGTGTTCATTAATTTGAACCTCCACCAGTCCCCTAAAATGACAGTAGAATAATTTATTGGTCTTATTGCCAGTGTTGTTGTTGTTCTTCTTCTTTTTTAGCCCTGTGTATTTCAGTTAGCCTGCTGGCAGCTGCTATGGCTAGGACGGCATGCCCTGCAGTAGGCGGTGGGAGGAGTTGCCCAGTTATGTTCAGACAAGCTTTGACAAGCACAATGGGGGGAGCGTCCCTCTTCCTCCTCTCCCATTGGCCGTCGGGAGGAGAGGGGGCCCTCTTATTTTAGGGATGCAGGGACAGGGCCCCATGTACCACAGGCCCACGTGTGTTGCTGTTGTTCAGCACCATGGCCCGATCAGAACACCCAGTCCCAAGTCAGCTCACTGGGTGTAGATCAGGAACAGGAGCAGACAGGCACATCCCCGTTAATCACAGGAATGCCTTCCCACCGCCGCCCGGCCTCACGCCCCACCCGCAGAGTGATGGAACACTAAACAGGCCTACTGCAATTTCTCAACTGTTAGCCACGGCTTATACTCTGATTTTGCAAAATTTCTTCAGCTATGAGGTCAATACACGGTGGCAGTTACTAAGATATTAATATGCTTTTGTTTCTATTAACTTGTCCTGTCCTGTCCTGTCCTGTGGCTAATGCACAGGAAATTACTGTATTGCTGCCAACAGACTGCAGGTTCTCAACCTTGTTGGGGCTAACGCACACCAAAGGCCAAACCAAAATGCCGAGGCACACCAATTTACTTATGGTTACTGATTATGAAGTGTGTCACAAATTGTTATAGGTTCAGACTTGATAGCATTCAGGCGTGGTGCCTGAATTCAGGTTTGAGCTCGGCCATGTTCGATGTCAAGAAAGGCTATTCTCTATATTGTCTTTGAATGTATTTTATAATTTCAGGCACAGATCATTTCCTGTCTATCAGCCATGTAGGTTATAACAGCAGTGTCTCGCGATAGGCAAGTGCTCACATGATGTTGACTCTGCGGTGTAAGAGGTCTGTAGCCTATTAGGCAACTTTATAACAACCACTTTATAGCTAGCTTGGGAAGACCCACGTGTTTGGCACATTTGGGATTTGCTCTGCAGGTCCGTGTGGCCATGAGGTCATGGAAGCCCATTTCCAATGTCCCTAAAACACGGGCATGCAAATGCAATAGCTAATCCGGCATGGTTGTGTGTATGTTCTTTGCAACTGAGCAGACAACTGCATTTACGAGATTGCTAAGCTTCTGAGACGATTTGACAAGAGTTTAATGCATCACTTTATGTTTAATTTCACTGCTAGTTATGACCCTGCAGGAAGTCGTAAGTCAAAGAATATTTTCCAGGCCCACTCTCAATTACAGTTGAGAAGGTGTGCGTGCCGTGCTAACCAGGCTACTTTACCATGAGTCTGTATCTGTATAAAGACACATTGGGTTCCTCAAAACTCCATGACACGCTGGTTGAGAACCACTTAGGGCTGCTTGATCATTTATCACGATTATTTTGTTCAATATTGAGATCACGATTATGAATCGTGATTACTCAGTGATTTTGGAACTATCATCCATATTCAAAATTCAACATTTTTTTTTTTATTGATTGTTACTGTAAATATTATCCAACAGGAAAAAAATACATTTAAAGCTAACGCACACGACCACTCAAAACAACAAAAGGAGAGCATTGTTATGAGACTGAATGTAGCAAAATGATAATTATATTTTGGAATAATCATAATTGTTGGAAGTCATAATCGTGATTAATCGATTCATTTGATTAATTGCACAGCCCTAGAACCACTGTTGTAGAATGCAGCCCTGTGAAGGCTAGACTACGTAGTGCTGCTCACCCTCACACTGGCCAGGGCAGCAGGACACAGTGGAGCCTGTATTTTTGTTTCCGTGCGTGAGAGGACTGCAGTGCTGCTGAACATGAAGCCTTTTCTCTCCAGTCAGCTCTATTGATTTTTTTTCTCCCAGAGAAAGGCGACCTTATGTCACTTCAGCCTAGCCATCGATTGGATGGAAAAAGACGAGGCCATTCATCCTCAACGCTGAGCTCAAGACTTGAGTTCTTGAGTTCTTGAGTTCTTGCGTTTAGTGATTTTACTAAAAGGCTTAAGTTCATGAACTTAAAGGAATTCCATTGTTGTTGGCTTAAATGTGATAACATACAGTAGCCACGTCGAGTCTACAGCATTGAGTTCCAGTACAGATAACATACAGCAGCTACCTGCATTATCAGCTTGTCTTATCTGGCTTTTGCCAAAGTTTGTGATGACTTTGTGGTAGAGTTGAAAAGGGAAATTGTATCGAGCGTTCTTCAAGTAACAACTTGCTTTCACTGGTTCAGGCCATAATATTGTCTTCACTACGAAGGTGACAGTCTGTCAGAATGTCTTGATTTGTTCCCATAACCTTCCTCCTGCTGCGGGATAGGATTCTGCTCCCAGTCGCACCATAGAGATGAGACTGACATGAATTTGTTATTGCTAACCATTCCATGATTAATTTGATCTTTTCCTTGATGGTCTGTTTTTTTGGTTTTGACTACCAAAATAGTTGTCGATTCATTTAATAGCTGGCAACTAATCGATTCGTTGTTGCAGCCTTATCGGAGATGAGCGATATTGCCGGCGAGTATAAACGTTTCTCTACTGATCCTACAGGCCAAGCATGTCCGGACTGCATTTGATGAAGCAGGGCAGGGACAGGAGACGCATTGATCTCCAGAGGGACTTCACTGTGGCCTCACCTGCGGAGTTTGTCACTCGCTTCGGGGGCAACAAAGTCATTGAAAAGGTATGACCTGTCTGTAAGGCTTCATGCTCGGTTCCTTTGAAGTGCGCGTGTCAAGGCTCTTTGCACAAATTCTCAGCGTCTGCCAAGTAACTGTAACCATAACGATAACCAAATTAATTTGTGGCAGGTCCTTATCGCCAATAACGGCATTGCTGCTGTGAAGTGCATGCGCTCCATTCGCCGCTGGGCTTATGAGATGTTCCGGAATGAGCGTGCCATCCGCTTCGTGGTCATGGTTACGCCAGAGGATCTGAAGGCCAACGCTGGTAAGTTTGATCATAGTGTGTGTGTGTGTGTGTGTGGGGGGGGGGGGGGGGCTTGGGGTGGCGGGAGCTTAGCTGAGTTTCACAGCGCTGGCCCTGATGAACAGTCAGCTAATGATCCGGAAAGATCCGCCACAAAGCGAGAGCCCAAATGTGTTTGAACAGCACAGGCTGCTGGTGGTTATGCTGATTTGGGTGTGCTTTGGCTGACCCTAGTCTGAGCTCGTAGCCAAAGTAAGTGCCTTGCACAATGGCAGAGGAAGTTTTCACTGTCAGACTGTACCAAACGCTGTGAATGCTGGGTGTCTCCGATGTTCCATGAGATAGTGGTGCGATAGTGGACCTTCCTGTTTATCTCTACATGTCCTGTTTACAGAGTACATCAAGATGGCTGACCACTATGTGCCTGTGCCCGGGGGGACAAACAACAACAATTACGCCAACGTTGAACTCATTTTGGACATTGCCAAACGGATACCTGTTCAGGTACAGTTTTTAGACCGTCACAAATCCCCCATGTGTCTTTTTGAGTGTGAATACGTGGCCTCCGTTGCTCATTCTGGCATGTCCCTGTACTGTAAGTGTGTCCCTGTGGTCTTCTCTAACAGGCAGTGTGGGCAGGCTGGGGCCACGCGTCCGAGAACCCCAAACTACCAGAGCTGCTGCACAAGAACGGCATCGCCTTCATGGGTCTGTGTCCAATAGCAGAGTTTTGCAGAGGCCAATGACTCTTTTTCAACCCACACTATAATCCTTTACTCCATCCATTAAGGCTTTTAGTTTTTAGTCATCACAGAAATGTATGAGTCACTGACTTGTACTCTGCAAAGGGCAGCAGTTGAACTTAAATAATAATGATGATTATGATAACAACATTGTGATAATCACAATTGCAAAGGCTATTCTTTTTAAGGGACGCTCATACACATGTTTATGTGTGAGCTCAATGCATGACAGAGTGTTGCCTGTTTGTGACCACAGGTCCTCCAAGCCAGGCCATGTGGGCCCTAGGGGACAAGATCGCCTCCTCCATCGTGGCCCAGACTGCGGGCATCCCCACCCTGCCCTGGAGTGGATCAGGTCTGTCCTCCGTACAGTCATTTCCTGTGTATCAGTCGAGTTGTGTATAAGCCACAGGACCGTGTGCAATATGCAAGTTAAAAGAAACGAAACCATATTGATGCCATGTTAACTGCGCCCTTGTATTTACATCATAGCTGAAGAAATGTTGCAAAAGCAATGTATTAGCCGCAGATAATAGTTGGGTAATTACGGTAATGGCATACAGAATAGCTGCAGCAGTTTTCTCACATGAGTCTCACATGTGTGGTGTGTGTGTGTATTGTGTGTTCATGTTCATGTTCATGTTCCTTCAGGTCTTACTGTTGAATGGTCTGAGAGTGATCAGAGGAAGAACATCATCAATGTCCCTCCAGAGTCCTATGAGCTTGGTTGCATCCATGACGTAGAGGCTGGACTGAAGGTAGCATATCCTAGGGCTGTGCAATTAATCAAATTAATCGATTAATTGTGATTGTTTATGATTTTTAGGATTATATTTAAAATTCAATTTAACATTTTTAAAAATCTAAATTTTGAATATGGATGTATGTAAGTAATCACATGTAATAATGTGATCTCAGTATTGAACAAAATAATCGTGATAATGATTTTTACCATAATCAAGCAGCCCAAGCGCATCCCATCCATGTTCAATACATGGCCATAAAGGCTTGATGGGCATAGGTTCTTGGCGTATGACTGACAGGTGTATGTATGTGGCAGGCTGCGGAGCTGGTGGGCTACCCAGTCATGATCAAGGCATCAGAGGGAGGCGGAGGAAAGGGGATCCGCAAGGTCAACTGTGCAGACGACTTTCCCAACCTCTTCAGACAAGTGAGTCTTTGCTGCGACTGTACCAGTTCAACAAATGAAAGGCACACACTGGGTATCTCTCATGGGCTTACTGCTAAGACATCACATGGAAACAAGGGCAGAGAAGGAATGTGGCCATTGGGCCACTGTATCTTTATGTACCAATAATCAGTTAGTCAAAAGTCCTCTTATTTCAGAAGATCTTAGTTTTTGTGACAGTCAGGTGTGCTGTATAGCAAAAAAGAATAGTGGTTAAGAACTATTTCTGTGCATTTGCTACACATAGTTGCTAGTGTTTCACACATTGGTCCTAATGTTGCACAGAGTCTCCATGACTTTGATTTAAACTGAATTCTGAGCGTTCTCAGACAGGAATGTTTACTGTAGTTGGCGTTTGTAGCTCACCAGCCCACTCTCCCCCTCTTCTCCCAGGTCCAGACGGAGGTGCCAGGCTCGCCCATCTTCGTCATGCAGCTGGCGAAGCACGCGCGCCACCTGGAGGTGCAGATCCTGGCTGACCAGTACGGCAACGCCATCTCCCTGTTTGGCCGCGACTGCTCGGTCCAGCGGCGGCACCAGAAGATCATCGAGGAGGCCCCGGCCACCATCGCCACCATGGACATCTTTGAGGACATGGAGAGGGTAGGTGGCCAGTCTGGTGACGAGTCTTCCCCGTTTTCCCGCTGTCTCCTGACGGTTTTTAAGTGCAGTGTCAGCATTCAAATAGCAGAGGAATTTGAAATCAACTAACTTTAAAAAAAAAGAAGCTAAATGAAAGGGCTTAAATAAGAAGATAAACAAGGTGTTTAAATGAAAGTTGCTTGCTGCTTAATGTTGTCATATTTAATATTTAATTGTTACAGTATAGGATTGACCAATGGGACTTACAGGGGAGCTACACCAGGCCCGTAACTGAAGCGTTCTGCTCGCGACGCGTATGCTGCAGCAGTTAATAATCACTATAATCAATGGAAGTAGCTACACCAGACGCATCAGTGGGGGCGTACGTTCTAAAAAGAAAACAAAACAGTGTTCTAAAATGGATTTTATGCGACGCGAACTGAACACCTCAGCTACGCGCCTGGTGTAGCTTCCCTGTTCCATTCAATAGAACCCCTATTGGAATCTGACTGTGGCTGAGTCTGTGGTGAGTGGAGGTAAATGAAGGCTGCTTGGCTCCCCAGTGTGCGGTGAAGCTGGCTAAGATGGTGGGCTACGTGAGCGCCGGCACGGTGGAGTACCTCTACAGCCAGGACGGCAGCTTCTACTTCCTGGAGCTCAACCCGCGTCTGCAAGTGGAGCACCCCTGCACCGAGATGGTGGCCGACGTCAACCTGCCAGCCGCCCAGCTGCAGGTACTGTGTGTGTGTGTGTGTGTGTGTGTGTGTGTGTGTGTGTGTGTGTGTGTGTGTGTGTGTGTGTGTGTGTGTGTGTGTGTGTGTGTGTGTGTGTGTGTGTGTGTGTGTGTGTGTGTGTGTGTGTGTGTGTGTGTGTGTGTGTGTGTGTGTGTGTGTGTGTGTGTGTGTGTGTGTGTGTGTGTGTGTGTGAGAGACGTGGATGTTTGAAAAATTACACATTTTGAATTTCATTTGCATGATAAAGAGGCACACGTCATGCATACGCTAGCATCACGATATAAGCTACACATGCTGCTGCTATTACATTCAGCTATTACGTGCAGTAATAGTGTGAAAGAACTGAATCAGGCAGTGAGTCGCTTTTTTTTCTGAGCTGCAGCTCTGAAAGAACACCATGTACTCGGCATGTGCACATGCGCAGGCTTTACACACACACACACACACACACACACACACACACACACACACACACACACACACACACATATACACATACACACGCGCACTCTCTCACACACACACACACACACACATATACACATACACACACACACACACACACATACTTTATACACACACACACACACACACACACACAGACATATATACACATACATACACACACACATAGAGTATAGACACACACACACACTGCAGTGCATCATCACCAGTGCCGTGCTCTAACGGTGGGCAGGGATGGATGCAGGCATCCGTGGCCTCATCAGTGGTAATGAGCAGAGCTGGTGCTGTGCGGGGGTCACTATGCAGGAACACACTGACCTCCTAGTCCTCCTGAGACCCCCCCCCCACGCCCACAGCTCAGCACCCCCCACGTCACATGACCAGTGGTGTGTATGTATGTAGGTCAGTGGAGTGTCGGCCACAGGCAGACTGCGTTCTTATAGGATAGGGCTGTTATGTAACTCCCTGGAATGTATGCATGCTGTTGCTATAGGAAGAGAAATGGAATAGAGTACCGAAGCCATGACTTAGTGTTATATATAATTAAAAAAAAAAAAAAAAAAATTACACTGTCGGTATCACACACATTGCAACACATATTCATGCCAACACGATAACATTTGTGACTACAGAGTTTTATTTTAGCATGGTTACTTTCCTCCGTAAAATATACTAGCGTTTAACTTCACTGTCTGCAGTTACATGCACGGATATGTCTTGGCTGTATTTTTGAGGCAAAAAAACATCACTCTTAGCAGCCGCCAGTCTTTGATAAGGCGTGAAAATATCCACTGGGATTTTGTTTCCTTCTATTACACCTGCCATGGAGTCTCTGTTATGTGGCTAAGCTGTTGCCTAGCCGGTATTTGAACACATATAGATGGCTGTAGCCTACATTTAAAAAAAAGTATTAGCTAGTAATGATGCCACATATTTTCTACAGTCAACACTAATGATGCCACTTCGAAAGTTTGTTGAGATACAGTTAATCACAGTCAATCTATTAATTGTTAAAATTCCAATGCATGAATGAAATAAGAGACAAAGCATAAACAAATTAATTGCAAAACTGTTGTTCTTTATGAGTGTATGTATGTGCATCAGTATGAAAATGTGGTGGAGTTTGATCATGAATGACTATATTTGAACTGATTAGGCTAGAAAATGATTCAAAATGATTGACGGTGAGGTGAACGTGGTGAGATTTCAATTCCCTGACCTGTATGTGTGTGTGTGTGTGTTTGTGTGCTGATCTTAGATTGCCATGGGCATCCCTATGCACCGCATGAAGGACATTCGCATGATGTACGGTGTGCAGCCGTGGGGAGACTCGCCCATTGACTTTGAGGGGCTGTTTGCTGCCCCCTCCCCACGAGGACATGTCATTGCAGCCCGCATCACCAGTGAGAACCCAGATGAGGTGTGTTGAAGTCTACCCGCAAAGTTAAGAGTAGATTTGGTGTGTGTGTGATTATTTTTAATTTTCAATTATTTTTTTAAATGAATAGAATGTAAATTAAGTACAGTACTGACTATTGAATGAGAGAATCCGTCACTTGAATGAACATTGATCTTAAAGCTATGAGTGCTCCTGGCCTGACCCTTGTGTGTGCGTGTGCGTGTGTGTGTGCCAGGGCTTTAAGCCGAGCTCGGGCACCGTGCAGGAGCTGAACTTCCGCAGCAACAAGAACGTGTGGGGCTACTTCAGCGTGGCGGCGGCCGGGGGGCTGCACGAGTTCGCCGACTCGCAGTTCGGCCACTGCTTCTCCTGGGGCGAGAACCGCGAGGAGGCCATCTCGTGAGTACACACACAGCCCCAACTCTCGCTGACCGCAAACTGGACGCATCTGATGTAGCTAAGGAGCCCTGTTCCTTGAAAATATATTGATTATTATTGTCTGTGCCATTTGTTTAGTCATTTTGCTAAACTAGTCAAGTCAAGTTTATTTATATAGATAGATAGATAGATAGATGGATAGATAGATACTTTATTGATCCCCAAGGGGAAATTCAAGATAGCGCATTTCATACACAGAGGTCATTTAATGTGCTAACCATGTAAACCAAACAGTACCGTAATAGCAGATAAAAGCATAAACGTAAATGAAAAAATAAAAAAATACTTCTCCAAAAGATGAGGTGTTTGTAAATGGCCTCCTTGTGTGGTTTGTCCTCTTAGCAACATGGTGGTGGCCCTGAAGGAGTTGTCCATCCGAGGAGACTTCAGAACCACGGTGGAGTATCTCATCAAGCTGCTGGAGACGGAGAGCTTCCAGCTCAACACCATCGACACCGGCTGGCTGGACCGGCTCATCTCCGAGAAGATGCAGGTGAAGCCCAGCGTCCAGCAGCGTTGACCGTTAGCTCTCAGAGCTGTGTGTGTGTGTGTGTGTGTGTGTGTGTGTGTGTGTGTGTGTGTGTGTGTGTGTGATACAGCTGCTTCATGGCTGTGTTGTTTGTAGGCTGAGAGGCCAGCAGCCTTGACCGTTAGCTCTCAGATCTGTGTGTGTGTGTGTGTGATGCGGCTGCTTCATGGCTGTGTTGTTTGTAGGCGGAGAGGCCAGCAGTGACCAGTAGCATTGACCATTAGCTCACAGAGCTGTGTGTGATGCGGATTCTTCATGGCTGTGTTGTTTGTACTGTAGGCGGAGAGGCCGGACACCATGCTGGGGATCGTGAGCGGAGCCCTCCATGTGGCTGATGTCAACTTCAGGAACAGTGTCTCCTGCTTCCTGCACTCACTGGAAAGGTACAGGGCTACAGCCTATATAGACTAATGACCAAGGGCTTTTGTTTATGGTTAGTTTTGTCTTTTTGTTGTCTTATTCTTTCTCTCATTTCTCTCTCTTTCTCTTTCTTCTCTCTCCTCTCTCTCTCTTCTCTCTCTCTCTCTCTCTTTCTCTCTTTCTCTCTTCTCTCTTTCTCTCTTTCTCTCTTCTCTCTCTCTCTCTCTCTCTCTCTCTCTCTCTCTCGTCTCTCTCTCTCTCTCTCTCTCCAGAGGTCAGGTGTTGCCGGCGCACACTCTGCTGAACACGGTGGACGTGGAGCTGATCTACGAGGGCACCAAGTACGCGCTGACGGTGACGCGGCAGTCGCCCAACTCCTACGTGGTCATCATGAACTGCACGTCGGCCGAGGTGGACGTGCACCGGCTCAGCGACGGAGGCCTGCTGCTCTCCTACGACGGCTCCAGCTACACCACCTACATGAAGGAGGAGATCGACAGGTCAGACGCGCACGCACACACACACACACACACACTCTCTTACTCTCACTCACACACACATACACACCCTCACACACACACTTTCTCTCTCTCTCACACACACACACTCTCACACACAGGTGCTCACACACAGGTGCCACCTGGAATCCAAAATGGGCAAGTACAGACACACACACACACACACACACACACACACACACACACAGTCTCACACACAGTCTCACACACACACTCTCACACACGGGTGCCTGGAATCCAAAATGGGGAAGTGCTGGGGGAAAGGGGTTTTGAGATCTAAACATGGACTTCACTTTGTAATGCTGTCCTGGGTTTTGTAGTGTCAGTGTTTTCCTTCTGTATTGTTGCTGTTTTTAGGGTCTGTTTGAGGTTTGAATTCAGCCGTGATGGCAACATGATCAAATGCAGCTTTAAACTGCAGCTTATGTGGCAACAAACTCTTTTTTTTGTCTTAGCTTTCAGTTTCTTGAAGCAGCAATGTTCAAAAAAGAAAGTAACAGGGAAATGTAATGGAAATAATCGGTCGAAGAGACCTCTTGAATCATGCACCACTAAGAATTAAAGCAACACTGAAGAGTTTTTCATACCTTAACATAATGTTTCCAAAATCATTTCAGCAGTTCATCAACTCGTAACAGGGTGAACGGCACTTCTGCATTCACTTTGCGGCCCTCTAACGGCTATAACCGCACTATGTAACTTTACCAGATCGGGTAGCGTACCTGTGGTTCCATGAAATGAGACTTAAGAAACCACAAATTTGACTTGCTTTGATGTCGCAATACATCATACTGTACATCATATTGTACGGGACAATGTGCGATCAATAAACACTGTAAATGTAACCATTTGACGCATTGCACCAGAGTTAGCCTTAGGCTAGTTTACATCTGCCGTCCTCAGGTATTTCCCTCTCCCCAGTCCGTGTCTAACCCAGCCTCTCTGCCTCTCCGTGTCCAGGTACCGCATCACCATCGGCAACAAGACGTGTGTGTTTGAGAAGGAGAACGACCCGTCTCTGCTGCGCTCGCCCTCCGCCGGCAAACTCATCCAGTACACCGTGGAGGACGGGGGACACGTCTTCGCCGGCCAGTGCTATGCTGAGATAGAGGTGTGCGTGTGTCTGTGTCTGTGTCTGTGTCTGTGTCTGTGTCTGTGTCTGTATCTGTGTCTGTGTCTGTGTCTGTGTCTGTGTGTGTGTAAATAAGTTCCACTCTAGGGCAGCATGATTTCAGGAAAATGTCTAAATCCGAATTGTCTGACCGATATGGTGACTGCGATTTGATTTGCAATGTCATTTTTAGCCACTTCTGATTGGTGAGCAGGCCTGGTGCTTGAGAAGCACAGTGCTTCTTATAGGCAAGCTTAGCTGTCTGTTATACAGTAAGTGGCATCAATATAAAAATAGATGTGACAAGATTAAGCATTGGAACAAGGTTGAGCACTGAGCGATCAATTGCAGCCATTTCCATTAGCTGACTGTATTAGTTCAAATACGTAGCTATTTCAGTTGCAAATCTATTGATTGTTCAGCCCTACTCCTCTCAGTGTTGTGTTGTGTTGTGTTTCACCTTTTATAGGGAATAATGTTGGTATCCCTTTACACCAGGGATGGGCAACTTTCATGACTAAGAGGGCCTACATTTTTTATCATCACCATCAGAGGGCCAAATGTGGCCGCGCACTTCCGCACATCTGATATGAGAGAAGCTGCAAAATCATTCTGAATAACTGTGTGAATATGTGTATATATGGATGTATACGTTATCTGAGTGCTCCGGTCATCTCTGGGCCTCTGTGAAGTAGCCCAGCCTGCCTCTATATGACCGGTGTTTGTTTGTGCTCAGGTGATGAAGATGGTGATGACGCTGACGGCGGTGGAGTCGGGCTGCATTCACTACGTGAAGAGGGCTGGTGCGGTCCTGGAGCCGGGCTGTGTCATCGCCAAACTCCAGCTGGACGACCCCAGCAGAGTACAGCAGGTCAGACAGCCCGTCTGGTCTTCTGTTTTGGACAACAGCTTCTGTTGCCATAATCAGACAACATTAATATTTCATTATATACAAAAGTTACATTGAATATTAATTTATTAAGGTATACCGTAATTTCCCAACTATTAGTTGTGGCTTATACTGTACATTGATTTTGCAAGATTTCTTTTAACTCGCATAAAACACTGGCCTGTGGCTTATACACACTGTGGCTAATACACAGGAAATTACTGTAGATATGACCGCAGCTCAACTGTTCTGTAAATTGCTGGAATGACTCCAATGTGTCCGTATCGGGGCACCATGGTAATGTGTGTCCGTGTCCGTTCAGGCGGAGCTGTACACGGGGGCGCTGCCCAACATCCAGGCGGTGGCGCTGAGAGGGGAGAAGCTGCACCGCGTCTTCCACAGCACGCTGGACCACCTGCTGCACATCATGAACGGCTTCTGCCTGCCCGAGCCCTTCTTCGGTGGCAAGGTCTCACTGCACCCTCCTGCCCTTTTGTTCATACAGCCATTCAGCAATAGCATTTGAGACTAGAAAAGCACTCCGAGAGCGCAAACCTCCGCCAAGTGAAAACATAATCACCTCCTGGATCCAGACAGTTATTCGGATCACTCCCAAAATGTAATGTCGAATGTCATTTCAGTCATTTCATGTCATTTCAGACCTTTCCTGAAGATTTCATCGAAATCCATCCACAACTTTTTGAGATATGGTTATAGTTATTTAGCAGACACCTTTATCCAAAGCAAGTTATCTTGCTAACAGACAAACAAACAAACAAACAAACCCAGATGAAAACATAGCCTCCTTGGCGGAGGTAATAAAAATGGACTAATATGTTATGGGATAGAGCATTATTTGAACTTTTCCAAGGCCTCTCTAGATAACTGAAGTGCTGAGTGCTTTTTTGTAGTTGGTAGCAGTAATGCCGGTAGTAGTTATTTGGTGGTTGGATTGTTGTTAGAATTGCTCTTAAAAAGCCGCTTTGGTTAAAAAGCGTCAGCCAAATGTAATGTAATGTAATGTAGTGTAATGGATGTGTAATGGATGTGTGTTGGGTGGTGCTGGTGGTGTTCCCAGCTGAAGGAGTGGGTGGAGCGGCTGATGAAGACGCTGAGGGACCCCTCGCTGCCCCTGCTGGAGCTGCAGGACATCATGACCAGCGTGTCGGGACGCATCCCCCCCGCCGTGGAGAAGGCCATCAAGAAGGAGATGGCCCAGTACGCCAGCAACATCACCTCCGTTCTCTGCCAGTTCCCCAGCCAGCAGGTACACACACACACACACACACACACACACACACACACACACACACAGAGTTATTGTGAAGAGTAAGGAGTGATTGAAATACTGATCACAGGAATGCATTAATAAAGTTGTAATTACAGCGTACAGAGTGTAAAGTATTATTGTCCTCCACATAGATCGCTAATATCCTGGACAGTCATGCGGCCACTCTGAACAGGAAGTCGGAGCGAGAGGTCTTCTTTATGAACACCCAGAGCATTGTGCAGCTGGTCCAGAAGTAAGGGTTTATTTTTTCGGCCTCATTTATATAGCCCTAGTTGGAGTAAAAAAAAAAGTGGAATGGCTAAACGTCTATTCTCTGCTCATTCCAACCTAACACCGGCTCCACTCTGCTCTGGCAGATACCGCAGTGGCATCCGTGGGCACATGAAGGCCGTGGTGATGGACCTGCTCAGGCAGTACCTCAAGGTGGAGGTGCAGTTCCAACACGGTGAGTCCTATGTTGCAGCAATAGTTGCAATAGTCATGGAAGTCATTCAGTATGGTTGCATGTACAGATCAGCCTGAATAAAGCACCAATGTAATATTATGAGAAAACAGAATATTCCCATTTACATGCTAAGTGAACTGCTAAAAATCTGATTCCATGGCACGTCTTTATTTAGGAATCGTGATTAATTCCAACTGGAGTTATATGACTATCTATCTAATCAGATTGAATACAGGTTATATATTCCAATTCAATAACATTGGATTTCAATCCGATTACACAATTTAGCTGACATTTTTTTAAATCAGAGTTAATCTGAGAGTTTCAGTCTGAGAGGACTGAAATCTAATTGTCTGTTTGCATGAAACCAAAGATCCTTTGTCACTAAACTTGCGCTTCAACCCTCACTGACATAAACGCACTGACTGTAATCAAACAAATGACCTGTGGGGTGTCCTACGAAGCAAGTTAGACAAATCTAGGTTATCTAGACATATCGAGGCTGCACAAAGCCTCAACTCGGGTATTAAGTTAAGTGATCCTACGACAGCAGGTATGTGATAAATTTGTCAAACTAGGCTTTCAGCTCAGATCTGTGCGCGTTCTCGTGGTTGGGGTGATCGGGAAACGTGGAGACGCACAAGACAGCCTAGGTTTAAAAACGATTACTTCCGCATTTATGAGCGGTAGCGAAATCTAGGGTGGTCTTTTTTAGTGTCTAACCTATAACATCAAAAAGTCGATGGTTATCAGATATTGTATGGCATGCATGTCCATAGTAGTGACATATTTGCACGCACAACATAGTTAAAAGCGCCTTCGAGATTCAAAATGTTTGCAGAGGCGGGGCCGAACCTGTTCAAAGTATGACAGATTAGCACACGTGAGATAACTTCGTTGTTCAAGATGATGGATTGGTTAGAATTGGTCAGAGGGCGGTGATATTTCACGATTTGAGCTATAACTAAGCACATAACCCGCTCCCGAGCAGGTTTGGTTGCGAGCATAAGATACCATGGTGATACAGCGACGCTTAAACAAATCCACTTTCGTATGACAGCATACCCTGGTTTTGAGCGCAACATACCTCGCTAAGCCACTAATCGAGCTTCGTAGGACACCCCACAGATCATCAATGATGGTGGGAAGGCCAGCAGTCTGCTACTGCATGAGATGACACTTCATGGGACCAACGCGTGCATTGTGTTGCTGTCTGTGTTTGTGTGCTGTGGGAATTACACAGGCAGAATGAAATGAAGCACATGAGACGGCCATATTGTTTTGAAATGACTGGTCCATGTCAATATCAGAAAGATGTAAAGATGTGTTTGTTAGTTAAGTCTACCTTACACTGACAAGGTTTGGGAAAGATTCTTGAAAGATTGTAGTCTTTTGAGTAAAGCTTGAATGAGGGGCATTAGTTAAAAGACTACAATCTTTCAAGAATCTTTCCCAAATCTTGTCAGTGTAAGGTAGGCTTTAGCTGCAGGTGATGCCAAAACTGCAGTTTTCATCTGTGTCCATATGATGGCAGTGTGTGTCTTTTGTTTTGAGCCGAACACCACTGTTCCTCCTTAGCACTGCTTCACCTCTGCCATTGTTTGTGTTCACACACAGGGCATTATGACAAGTGTGTGTTCCATCTGCGCGAGGAAAACAAAGGGGACATGGCCAACGTGCTGAACTACATTTTCTCCCACGCCCAAGTCACCAAGAAAAACTCCCTCGTCACCATGCTCATCGTAAGTAGCAGAGGCCCTATTCCAAACCATGACACACATCTACACCCTCTGATTTAGGTACTTGGAACCTTTTTTTGGTGACCAGAATAAAAAAGAAAATAGCACAATTGACCCCTTTTTTTTGTGGAACTCCAGAAGAAAATGGTTTACTCCACCAGGGCAGTAGAATCGGGGTATATATCGCTGGGATACCTTTTATTATTATATTATATCATATATATATATATATATATATATATATATGTATATATATAATTTAAAAAAAGGTATCCCAGCGATGAATCATCATTTCTTGATGCATTCTGTTGTCAAGAATGCCATTTTTGGCGGCTCTAATCTAATTATTCCTCCTTCATTTTTAGTGCACTTGGTTGTTCTGCCATTGTTATTTTGAAAATAGCATCCATAGAGATAACAGGAATTTTAAGATAAATTAAGACAATTTTTTGGCAGATAATTTAAGAGGATTTTGGCTCAAGTCAAATATTTTTACAGGACAGCGCAAAGTAAATGTCTTTATGATAAAACATCTCATTTGCATTGTTTTTATCTTTATAAGATTATAGCACTTGGTAAGATACCACTTTTTGCAGTGCAACACCAGTATGACGGGGTGTTCACTGGGCCTGTATTCACACATATTATCTTACCACTAAGAGTACTCTTAAATCGCACTAAAAGATTTTAGCTAGGAGTTATTCACAAAGCCTCTCAGACCTACTTTTAGTAAGGAGAAAGGACACCTCTGTTGCTATGGTTGACGTCATTACTCATGCACAAGCTTGAGTGAGTGACAGGTGTCAGGTCTTAGCTGGTGAGAATGCATGCGCTATGTCGGACTGTGAAGGATGGAAGATGATGAATAAATAGGCATAGCCTAAATTAATAAAGAGTAGGCTCAAACAAATAGCCTAGGCATACTGAAACACTACGGACTGGAGCACTATCTTTGCAACATGTTTTAAATGAATCTGTATGAAAAAAACGTAGCCTATTTGCAAAGTGGAGAAACGATTTAATTTAATTTAGGCACAATGGGACGTTACATTTAGTTACATGCAATGGTGGTTTTGGTTGTCGGTGGCACCATTGCATTTGCATCCTTAGTTGCAATGCACAATTATTCCCTTGCATGACAGCTCCTGTAACCGCAGGTTCATTTCAAAACATCACAACATGAAATGCCACTAAAAGCGGTTTGTGAATAGGTCTTAGTGAGTTAGGAGTCCTCTCGGGTTCTTTTAAGCTGTCCTAGATGTAGGAGCTATTTTTAGGCTTAAAATGCTTTGTGAATAACTTTAAGTGAAAAAAATTAGGAGTCCTAAAGTTAGGAGTGACACGCCCATTATTTTTAGGAGTTTCTCCTAAATTCACCAGTTAGGAGCTACTTTTAGCCTTAAAATGCTTTGTGAATTCTTTGTAAGATTTCGTAATATACAGTACATCACTGATACATCACTCTGCACGCCCGATGTTGTGCTGCACGTCATGTAACATCTTACTATTTGGTCCCACCTCCTGGCTTCCCAAAATGCTGCCTTGTATGTGAACACACGTACTGTACAGAAGCAGCAATCTGTTACTTCTCTTCTGTACAAGCAGTGTTGTGCTATGGCGGCTCTTCTCCCTGTGAATATCGCACGGTTTCTTTGTCTAAATGTTCTCCATATGTCTGAAGCCTTTTGTTGCTCTATCCTCGAAAAGCTTAATTATAAATGCTTGTCAATACGGTATTTTAATTTACTCACAATTAGTATTTTCATTGCAGTTAGTTCCAATTAAGGGTCTGTGAAATGTTGTCATGTAACTTGCCGATGCAAATCTTGCAGATGAATTTTTTTTTAAAAAAGCAAATCTTGCTGTCATTACCGTGTAGTATGGTTTTAAATATCTCCTTATTAACTGGGTCAAATGATGTGCAATAACATTTCTCTTGCCTTCCCATTTTTACCCTGTTTTTCCTGAATTCATTTCTGAGTCTAATTCATTATTTCTTAATTAAGTATTAACAAGGCTTACATTTGTTCTCTCACAAGGTTATATTATTAGTTCCTATTATTAATTCATGGGAATTCATTTGATTCACATTAAAGACAATTTTGTTCTTTTCCTCTCTGTACTCCTGTGCCTCTCTATTTGTCTCTCCTCTCTTTTTATCTCTTCCTTTCTCTTATCTCTCCTTTTTTTAGCTTTATCTCTCCTTCATTCTCTTCATCTTTCCTTCTCTCTGTCTTTTATCTCTTCTTCTCTCTGTCTTTATCTCTTCTTTATTTTGTATCTCTCCTTCTCTTTCTCTTTATCTCTTCTCTCTCTTCCTCTCTCCCTTTCTCTCTCACTCTCTGTACAGTATGTTGATGTAGCAGCAGTTATCTGTCTTTTGTTCACACTTTGTGTTGCATTTCCAATCATTATCTCTCAGCATGGGGTCTGAACTTCTTCACGCTCGTATGTCACGCTGTATGAAATATTGTTCTGTGTTGTTACCTGTTGGAGGTGATTCAGTTGCACTCCCGCGCCCCTCTATACACCTGTGTTGTTACCTGTTGGAGGTAATTCAGTTGCACTCCCGCGCCCCTCTATACACCTGTCTTGTTACCTGTTGGAGGTAATTCAGTTGCACTTCCGCGCCCCTCTATACACCTGTCTTGTTACCTGTTGGAGGTAATTCAGTTGCAATCCCGCGCCCCTCTGTACACCTGTGTTGTTACCTGTTGGAGGTAATTCAGTTGCAATCCCGCGCCCCTCTATACACCTGTCTTGTTACCTGTTGGAGGTAATTCTGTACACCTGTCTCCGTAGGACCAGTTGTGTGGGCGGGACCCCACGCTGACGGACGAGCTGATGGCCATCCTGACGGAGCTGACCCAACTCAGCAAGACCACAAACGCCAAGGTGGCCCTGAGAGCACGCCAAGTAGGTGTACACACACACACACACACACACACACACACACACACACACACACACACACACAAATATAGACACACACACATACAAATATAGACACACACACACACACACAGCACATACGTGTAAGCATGCACACACCCAGGCTCCACATACACACAGAGACCCTAATCACATACAGTCGATATTCACACACAGATTTCACACAGATGGTAGACACACACACACACACACACACACACACACACACACACACAGAGCTTGCTATTAATCAGTCCCTACATCTCCCCTCTGTCAATCCCAGGTGCTCATTGCCTCTCACCTGCCCTCCTACGAGCTACGACACAACCAGGTGGAGTCCATCTTCCTCTCGGCCATCGACATGTACGGCCATCAGTTCTGCATTGAGAACCTCCAGGTGAGCTCAGGGATCTGCATGCCAGAGGGCACATGGCTTTGGTCTGACTGCATCTGTCGTTCATTCAGTCCTCTGTTCTTCTGTCTTCTGTCCATCAATACATCCATTGTTATCTGTGGTTGTTCTGTGATGAAAATTTCCCCGTTCACCGTTTTGTCTTTGTTCCTCAGAAACTGATCTTGTCTGAGACCTCCATCTTTGATGTGCTCCCTAACTTCTTCTACCACACCAATCAGGTGGTCAGGATGGCTGCCCTGGAGGTGAGCTAGCTGAGCCGGCTGTGTGTCATGTGTGTGAGCACGTCTTCAGATGCTTACTAACGGAGTCATGAAAGAACATTGTGTACATTTGAGTTGACTTGACACATCATTGCGTGTGCGTGTGCGTGTGCGTGTGCGTGTGCGTGTGCGTGCTCCTGTACACATGTGTCTACATGTACGACTTTGTGTGTGTATAACTGTGTGTGTGTGTGCCTGCAGGTGTATGTGCGCAGGGCCTACATTGCCTACGAGCTCAACAGTGTTCAGCATCGGCAGCTGAAGGACAACACCTGTGTTGTGGAGTTCCAGTTCATGCTGCCCACCTCCCACCCCAACAGGTACCCACAATGCACTGCAAGCCTGCCTCCCACTGCCCACCCCACCCCAGCCCAGCCCAGCCCCTTCTGAGTGCAGCTATGGAGGAGATTGGGAGGGGTGGGCTATGTGTTCTGCTCTACGGACTGCAAGGAGGCACATATCATCCGAATCTCCTCCTCTGTTTAGCTGAATTTGAAGAGCCTGTATTTCTTAAATGAGTCAAGTCAGGTCAAGTCAAATGTTATTTCTATAGTACGTTTACAGACTGCTGAGCCGCACCAAAGTGCTTCACCATAAAGGGCAAAACATGTAGAGAATAAATAAAAGGCACAAAGCAAGAAAAAAGAAATGCGCTAAATGATGGATGATGATGATGATGATGATGATGATGAATCCATATGCAATCATAGGAATTTGATCAGGCCTGTTTAAGTGATGGTCACTTGTTTATCTTATAATAATCAAGAACCAGTTTGACGTTTGTTCAAAGCTTTAATGGCATACAGCTATGCCTCGGTCTAAAACATAAAATCATCTCTTTAAGCACCAAATTTCAGAAAAAGTTCCCGTTACTAAACATTTATGTTTATGAACATGAGTTGTAACGTATCCAAGGGACTTGTACAGACGCAATTCTGTCTGAGCACGTGCAGTAACAGGCCCTTTTGGCTTACCATATTAACAGGCCCTTTTGGCTTACAGGCCCATTGGCTTGCCGTATTAATCCGGTCCAGGCGTCATGCTGTGTGTGTGAAGATGCATGATCACATTAATTTTGTCCTCATGTTTACATTCATGGCTGCTTATTGTTTTGTCCAAGTAACTGTGTCTTTGCCTGGCTTTTATGCACTTGATGTTTATGACAATCTGATGTGTTTTGCATGTTTTCTGACTTAACTTTTTTGGTTGTAATTAACCAATAAATCATTAAGTTTTGCCCCATATTTGCATAGTAAATGTTAAAGTGGCTATTGTGTCCATACTGCAAAAAAAGAAAAAAGCCTTTTTGCATGATGAGAAGTGGGACACGTTGGGATTTTTGCATGTCAGTGAGGATCAGTCATTGGCCGAGCCTGTGTGTCCATTCTGCTAGAGTGTGCGTAGCTTACCTCTACTCTTTTCGGCCCCATATATGATCTTGTTCCCCTCAATAATCTCCTCGTTCTGTTGATGCATACAGTACGATACATACAGACTGTGATGGGTGTGTGATTTCCATTGACCCCAATATCCAACATTACATTTGGCTGATTTTGATATCCACCCAATTGACTCTCATGCTGTTGTCCAGATGAGTGTGTCTGGGTCTAAACTATTATTATTGTTATTATTATTATTATTATTATTTATCCTGGCCCCTTTAATGGCCCCCCAGACCTCCACACGGCTCCTGCCACTGACTCACTCCTCCACATTGGTGCCTGACACTCACTAACCAAACAGTAATCAATGTTGTTTGCTTGCAGAGGGAACATCCCCACTTTAAACAGGTATAGTAGTGATTCTTTCCTTTGCTGTTCCCCAGTGTGCCGTTTGTACTCCTCACCGTTGTAGAGTAGAGTAGAGTAGAGAACCGCATGGTCATAAACTACAGATCAAGTGCTTATGACCATTAGGGTTAACCATGGTTATGGTTTTATACTATTTAAAGCAAAGTGGGCACAAATGGTCAAGCTGCTTTTGTTGAAAGCATCATGTCACCAAAGGCCACTTTTGAAATGCATCTTAATTGAAGTGTCCAGTTTGCCTATGCTGCTGTGTGAGGCTGTTGCTTCCTCAAATTAAAATGTCCAACACCAGTTCTAACTGATTCTGTATGTTTCAAAGTCATTGCAAGCTAATACAGTAGTTGTTGCATGGATTGCTGAAACAACCATGTTCTTTTACTAGAGCAGATGTAGTATATGTTAACCCACCTCCCTCGTAAGTCCTTGCACACATAGGTGTGTGTGTGTGTGTGTGTGCCTGTGTGTTAATACAATTGTGTGCTTTATTGTATTGTGAAGGCATGCCCAGTAATGTGGCGACAAAGCTAATTTGTTGTTAATTTAGCTTAGTGGGGCATCCTGCTGAGTTTGAATGAGCTGTGTAAATGTCCTGTTTAATTCCTCCATCAGGGAGTCCTTGATGACACTATGTGATTCGTTTGTCATGCCCAATGCCTGCAGTGTCTGAGTGTGTCTGTGTGTCTATGTGTGTGTGTGTGTGTGTGTTTGTTTGCTGCCACTGTTCTCATAGAAAGATGTCCCTTCCGCCAAGTCAGCACGCTAAACTGGCTGAGTGCTATCCCTCTGCTAGCACTGTGGCGCTCGCCAGTAGCAGCCCCACTAGCCAACCTCAAGTTAGTGACTCGACTGGTACTGACCAAAGGTGTGGCCATGGGCTTAGCTTCCCCATGCCTCTTCCATCCATTCACTCACTCACTCGCTAACTCACTTGGGGGCTGTGTCCGTTTACGATCTGCTCAAGGCCGGTGTTCTGTCGAGTTGGGCTGCCTCGTCGAGATGAGCTACCGTAGCAGAATTCGATAGAACGTGTCTGTTGAGATGGGCTACCTATCAAGTTGGGCTACCTAGTGGCACTGCCATTTCGTATTTTCAGACGATTTAGGGCCATTTATATAATAATATATATAAAAAAATGTATGTACATTTACACCCAAACCCCAAACTTCACAATGCACATTTATAAATAAACAGGATTTTCGGTCATTGGTAGTAAGACAAATGTGTTAAATCAGGCTCCAACGCTGTTATTTACCACGTTATGTACAGTATTTTAGTCTACTTCCTGTTTTCTGTGATGTTCGTTCTGGGCAAAGCCACGAGATATCGATGGCTTTTTAGTTCTGGGGAAGCTGTCTGTGGAGCTGCTGCTTAAACGATCTGTTGGAAACGACGACATCGAGGCATCATCAGGTGAGCTTATCCGTCATTTAACCAGAAATATTACACCGTTTCAAAGCACACTGGACATGTTTACAACATCTCTGAATGAATGTTGCCCTGCTGCTGAAATGAAGCTTTCAGCTAGCTAAGACCGCGCTCTTCTTAAGCCATGCATTATCGTTATTCACTTGTCGATCAAACTTTCTGTTTCTTCAGTGCAACCCGATGTTATTTAAATGTATGGGTAGTTGTTAACTGTAGCTGTTAGAAATTTTAATTCAGTAGGCTATCATAAAGCGATGATGTAGACTCGCGTCTAGCTGCTCTGACACGTGTAAACAAAGTAGCTAGCCTATGCCCAAAACGTTAGCCATCATCATAGCCTAATAAACCAGAGGTCAAATTAACAAACGGATCTGTTGTCTGATGCTGTGTTGATTGTATGCATGCATTTCCCCCTTGTTTTTATTTGATTTTTTATTAGATTTTTTATTTGAAGTCCTTCAGTTGACAGCTTAGAAAGCTATTAGTAGCCTAGCTGGCTCTCCTTCGCAGAGGTGGTTGCATGAAATGGTATTCATCCTGAGCTCATGCGGCATGCAACAGGAAAGATGTTTAGGCTACATGTCAGATACCCCGTCTATTTCTTATGTGAGTCATACCAAAATGCATGGCAACATACCCAATATAGACCTTCCCAAAGCCTTCGATATGTTATACGACCTTCCGTGCTGTGCTTCCAGATAGGCAAATGAAATTCAAGACATGCAAGTCTTAAGGTGCACATAGAAACCATACTAATGTGATTGGTTCTATCTCCATCTACTTTATGTTAAATTGAATTATATGATGCATTCTTTTTCTCAGATGAATCATTTACATAATTTACATTATTTACTATCCTGCATAGTACTGCTTATAACTACGTAGTGCTGCATAGCACTACACAACACAATACTTCTACTTCATACAACCCTAATTTCAAAAACATAAATGCAGTTAAAATGTCTGTTAATTTTATTGTGTAGAAGTGTGTTAACATTACACATTCACTTCCAATTGATTACAGCTTAGTCTCAACTCCCCTCCATTATGCTGTACAGATTTATATATCTGGTGTTCATCTTTTTAGGTGTCTTGTGGGTATTAATCCTGAGAGGGGGACAAAGGCAAATGGCAAGAAAACAAGAAGCACCCCTCCTCAGGTTTCCATGTGCTCCGAAAACTGATGGACTGTTGTTATGCCCTCGTCTGAAAATGGTGAGTATTATACACATACAGTGCAACCGGAAAGTATTCAGACCCTTTGTTGTGACACTTGCAATTGAGCTCTGATGCATTTTATTTCTATCAATCGTCCCTGAGATGCTTCCACAAGTTGACTAGAGTCCATCTGTGCCTAAATGAATTCATTGCCCATTATTAGGAGAGGCAGCCATATGTAAGGGATAATCAACGACGCGCCGTGCGTTTATAGGAAAATAATGCACGTTCGAAGTGGTAATAAGGACCCGACGCCGCAGGCGGAGGGGACTTTACACTTCGATAAGTGCATTATTTTCCTATAAACGCACGGCGCGGAGTTGATTATCCCGCTTATACCACTGCTACTATCACTTTCGTTTATATTGCCGCTGTCTTAGATACAACGTTGTTGTTTTTACCGTTACATTGACATTGGCGAATTCATATTCAAGTGTAATAAGCCCAAAAGTAGGGAACTACTTCATAGCCGTGCGGTATCTAGAAAAATAGGGTCATTCCACGCCAAATCAACCAGAGCCCACGCACTTGCGTCTCAAAAAAATCTGAAAAAAATACCATGTGTGCCTATGTTACCCAGGAGACACTCTGTAAAATGTTCTTGTGTTAAGATCAATACTTTTCAAGTAACAGCCAGTTTTACAGGGGGAGGGGGGTGTCAAATTTGTTCTGCCTCTTTTTTTTGTCAAAGTTCACAAGCTCATTGCTCAAGAACTAGAATATGTAGGAGGCTCAAATTTTGCAGGCTGGTGCATAAATAGGAATAGTATGCAGTAAAATCACCACGAGTAGTCTGGATGATCCTGCATGGTCATAGCAGTCCCTCAAAGTTGATCAAAATGTTATTGGAGTTTTTGTCTGGGTTCTGTTTAGGCCTTCAGAAGACACATTTTTACTCAACGTAGACTCTTGGGGGGTTTTTCTTATTGAGATAAGTAGAAACACTCTCCGAAAAAGCAATGAAGAGAAAGGAAAATCCATCAGGGACTGAACAGCAGACCTCACACGTTTGAAAAATAAATTTGGATCTCATATTCAGAGCACCCTAACACCTTGTGGGAATATACAAAGATTTTTTTTATATTTTTTTCTATAATCTGCATTACCTCTTCTTTTTAAAAACACCAATTTGACTTGTCTTATGCAAATCTTTCTTTTTCATTTCCCACCCTGAACAAGGGCAAAATGCACCATAGAGATCTATTGAGAGATTTGTTTTGTATAGAGTAACCACTAGGTGCCACTAAAATCACTGAATCACTGAAATTGCCGGGTGGGGACAAAACATATTGATCTCAATGGTGCATTTTGTCCATGTTTAGGGTGGAAAATGAAAAAGAAAGATTCGCATAAGACAAGTCAAATTGGTGTTTTTAAAAAGAAGAGGTAATGCAGATTATAGAAAAAAATATAAAAAAAATCTTTGTATATTCCCACAAGGTGTTAGGGTGCTCTGAATATGAGATCCAAAATTATTTTTCAAACATGTGAGGTCTGCTGTTTGGTCCCTGATGGATTTTCTTTTCTCTTCATTGCTTTTTCGGAGAGTGTTTCTACTGATCTCAATAAGAGAAAAAAAATCAAGAGCCTATGTTGAGTAAAAATATGTCTTCTGTAAGCCTAAACAGAGCCCAGCCAAGAACTCCAATAAAATTTTGATCAACTTTGAGGGACTGCTATGACCATGCAGGATCATCCAGACTACTCGTGGTGATTTTACTGCATACTATTCCTATTTATGCACCAGCCTGCAAAATTTGAGCCTCCTACAGATTCTAGTTCTTGAGCAATGAGCTTGTGAACTTTGACAAAAAAAAGAGGTAGAACAAATTTGACACCCCCCTCCCCCTGTAAAACTGGCTGTTACTTGAAAAGTATTGATCTTAGCACAAGAACATTTTACAGAGTGTCTCCTGGGTAACATAGGCACACATGGTATTTTTTTCAGATTTTTTTGAGACGCAAGTGCGTGGGCTCTGGTTGATTTGGCGTGGAATGACCCAATAATGCACGTTCCAAACAGCGCATCACAATAGGAAATTTGACCAAGCAGTGGTATAACTTTATATAAGGATTCATATTGAAGATGTAAAATTCTACAGCATTGAAAATGCCCAAGGGCATGGTAGCCTCCATCATTCTCAACTGGAACATTTTGGAACAACCAACAGTCTTCCTAGATGTGGCTGCTCAGCCGAACACAATGCTATTGAGTATAGCAGGGAGTAACAACACTTAACATTCATAGAAAAGTGCATGGTTTACAGAGAAAGCAGCAGTGAGGTTCAGTTGTGCAAAAAGTGTAAAGTGAGGAAGACCAGGTTATGAAATGAGTGCTTAGTGCATGTTCAGGTGAAGAATAGCTTGTAGATAGGTACTATCCGTAAAGTGTGATGTTTTACATCTGATACTACTGTACCTTCTCCCTGGTGTAATGTGAATAGACGGTGTGCTCGATGGGAGAGGTCAGAGATGATGTTCACGGCGTTCTTGGAAAGAAAAAAAAGGCAGACTACAGCCAACGATTTTAGAGGCCCTGTGTACTACCCTCTCAAGCCGTTGTTTGTCCTGGCTGGTGGTGGCACTACCATACCATGCCAGAGCAGGATGGAGAAGGTGAGTACGCTTTCAATGGTAGCCTGATAGAAGTGGATCACGCCTGCTTGACCAACCCCAAATTTCCTCAGCTGGCGGAGGAAGTGTAATCTCTGATGGAAGGAGGGGACCCACTCCACTACTTGGCCATTAATGGAGATGGGAAGGTTTAACAGGCAGGATGGAGCTAAAGTCAATGAACAGTACACAGGCATAGGTGGACTAAGTATCAAGATGCTGTAGAATGAAATGTGTGCAGAATAAGACCGCATCGTCTACTCCCCTATTTGCCCTGTAGGCAGTGTGATGTGTGACCGGTACCTACAGACTAGACATTCAAAGATTTTCATGACAACAGAAGTGAGTGCAACAGGCCTATAATCATTAAGACAGGTTATGTTAGTTTTCTTGGGCACTGGGATGATCAGATTTAAGACATGCAGGTACCATTGTACTGTTAAGAGACAAGTTGAAGATGTTAGTGTGAGTAGGAGCAAGTTCATTTGCACAGTTCTTTAATGTAGCTGGTGTCACCATCAATGTTGAACTACTCCATAAAGACTTTTAACAAATTGGTGTAAATAAAGGGAGTTAGCTTGAAAATGTTCCACTCAAGGTGACCTATTGTATATTTTTCTTTCACAGAAAAGCCCAAGGACTCAGAACATGAAGCCAAAGAAGTAGATGATGACTCGGTCCAGACATACCAAATGGAAAAGCCCTTAAACAAAAGTAATCAACCCTACTGGAGATGAATGCGAAATTCTAAATCAAGTTTTAACATTAGATTTCTAAGTTTCCAAAGGATAGGTCAAGCAGAAGTAGTGCGAAAGGTGTCCTACTTGCTTCGGTAGGAGGGGGAACGTATACTCTAATAAACGTTTTAGTCTTGCACCAAATCGTCAAGGTACTCATGGCTGTCAGTTAGCGGTATAACAATATTTTAACACAATTTTTAAGAAATCTTAAGTGATGAAATATATTGCTCTACGCTCTATAGGGCTGCTCGATTATTGTAAAAATCATTATCACGATTATTTTGTTCAATATTGAGATCACGATTATTAGACGTGATTACTCAGTGATTTTGGAACTATCATCCATATTCAAAATGCATTTTTTTTTAAAAATGTTTAATAGAATTTTAAATATAATCCAACAGGAAAAAATACATGTGAAAAGATAATGCACACGACAACTTGAGACAAAAGGAGAGCATTGTAATGAAACTGAAACTGAATGATTATATTTTGATTATGCTATTTTCATAATTGTTTAATTTGAGTTATTTCACATTAGGTTTCAGAGAATTGCTGTACTACTTTAAGAGTATTATTTTTATTTATGTGGTGATGATGATGCCTCCCTTCCTTCAGATGGAGGCTGCTGAGGCAGTTCATCAATACAACACACACAAACACACAAATAACGTGGACATAAGGCATACCATGCTTAACTCATTAATTAAAATGTATTAATGAAGTGTTATTTGGATAAGATCGTACCAATGTAGTAATGAAATATGTATCTACTCATGATGAAGGGAAGGTATTGCTACAACATGTAAAGGTGAATATCTCTTGTAGCCTATCACTGAGATGTGTTTATAGTCAGAAGTTGCAGAGCATCTTCAAAAGTATGGACACCCATAGGCTCCATGATCTTGGCAAATTTGAGCTGGTTTACTGAGATGTTGTACACACTTCAAGAGTGTGCAATAAAATTGTATTAATTAACTGTCATTGAGTCCATTTTCTTGTCTCAACTCAACAAGTTAAGACTGCCTTACACTGATACGATTTGGGAAATATTGTCTTTTAATGCATCTCTTTCAAGCTTTGCTCAAAAGACTACAATCTTTCAATAATCTTTCCCAAATCTTGTCAATGTAAGGTAGGTTTTAGTTCATTTTGCGATGCAGGGTGCCAGAGGTGTGGTGGTAAAATGAGGTGGGTAAACTATGAATTCTCATGGAAAGGTGGGCTATGCCATGTGGGAGGCTCAGATTTTCATAAAGGCTTTCAGAACATGTGTGATGAAGGTTATTGTTCGATGTTTATAACAATACCAGTGGTTACATGATTCATAAAATATATGAATGTATATTGTTAATGTGGATAACACTGTGATTTTTTAATGTGAAAAGTTGCAATTGGTGAATAAACTCTTGAGAGGTAGATAAACAATAACAGGTGGATAAACTATTTCTGAAACTGGATAAACTACGTTTACTTGCGTTTAGCTTCCACGACATCGCTTTAATGTTATGATCGGTTATTCCGATTAGTTTAGCTAGCTAACAAGAACACATTTAACATGATGGGAAATCAGTCCTTTATTTTAAATAATCGCCTACCTCGCTATTTATTTTTACATCATCGTTACACGACGTCGTAGTAGACATTTATACATGTTGAGTCGACTAACTATCCACATCCTCGTTGTTTACATGGACGCTACCTCGGTGTTGAGAAAGGTAGCCTAAAATGACAGTCGTTTTACTCCCAACATTCGATTTTGACGGATTTTTCAAGTGCGCTTGCGCGGTAGCTCATCTCGACAAGTAGCTCAGATTGACAGAACACCCGGCTTAAGTGATCAAGGGTCATGCCAGGTCACAGGCAGACTATGTTAAAGTAATGGTGATCAGTGGTGTTTGATGTCCACCTGTTTTTGCTGGGTCCTTCCCTGTCCGTCACCTGGAGTAGGAGGTTCCTGGGTGTCCCTTCCCACTAACATACGTGTAAGGCTCACCTCTCCTTAGACTTCAAGTGTGTCACTGTCTTGGTTGCGTCATGGGGTTTCCGTTTAAGGATCCATTCAGGCACATTCTATCCAGTCAAAGGAAAGCTTCTCAACTATTTCCACCACAAGACCAAATGGCTTACCAATTTACATACCAAAAAGTGTTTTTTTTTGTTGTTGTTTTGTTTTGTTTTTTGTTCTCCCATTTCTGTGAATTTATAAATGGGTAAGGAAATGGCTGCCTGATAGTTGGCCAGTATTAGACCGGGATGAGGTGAACCCGTCTGATTTGTTGGTGTGGGTCTGAATGGCTTTTGGTGCTTTGGGAATTGGAAATGTCTCCTACCTTTTGAGCAACAGCCCCTGAAGCCAAACCTGTAACCTGTATGTGTGTGTGTGTGTGTGTGTCCGTCCCACAGAATGTCTTTCTCCTCCAACCTGAACCACTACGGCATGGTGCACGTAGCCAGCGTGAGCGACGTGCTGCTGGACACCTCGTTCACCCCGCCGTGCCAGCGCATGGGAGCCATGGTGTCCTTCCAGTCCTTCCAGGAGTTCACCAGGTGGGTGTGTGGGTACGTGCAAACCTTTCTACTACATTACATTCCATTGCGTTGAATTGTAAAATGGCATTGAAGTTTGAATTGAATTCGAAT
>NC_084998.1:26594271-26606771 GCF_963854185.1 Sardina pilchardus
ACATTAAAGTCTTAAGTCTAATTGTGCTTCCCCTTGCGTAAAATCCAACCTTCTTAGAATGTCCATTTGCGAGGGATTATTGTCCTGATGCAGTGGTGGGGATGGGCTGGGGGGGTCTGTGGTGAACTCTTACAGGCTTCAGCTTTGGCCACATCATCACAACTCACTAATTGTCATTTTTTTGTTCCCTCTTGATAGAGGGGGTTGGTAATTTTCCTTCCTTATTCACATTGCCGTAGTAAAAATCTCCTTGCCATGTTCAAGTTCCTTTGTGAAGCATTGTTTGCGGTGAGAGCAGAACAATAGTGAAGTGCATTTACTGCCCTCTGGGCCACATACAGCTTCTGTTCCAAGCTTAGATCTCCCTTTTCCTTGTGTTTTCCATATAATAGGGGGGAGGGGGGATTTCTTTTGAAATGTTTCTTTTTTCTAGATCATTGAGGTTCTGAAAACGTGAAAAAAACGAGTTGGTTTCAGTGAGTTACAATATATTTAGTCTGATTTCTGATTTATGGAAAAAAATGCATATCTGCACTGTTGCTGATGGAGTATACTTGATAGAGAGGAATTCAAAACTACCCAGAATAACATGGAGACTGAATACAGTCCACTCCCAAAAAAGTAACATTAAAAAAATGAAAGCCCTCATAGGAAAATTTCAGAAGCCCTCTTTAAAGTGTGTCCACCCCCCCATGTGTAGATCATGTTCCAGGCGTACGGGGACAAGCAGGGCCCGCTGCACGGCATGCTCATCAACACGCCCTACGTCACCAAAGACCTGCTGCAGTCCAAGCGCTTCCAGGCCCAGAGCCTGGGCACCACCTACGTCTACGACTTCCCCGAGATGTTCCGACAGGTACAGTACCACAACACACCACCCCCCCCCCCCCCCCCCCCAAACACACCCCCCCGCTCTAGTCTACACCCCACGTGTGAAGAGCCGCAGGCACTTATAGGCAGAAGGTGTTAAACAGCAGTGTGGTGGTTTTAAGGTGTGATTTTTTTTCTCAGCACCTGTCAGAGACAGTTTGTGTGTGTCTGTCCTTCATATAGTTGAGTACTAGTGTTTCATGCCTTATGAGCGATGAGTATGAGCGACGGCATCTTCATTGTGCTGTTATGATGGCTACCTATTGGAATGCACTTGATTTCTCGCTCCGCTGAGTGTTGGCGATCTGAAAGGAGGAATCTGGATGAGTAAATAGCTGCAGAGTGGGTTTGGTTTACAGCAAGGCGGGGATCACATTAGCCAGCGGCAAGCGTAACGCAACGCTCAGACCATAATAATAATCCAAAACATTCCATCTCGTTTCTGAGTTGCGGTCAACGTTGTCACTAGAGACGGTTTATAATTCGCCTTAGTAACTAGATAATCTTTGTTGTTACGTTCTTAGACTAATCTGATTGGTCAACATACCTGAACATTCTAAAGCTGACACTGACGAGCCGAGCATTGCGCTTGAAAGTTGAGCCCAAGTTCAACGCCCAGTTTGTTCAGCGCTAGCGTTTCGCCAGCGTTACGCCAGCGTCGTCACCGGTCCGCCGCCGAACCGTAGAGAACAACAGGAAAACCCGCCGCTTGCCGCTGGCTAACGTGATCCCCCGCCTGAGAGTAAGAAGCACTCCTGACGCCGCTGCTGCGTTCCTGTGTGTGTGTGTGTTGCGCATGTGTGTTTCATCAGGCTCTGAGGAAGCTGTGGCAGGGCATGGAGACGTACGCGCGGCTGCCCAAGTGCCCCCTGCCCTCCGAGCTGCTCACCTTCACCGAGCTGGTGCTGGACCCGCAGGGACAGCTGGTGCAGATGAACCGCCTGCCCGGAGGAAACGAGGTGAGCTGCACTCAGACGCGCCTGTACTGGGGGGGGGGGGATTTGACCTGCTTGACTCAGGAGAACATGATGACACACACACACACACACACACACAAATGTACATTTAAGGGCAGTACCATAGATGCCCAGCAGGGGTCTCTCTGTGTCTACTTACAGTGTAGTAGAAAACATAGAGATATTGGGCAAATATGGTTTTGTTTTGTTTTTAAACTGGTGCTTGCACGTGTGTGTGTGTGTGTGTGTGTGTGTGTGTGTGTGTGTGTGTGTGTGTGTGTGTGTGTGTGTGTGTGTGTGTGTGTGTGTGTGTGTGTGTGTGTGTGTGTGTGTGTGTGTGTGTGTGTGTGTGTGTGTGTGTGTGTGTGTGTGTGTGTGTGTGTGTGTGTGTGTGTGTGTGTGTGTGTGTAGATTGGCATGGTGGCCTGGCGCATGACCCTGCGCACGCCGGAGTACCCGGCCGGGCGCGAGATCATCGTCATCAGCAACGACATCACGCACAAGATCGGCTCGTTCGGGCCGCAGGAGGACGTGCTCTTCCAGCAGGCGTCGGAGATGGCGCGCGAGGCGGGCATCCCGCGCGTCTACATCGCCGCCAACAGCGGCGCCCGCATCGGCCTGGCCGAGGAGATCCGACACATGTTCCACGTGGCCTGGCAGGACCCCGCCGACCCCTATAAGGTGAGAGGTCAAAGGTCGCCGTGCTGGTGAAGTCCTACGAGCATGACTATGACACGGGAAAAGGTTATTAGGGAGGGAGGGCGGGGGCCTTATTTCTCCTTTGGTGAGCCACAGCCATTACATGTGACTAGCGGCTCGTGCCCTTTGGAGTCCATTGTGTGACGCTGTCTACTTGTAGTGTGATTGCAGGATTAAAAGCTTTGACTGTCACAGTCATAAAGAACCACTGACCTACAGAAATGCTGTGCAAATGCTGTGGGAAAAGAAGTTTAGTGGGATAGGTCCTAGTCAATTGTCTGTGTTGTTTATTTTTCTGGGAGAGGAGTACTCGTAATCTGTTGAATTGCTAATACGCTGCCGTGCCTATCCTCAGAGTGTGTGTGTGTGTGTGTGTGTGTGTGTGTGTGTGTGCGCATGTGTGTGTGTCGCCGTGCATATTATAGCTAAAGCAGTAAAGCAGCTTTGTACATTTGTTTGTCAAACAAGGATATGGAAGCAGCGCTTCAAAACAGAATATGCAACTGAAAGCAATCATAGCTGTTTACCTGCAGTGCCCCCTCCCTCTGGAAGGTAGTGCATTAATGCATTTGTGTGTGTTTTCCCAGGGCTTTAAGTACCTGTACCTGACACCACAGGACTATAAAAAGGTGTCCGCGCTGAACTCTGTGCACTGCGAGCATGTGGAGGATGAAGGTGAATCAAGGTGAGTCAGTGCCTTCCTCTCTCTCTCTCTCTCTCTCTCTCTCTCTCTCTCTCTCTCTCTCTCTCTCTCTCTCTCTCTCTCTCTTTCTTTCTTTCTTTCTTTCTTTCTTTCTTTCTTTCTTTCTTTCTTTCTTTCTTTCTTTCTTTCTTTCTTTCTTTCTTTCTTTCTTTCTTTCTTTCTTTCTTTCTTTCTTTCTTTCTTTCTCTCTGTCTCTCACTCACTCACTCACTCACTCTCTCTCTCTCACTCTCTGTCTCTGTGTGTGTGTCTCTCTCTCACTCTCTGTCTCTGTGTGTGTCTCTCTCTCTCTTCCCCCCCCCCCCCTCTCTCTGTGTCATACTGTATGTGACTGCTGTAAACATCTTTAGTAATGATTGTGACCTTCTAAGTTACGACCTTCTTCACATCTTGGAGTCTCAATCGAGCAGATTGAAAAGCGTGCTCTGTTTGTCTCCTGCTTTATGTGTGGCTGTTGGGGGCTATCATAAGAGACGAACAGTAAGAATCCATTTGTCTATCGTGTTGTTGTGCGGGGTTATCTGGGCCATTATTGTCATCAACATCTTCCTGTTAAAGCAAAAGGAGGAGCAGTAGTGTATAGGCTAGCCATGGCTTCCAGGGGTTGTGTTCAGTAGTAGTAGCATTGGGATGCCTGGAAGGAGGCGGAGTTCTGACACCACAGTCATCACCCGCAGGTACAAAATCACTGACATCATCGGGAAGGAGGAGGGGCTTGGAGTGGAGAACCTACGCGGTTCCGGAATGATCGCTGGCGAATCCTCTCTGGCCTACGAGGAGGTCATCACCATGAACCTGGTATGTGCTACGACACACTGACCTCTCGGGGTGGACCGAGGAGAACAGGATGTTGTCCTGCGAGTCAGAACTGAATACATCTGTTGGATGTTATTCATGTAGCCATACTTACAGCCACGTCAACGCTGTGTAAAAGGACTGAATCATAAGACCTAAAATAAACATGCCAATTTCACAGATTTGCCTCCATGATAAATCTGTGATTTCTGTTTTAGGTTTTAAGAATATCACTTTAGTGTCACACTAAAGGGACTCATTCCCTCAGTTTGCCTTGAGATGGGAGAAATACGGATTTAAATGAAACCCATGAATAGGACTCCCTGCTTTCAATGATATAAAATGATGATTAATTTCCATTTACAGTCCAACATTGAAATCCGTATTTCTCCCATCTCAAGGCAAACTGAGGGAATGATGCATGACCATTCAAAAACATGACTGGTTTTCTAAAGATACAAAGTTTAATGCTAATCGGTGAAGTGTCCCTTTTTAAATGTATGTGGCAAATCTGTTGATGTGGTTAAAGTACTCAACATTTGGAGGAATATAGGAATTTCGTTTTTGTAGTCTTTCATAACTAATATATAAAATGCAGCATAATACCACATTCACAACTAAATCACAAAGAATGCCAACCTGCCTTATTAGCTCTAAATGACTTCTGGGCAGTAACACCAGCCCTTTCCTGTTCGTCTCAGACTTAGTCTTTTGTTCTTACTCTTGTTGCTGTGACTCCTGTGCTGACTGGACCCTGTGCTCTCTGGTGCCCAGGTGACATGTCGGGCCATTGGGATAGGTGCGTACCTGGTGCGGCTGGGCCAGAGAACCATCCAGGTGGAGAACTCCCACATCATCCTCACGGGGGCCGGAGCTCTCAACAAGGTCTGTCTGTCCTGTCGTCCACCCCCTCTATAGACCACTGAAGTTCGCTCACAAAAAGGAACCAAAAGGAACCATCTTTGCCCATATAAGGAGATCCGGGTGTTAATTGAAGCTAACTGCCTATGGCAAGTTGCATTGTAAGTTAGCTCTGGGGTAGCAAAGATCAAAGTGTGCCGTCTGATTACAGCATCCACTCTAAGCAAAACTTGTTTGGGCAAAGATGGTAGTTTTTTTGTAGTGGAACCTCAGAGGTCTATTGGGACCATTTTTCTAAATCCAGCTCTCCAGCACAGCGTCATGCTTTTGTTTAGAGAGTCCATATCCATTTTTAGCCCACGTCAATGTACGTGTTACATATTGCCTTGCCTATATCATCTTTACCCTGTGTTCTATACGTTTAGCCCTTACCCCATAACACTGCCTCAGTGAATTTATGTCTGAGGTTGTTCTGTGTCTGTGTGACTCCTCAGCGTTAATGAGTAATGATGGGCCCATGGCACACACACAGACACACACACACACACACACACACTCACACACACACACACAAACAAGCGTACACACATGCTACCTGCATCCTCTCTCTCTCTCTCTCTGGTATAGGTCTGCCGCACTCCCTCAGACAAACGTGTGTACATAAATTAACTCCAGCCTGATTGACTGACAGGAGGCGTGTTAATTTTATTCCCTATTTTATATAGTCTGTTTTTTTCTTAATTGTGCTGGTAATTTGATTCTGGGGGAGCGGGGGCGAATTGTGACAGGACTCGTGTGTGTGTGTGTTCCTTCACTCCCGGTGCCATCAGCCGTGACCTGGATAGATTGTTTTTTAATTTGTGCGCTTAAAGCGTCTGCATTTTGATATGACTTTCCATTATAGTTCATTTCCATCTAGTTGTTATACTGTAACATATTTGCTGGATTCATTTGTTTTTTACACATTACCTGGCAATGTATAGATCAGTGTGTGTGTGTGTGTGTGTGTGCGTGTGTGCGTGTGTGCGTGTGTGCGTGTGTGCGTGTGTGCGTGTGTGCGTGTGTGCGTGTGTGCGTGTGTGCGTGTGTGCGTGTGTGCGTGTGTGCGCGTGTGCGTGTGTGCGCGTGTGCGCGTGTGTGCGTGTGTGTGCGCTTGTGTGGAAGAGAAGGTGTTTTTATGTGTGTGCTGTTACATTGTGTGTGTGTGTGTGTGTGTGTTTGACGAGGGGTAGGGCGACATGTAATATGCCCATTGTGTGTGGCTCTCTCGGTGTGTTTGCTGGGCTGTGGCACGGAGTCACAGGAGGAGAGTGAGTCAGGCTTATTGCAGATCTCTGTGCCTCCTGCCTCCAACAATACCACACAGCAGGACACGGAACACACACATGCCGATGTGTGTAAATCAGCAGGCGAAGGAAGAGGAATCGTAAAAGATGTTTGTGTTCCTTCTCCGGCTCTCTCTCTTTCTCTCTCACTCTCTCACTCTGTCTCCCCTCCTCCTCCTCCTCCTTCTCGTCCTCCTCCCTCTCTCCCTCTCTGTCTCTCTCCCTTCTCTGTTTCACACTCCAGTAATCTTCCCCAAACACCCTCCCTCTTTCCCTCCCACTCCCCACTTCCCCCCCACCCTTCTCCTCTCTCAGTGTGCCCTACGTTCTCCCTCCATCTCTCCCTCCCTCCCTCCCTCGCTCGCTCCCTCTCTCCGTGGTGGTGGCGGTGGAGTCAGGGCGGTGCTGCTCCAGAGGGAATAATAGAGAGCCAAGCGTGAAGTTGTTATTTGCATAGAAATAGCTTGACGCCTGGGGCGGCGGCTTGGGAGAAGGACACCCATATCATTTGTCTAAAATCAGACTGGGGGAAAAAAAAATGAAAACTTGTGCTGTGCTGCAAGAGAGGCAGTCTCTCTCTCTCTCTCTCTCTCTCTCTCCCTCTCTCTGCACATCATTCTCCTCCCTCTATCGTCATTTCTCTCACTCTCTCTATCTCTTTTTTTTTTCTCTCTCTTTTTTTTTCTCACGTTGGCACATCCTCGCGGTTGCCTGACTGTGAATTAACACGTCTCCCCGGTCAGCCCTAGACAACATATGGCTGCTGCAACATGCTCATTTCAGTTTACAGTGGGGCGGTGCGCGCGTGCGTGTGTGCGGGTTATGATCTTTATTGCGCTACTATTCACGCCGACACGTGAACGCACAGCTGACTCGCTTCCAGTTTGGCGGCCAACTGTTCCTCACTGTCTGTCACCAGTATCAACATCCAGGACCATCAGTTCCATACCATCATGCATGCAGTCCGTGTGTGGTAAAGCGTGGGCCCGTGCGCTTGTTTGTTTACTGTAAGCAGTTTTGTTGATATTCTACGGAGAGGGTGTGAGGGTGGCCATGTTTGGGAATGCTGAGTGTATCGAGTATTTCACCCCATTAGCTTGTTGGCTAATGGCATCCTCAGCTGCAAACAAAACAAATGGCTGTGTTTTTGGCAGTTCAGTCCTTCGCCTCCTCTTGAAGCTGGGGGGAAATGGCTTTTAAAACATCTCAACAATGAACTGGAGGCCAGGAGTAAGTCTGTCTCTCTCTCTCTCTCTCTCTCTCTCTCTCTCTCTCTCTCGGTCTTCTCTCTCTCACAATCTCCTTTCTCTCTCTCTCTCTCCCTAACAGTCCCCCCCCCCCCCTCTCTCTCTCTCTCTCTCTCTCTCTCTCTCTCTCTCTCTCTCTCTTTCTCTCTTTCTCTATCTCTCTCTCCTGGATGTAATCACCCCTTTGTTGCCTGAGAAGGATTGAGGAGCAGGCATAAGATATGGAGTCTGAAGACTACAGAGGGGAGAGGGGGGGGGAGCAGAAGAGAGAGATAGAGAGACGGACGGACGGACGGGGGGGGGGGTAGATTCAAGAAAAGGAACGTGTGAGACGGGGAGAGTGAGAGGAGAATAGCTTACACAGAGAGAAAAAGACAGGGAGAATGAAACGGAGGTGCAGAAAAGAAGGCGGCCAGGGACACTGAAAAAGAGGAGTGACAAGCACTGCACAAGAGTGGATGGAGAGAAAGAGAGAGAAAGCTAGAGAAGGAGACAGAGAGAGGAGAGCGAGAAAGCTAGAGAAGGAGAGATCAAGAGAGAGGAGACCGAGAGAGAAAAAGCTAGAGAAGGAGTGAGAAAGAGAGCAGCAGAGAGAGAGAAAGCTAGAGAAGGAGAGAGAAAGAGAGAGGAGAGAGAGAAAGCTAGAGAAGGAGAGAGAAAGAGAGAGGAGAAGAAGAGATCAAGAGAGAGGAGAGCAGTAGAGAGAGAAAAAGCTAGAGAAGGAGAGAGAAAGAGAGAGGAGAGAGAGAGAGAGAGAAAGCTAGAGAAAGAGAGAGGAGAGCGAGAAAGCTAGAGAAGGAGAGAGCGAGAGAGCGCGAGAGACAGAGAGAGCGGGGGAGGTGGGGGAGTGTGGAAGCGGTGCAGCCGGCCGCCTGTCAAGGTGAGTGCGGAGCGTGGCACAGCCGCGGGCAGCGCCCACAGCTTCAGCAGCGCCGGCGGAGATTTGCTGCTGAGAGACGGGCATGCCTGTAATGGCCACATGGTGCTGGAGTGATGGCCAGCGAGCACACACCACAGGCAGGAGGGGGGATATACACACACACACACACACACACACACACACACACACACACACGGCTCAGACCCCTCACTCCAGTCCAGTCCAGTCCCATAGCCAGCCATTGAGAGAGGTGAATTGGGTAATGGCCACTGCCTGCTTTTGGGAACTGTAGATGAGCCGAGTTGAGCCGAGCTGAACTGAGCCACCTCCTCATTGGGCCGAACACACAGTCCATTGGGCCAGCAGGAATGTATTGTTTTTCCTCCAGGTGCTTGTGAAGCGCCGATAGAAAGGCTCTCCATTCGGCAGAGTCTTTAATTACGCGTTTGAAAGGCCAGAGATGGTTTTGCAGTACGTGTCCTCTGATGGTGAAGTGAGGGAGGGCAAACAAAGCCATACATTTGAATGGGGGGGGGGGTGGCAGGAGGAGATTGAAAGCAAGGATGTTCTAAACGGTTGAAGCATACTAGTATTTATCCAGTCAGCTTTAGTTGTGAGGGAAGTTCTCAAGGTTTAGGTTTGTGTTAAACAATATGTTGGCCCCAACAGGTTGTGAATAGACCAAGTTCAATTAAGCTCTTTTAGTAATATACTTTAAGCTCGAGTGTTTGAAAGGAAGAGGTGGGGTGGGGAGGTGGTGGGGGGGGTGGGCGGTAGTGAAATCTGAAAGTCTGCACAGTGCTGATAACGGTTTGAGCTGCTTGGGCAAGAAAGGAGAGAACATACTTAAAACCCACTTGATATATGACAAAGTACTCGTCAATGTTTCTTTTCTCCACCAGTACTCATTCACTAGACCCTAGCTCTTTCAACGTACACGGGAAACCAGATGGGCAGTTTTTTCCTCAGCCAGCTCGCCATTTCAGTTTTTTGAGTGTTTATTTGTTTGCTTGTACGTGATGGCTATACACTAACAGAATGCTTCAGTCTTCATTTGTGTTTGCGTCAACTCCGACTTTGACCGAATACTCAGACCGACAAAAACTGTTTTTGAGAACATCCTGTGCTTTCCAATACTTAAGATGGCATTACTGCTGCAATCAATCCAGTAACTTCAAAATAGGTGTTTGCATTGGTTATGTATTATCCCTGTGTGCTATATGTACACAATATTCTGCCTATAAGCTTGTGACGTACTGTGTGCGTGTGCGTGTGCGTGTGCGTGTGCGTGTGCGTGTGCGTGTGTGTGTGTGTGTGTGTGTGTGTGTGTGTGTGTGTGTGCATCTGTGTGTGCGTGCGTTTTTGTATGTGTGTGCATGCGTTTTTGTATGTGTGTGTTTGTGTGTGTGTGTGTGTGCATCTGTGTGTGCGTGCGTTTTTTGTGCGTTTTTGCGTGCGTGCGTGTGTGTGTGTGTTTTATGGGAGGCAGCAGCAGAGGAGCTGTATATTGATAACCCTCCAGAGGGCATAAATAACCAGCCTGCAGCCTGCGCTCTCCCCCGGCCACTGACTGACACTCTGAGCTTTAACAACCCATCGACTGTAGTATTGACATGGTGGCCAGCTCTCTTTGTGTGTGTGTGTGTGTGTGTACGTCCACGTGTGTGTGTGTGCGCGCAATGAGATCGACCCACAGCCTGGAGACGTGGAGTGTTGGTGACACTACACTCCATCGTCAGCCATAACACTGAGGGCTAACGTCTGCCGAGCGAGAAATATGAGCACCGCGGGAAAACCTCTACTATTGCTGCAGGCAGCCATAGCCCTGCTGCTAACTCCTACTGTACACCCTTAAACGCAACGCAGCACAACAACAGGAAATGATGTGGCCTAACACTGTCCGCTTCCTGTCTCGTAGGTGCTGGGTCGGGAGGTCTACACGTCCAACAACCAGCTGGGCGGTGTCCAGATTATGCACAACAACGGAGTGACCCACAGCACGGTGTGCGATGACTTTGAGGGCGTCTACACCCTACTGCACTGGCTCTCCTACATGCCCAAGGTAACACGCCAGGCCTGTCACTGCACCGTATGCAGCCCTACACACACACACACACACTCACACACACACACACACACACACAACTTAGGATGTCCAGCGGCATGAACTAGAATATGTCTCTGGAAATGATGTCAATGAGTTTTAGTGTTTGATAATTAAGGGCTAGCTTTGAATCCTTGATGAGTTTAGCTGTGATTTAAAGCAATGGTCAAGTGAAATTGTGATGTTTCATTGCTTTGTAGCGCTTATTGATGGTGTGTGTGTGTGTGTGTGTGTGTGTGTGTGTGTGTGTGTGTGTGTTTACAGTGCACCTCAAGTCCAGTGCCCATTCTCAATGCCAAAGACCCCATTGACCGGCTGGTGGAGTTTGTGCCAACCAAAGCCCCCTACGACCCGCGCTGGATGCTGGCAGGGAGGGCCAATCAGAGTGAGTCTCACCTCCTTTCAGGGGACGTCAGGGTTAGAGGTCTTTTCCCTTCTGCATCTTTCTTTCTTACTTTCTTTCCTCGATCACTCTGTCTTTCTTTCGTTTATTTCCTTCTATCCTCCCTCAGTTTTGTGTTCAGGAACTAGGTCTGTAGTCAGTAGTTAGTGTGTAGTCAGTAGTTATTAGTGGTCAGTAGTAGTGTGTGTGTGTGTGTGTGTGTGTGTGTGTGTGTGTGTGTGTGGTGGGGCAGGCTGGCTGGCTAGCGTGCAGTGCAGTCCCCAGGAGCCGCCCCAGAGATAATGCTGGAACAGACGGCTCAGCTCCAGAAGTGCTGTGGGTGCAATTGAATTGTAACCCCTCTCTCATTGCCTCTCACACTCACTCACTCTCCCTCTGCTCTTCTCCCTCCCTCCCCCTATTCACTACTCGCTCTATCGCTCCACCACCACCACCCCCTCATACCCCCACCCTCCTCTCTCTCTCCCTCCCTCTCTCTCCCTCCATGCCTCCCTCTCCTGCCCTCCCTCCTTCTCTCCCTCCCTCTTCCTCCCTCCCTTTCTCTCTCGCTCTCTCCTCTTTTCTTGCCCTCCCTCCTGTCTTTTTATCTTTCTCTCTGCCGCGCTCCGCTCCTTTTTCTCCCTCCTCATTCATCACCCTGCCGCTGCCTCCATGCAGAGAGAGAGAAAGAGCGAGAGAGAGAGAGAACAAGAGGGGGAGAGGGAGAGATAGAGAAACCCCCATAAAGCCCACACAGCAGCCTCAGCCTCTGCCTCAGCCTCTGCCTCTGCCTCTGCGCCTGGTCTCGGCTGCGTTCAGCTGAGCCGTGTGCCGGGTGACAGGGAACAGGCTGTCTCCAGCCGATAGAGAGAGAGGTGCCAGTTTCGCTCCCACAGATTGTTTATTTCCCCGCGTCTGATGTGTCGCGCTCGCAGGCGACGCGGTATGCAGATGATTTTTATCGCCGCGCGCACACTGCCAGCGCGGGCCAAAAGGCAACTCATTCATTTCTCCTTCTCCTCCTCCCCTCCTCATCCTCCTCTCCACTCCTCCTCCTCTCCACTCCTCATCCTCCTCTCCTGCCACCGAGCTCTTCTGTCTTTCCTCTCTCCTCAGTCTTCTCTAACTCTCTGTGTATGTGTGTGTGTGTGTGTGCGTTGCAGACTCCAAGGGGGCCTGGGTGAGTGGATTCTTTGACCACGGCTCTTTCCTGGAGATCATGCAGCCGTGGGCCCAGAGTGTGGTAGTGGGCAGGGCCAGGTAGGCATCCTCTCACCAGCTGTCATGCCTCTGTCACTGACAATCTTACACACACACACACACACACACACACACACATATGTGACCCTGCAAGGCAAAACCAGTCGCTTTGCGCTCAATGCTATATCGAGAAAATTAAAATTGTGATTTTCTCCTCTTCTGGCATGTTGTGACGGGAGAACCATGCCAACTTTGAATGCGGTTAACTTGGCGATACCTTTTTTTATACCCTCAATATACATATCGTTGGAAAGCTTAGTTTATGGCCTTCCATGTGAGCACAATAACCTTTTCGTACATTTTATCAAAGCGACTGGTTTCGCTTTGCATTGTCACTCATGTGCACATACTTATACTTGTGATGTACATACAGACTATATGCTCACAAACACATTCACACACGATCCCTGAGATATGC
>NC_084998.1:26611771-26641771 GCF_963854185.1 Sardina pilchardus
CTGGCATGTGCAGATAGGAGAGCAACATGCTGTTTCTTAATTAAAAGCAAACGGATTAAAAATGATTAATAAGGGCATTAAACGTTCCCGCGGACTTCAAGCGCAGACTTTTTCCTTTTTTTGTGTGTGTGTGCGCGAGGGCGGGAAGGCGGGAGAGCGGTAAACGGCCTCGGCCCACTGAGCCGCCTCCTCTCACTTTTGTTTAAAGATCAGCCCGATCGCGCCGTCCGAGGAGCCAAGTAGTGTTTTTTTTGTTTCTTTTGCGTTTTCTTTTTCTTTTTGTTTTTGTTGTTTATGTCTGAGTACTTGGCCAGGGGCGGTGTAGGGGCTGAAGGCAGGTGTCTAGGTGAAGTTGAAGGAGAGAAGGGAGGTGTCTCTGATCGCGCCACCAAATCACCCCGTGGAGCCCGAGGCAATAGCAACGGCAGGAGAGATGAAAAAAATCTGCTCAGCCACGGAGTTGTCCTCACGTTCCTCCTTTTCTCACTTGTCCTCTCAACGCCCCTTCTCTCTCTCTCTCTCTCTCTCTCTCTCTCTCTCTCTCTCTCTCTCTCTCTCTCTCTCTCTCTCTCTCTCTCTCTCTCTCTCTCTCTCTCTCTCTCTCTCTCTCTCTCTCTCTCTCTCTCTCTCTCTCTCTTTCTCTCTCTCTCTCCCCCTCCCCCTACCTCTCTCTCTCTTTTTAAGATATGATGCATTGGGGTTTTAATGTGTGATTGTATGAATGTGTGTATTGTGTTTGGTCTGTATGACGCACGCCATGATTTCATGGGTCAAGGAATGAGTCAATAAAAGGCGGTTGAACCTCTCTCTCCCTCCCTCTTTCTCTCCCTCTCTCTCTTCTTCTCTCCCTCTCCCTCTCCCTCCCTCCCTCTCTCTCTCTCTCTCTCTCTCCCTCTCCCTCTCCCTCTCCTTCTCTCCCTCCCTCTCCCTCTCCTTCTCTCCCTCCCTCTCTCTCTCTCTCTCTCCCTCTGCAGGCTTATCTGTGGGACAGTAACGAGGAGGTTGTGGACTGGCTGGAGAAGCAGCTGGCGGAGGAGGAAGGCGCGCGCTCCGTCATCGACGAGAACATCAAGTACATCCGCAGGGACCACATCCTCAAACAGATCCGCAGGTACGAGAGGCCTCGCCTGGCCCCGGCCCCCACTCCACTCCACCACACACTCAGCGTGGAGGGCCCCCTCTTGGGCCCCGCAGCGTAGCCAAGGCACACATTTACAATAGGCATACGCTCAAACACAACACACAACACGGTGTAGGTTTGGGCTCTCAAGGGAAATCATGACCTTGGGCTCGCTAGAGATGGTCTTTAGCGTTCTGAAGGTTGTTGTGCCATCGTGACTGTATCCACATTACATTTGCATGAATATTTATCATGTAAATTGTACGTATATCATTATCTTATCCTATAGCAATATTTTATTTTACTTATTGTTTATTATTCACCATTAGTTAATGGTTAGTTAGGTATTTATTTAGTTGCTGATTTATTTATTTTGGATTATTTATATTTGTTTATGGATTTGTTTTTATTTTCCTTAGTAATAGCACATTGGGGCGAGATACAAAGACTAGAAACCATGATGGGCCACTCGCCAACTATCCCATTCCATCGTAACTTTCATTTCCCCCCCCCTCTCCCTCTCTCCACAGCCTGGTGCAGGCGAACCCGGAGGTGGCCATGGACTCCATCGTGTACATGACTCAACACATCTCCCCGACGCAGCGCGCAGAGGTGGTGCGCATCCTCTCCACCATGGAGGCCCCGGCGTCGTCATAGGGACGCCCCCCGCCTCCACTGGCCCCTCCCGCGCCGAGTGGGGGATTCTGGGATAGCGGGGCCGGAGGAGCCGACGACGCGCCGACGCTCCTCGGAACACTGGAGCGGCTCCTGGCCGCGCTGTTGGCTATGATCCTACCAGGGTGGCCGGACACGGAATAGTTTCAGGCACACCGAGAGCGCCGTTGAAAACGACGACGGTTCTGAGATTCAGAGCTGTGTGTGTGCGCGCAAATACACGCTGTAGTCTTAAAGATGTCTGGTGCTCTCTCCCTCTCTCTCTCCCTCTCTCTCTCTCTCTCTCTCTCTCCAGAGCGCCTTTATGATAGACGGTACAATGCAGATTTAGTCAAGAGTGGGTTTACAAACCCTGGTAGTCCAGAATAGCGTTTGACAATTCCTGCTTAAAAAAAAAAAACTTGTAATTAACAGAGGCGTCACCTTACATCACCGAGTCACTAGCGGAGAATCAGCCGCCATTTCACCTTCCCGCCCTCCGGGAACAAAAGATGCGTCTGAGGGGGGAGGGGGGAGGAGCGGAAAATGCTATCAAGGGAACGTTTTTTGTTGTTGTTGTTGTTTGGGTTTTTTGTTATTTTTCTTCTCATTTGTTCTTCGCACATGAGAGTGTATGTGTGTGTGTGTGTGTGTGTGTGAAGTCACTGAACGCGAGTGCAGTGGCTGGATGATGAATATAAAGGGGGGGGAAACGTGTGGCTGCAGGAGAGCTGGGGGGATGGAGATTAAGCACACCTTGGGAAAGAGCACTTCATTAATGATCAAACACTGAGAGCGTGCACAGGCATGGTGATCAGCGCCATCCGACACACACACACGCACACACACGCACGCACACACACACACACACACGCACGCACGCACACAGAGGGACTCGCACAAGAGGCAAGTCCAGAGGGGCCCCCTATTCAAGCCTCACTGTTTAACACTGACCCCCTCTCCCTCTCCTCTCTCACACACACACACACACACACACACACACACACACACACACACACACACACACCAAATCCCACCAGTGATGGAAGCATATGCACCTTATCTTGCAATGCATTCTGCCAATATGCAGTGAAACATGTATTCACTGGTTCTGTTGGCCCACTTGATCTCTATCCTCCCAGCATTTGGGGACTAAAAAGGAGTTCTGTTGCAAATTTCAACCAAAACAAATGTTACATGTGTAGTCATTTACCCAGACAAAAAAATGTTTTTTTTTTCGCTTTTTTTTTTTTTTTATAACCACAAACATTAAGCACTGTAAAACTAATTTATTAAACGGCAGCAATGGTTAAGCGTAGATACTGTACACTGTAATTACATGTGCAACATGAAAGGCGGGTTGTCCGGCTTTTGTCATAACTGCTCTTTGCACTCATCTCATTGTACTACTAAACACACACGCAAGAAGAGAATCATGTAACCCATAATGAAATGCTACTGCTTTAGAGGAGACGAACGCTTAACTAATGAGGTCCAGAAGAGAGTCCTGGTGCTGATTGGAGTTCTACGAGTTTGATGATCCTCGGCAGTTCAGTGGGTTGACCTCGCGTTGACGGCAGGGCTGCGGCCGACGCCGAGCGGTGTGGGCGCGTGATGGTAGCCACGCCTGCCAGACAGCCTCATCGCATTGAAGTTGGCAGTGCCCGACCCGTGCCAGCGTCTGCTCGACGGTTAGCCCACACGTCCGCTAGGACCTTGGATTTTTCTAGAGTAAAATGCTGTTAAAGCCTGTCTTGTCATGATCATGTTACTGAAGAGATGCCGTGGTCGGTCGTCTGCCGTATGTGTCAAATGTGTACGTGTATGTGTTTACTGTGGCCATCTCTTGGTTGCCTCTGTAACTTTTAATAAAATCATACATATATTTGTTTTTGTATGGTTTATTTGCTCCCCCCCCTCACATTGTTATAATCTTTAGTAGCTGATGTACAAAACACTATTCAGACATATCCAGTCATTCATCTAGCATCCTTTGTACATGAAATGAAGGTTCACACGGTGTGACCTTGAGAAATATCACACAAGATAAATACAATGGATGAACATCATTTCAACTCTCACACTGCATACGCCTCGGAGAAGTGAAAAAGTACAAAGTGTATTTAAAATCAACTAAGTCACATTTCATGACGCTGTATTTTAAATATACAGAAAATGTACAAATCTGGCACAAAATTACAAAAAACTAAATAGTCCACAGTTCATGATGAAGGCTGCACCCAGGCTCCATGGCCCCTTCTCAACCTCTCTCCTCGATCCTCAGTCCTGCCGGCTCGTTCCCACTGATCTATGGGATACTGATGGATAGACTATCCCATTGTTGCCGCCCCATCATTCTTTATCTAGATCAGTGGGAACGAGCTGGACGACCGAGGGAGGGAGGATGGATATAAAGACGATTGAGAAGAGCCCAGTGCCCATGATGAAGGCTGCGTCCAGTCTCACTGGGCTCTTCTCAACATCGGTCCTCGGTCCTTGATGTTCTCCAGCTCGTTCCCACTGATTTATAAAGAATGTTGGGGCGGCAACAATGGGATAGTCTATCCAGTGTTCTTTATAGACCAGTGCGAATAAGCCGGAGGATCGAGGAAGGAAGGAAGGGAGGATAGATATAAAGACGAATGAGAAGAGCCCCGTGTTCCCCTCGTCCACGCTCCTGCAGGGTTAGAGGCCCTCACGCCTGGGCGGCACCACCGAGCGCGTCGCCTCCAAAGAGTGACCGATACAACTCCGTCCTGCAACCAAAATGAGATGCAAAATTCAATGAGTCACCAGGCACACCAAAACAGCTAAAAACACCAGACATTGCATTTCATGGAGGGCATCTGAAACCATCAATTCTGACTTCCCATTGTTCCCTTTTTTATTGAATCAATAGACCCTGAATCAAATCCCAGTTTCCAAATAATCAGCTTTTGTACAAATGAATCACATTTCGCGTCGAGTTTTCTGAACGTTCATTTGAGGAGACGAATCATACAATGTTCTCAAACTAACCGACCAACGTTCACTTTCAGTCTCCAACGCCTCAGCTACCTACAGCAGAGCGTCGCTCTTGCTTCGCCCCGAGCTGCCTCCAGTGTGCTGTCGGGGGGTCACAGCAGTCACAGGCCATCAGACCAACATCCCACTTGTATTTTGTGTGGGCCGTGTTTTAGGATTAAGGTTTGTCCAAACTCTTTCCTCACTCCCAGAACAAGTTGTTGACTTGGTTAAGAACTCGCGTGAGTGGCAACCCTCATCCGTACTCATCATCCACCTCTTGCATCACTTCAGGACTTCACCGTACAAATTAGCATTTTGTTCCCCTGAAAATGATCCTCGGAGCAGCTAACAAGGGAACCGTGTTGTCGTAGATTAGCATTTTTTAGCTATCGTCGAGGTTGCCGGGAGAGGACAAGAGTGTGACAAAAGACACGACACACACTACAAAACACTCCACATTTTTTGACAACATTTTTCAACACTCTCTCCCGTCCTAATCCAGATTAAGTGTGGCCCCTGCTTGCTGTTTAATGCCGAGAGACCGGCTACTTGACACACACTGGCGCTCGACCTGCTTGGGTTTTTTTTTTTTTCCTGAGGGGGGGGGGGGGGGGTGTATGTCAACTCTACACCCCCATGAGACCAGGGGTCTGCCCATTGGAGGACTGAGGGGTTGGTGGGGGGGCACTTAATCCCCAATCCCTGTTTCAAATGCACCACCAGCTCTGAGGATTACAAGCGGCAGTGATTATCATATAATGCATGCATTCTCATTCTGACAGAGGAGCACACACACACAGGCGGGGGAATTCGGAGCACAGGGACGACTGGGAGAGAGAGGATGACAGCAACCGGATAAGACTGACTACAGATGTGCTCCTCTCGGAGTGTGTGTGTGTGTTATAGAGAGAGAGTGTGAGTGAGAGAGTGTGTGAGTAAGTGAGTGTGTGAGTGAGTATGTGTATGTGCGTGTGTTATAGAGAGAGTGTGAGAGTGTGTGTAAGTGTGAGAGTGTGTGTGTGTGTGTGTGTGTTATAGAGAGAGAGAGTGTGTGTGAGTGAGCGAGTGAGTAAGAGAGTGAGTGAGTGAGTCATAAAACAAGCAAGGCAGATGTTGGTGTGTGTGTGTGTGTAGCTGGTAGCAGAGGGCTGTGTTGTGCTATAGTCTCCCTGCATGCTGGATCATTGCTGGTGTGCGACGCTAAACGCATGATTATCCGCTCAACCCCAACGGAAAACCTGTGCTATAGGAGAAGGCTTGTGGGAATGTACACGCTGGATACCCCTCCCCCTACACACACACACACACACACACACACACACACACACACACACACACACACACACACACACACACACACACACACACACACACACACACACACACACACACACACACACACACACACACACACACTTTCTCTCACCCTCATACACACACACACACACCACCCTATAGGCATTAACATTCATGGGAGCAGCAGAGCGTATCAACGGCCGTGAAGCCGGAGTTGAGATATGGTGATGGTGAGGGGGGGTGGGGAGGGGGAGTATTGGGGGGGGTGTAAGAGGGTTGGAGAGAGGAAGAGAGAGAGAGAGAGAGAGAGAGAGAGAGAGAGCATTAAAATGTAGCTGTAGCTGTGTGTGTGTGTTGGGGGTGCATTGGGCACACAGAGGGGACTTGAGGAAAAACATGAAAGAGGGAAAAGGGAGAGAAATGAGAGGAGAGGAGGAGAGGGGGAGAGGTGGTGGTGGTGGTGGGGGGGGGAGGCCCCAGCATTCATTCATTCCCCACACGCTCACACCTGGAGGAAAGGTCACGGCGAGTGGCTGTGAGTGGGGAGAGGTCGTGGGGCGCCGCAGCTCTGGCCGTACATCACCATTATCACAGCAGAGCACTGGGGCCGATGCTAATGAACAACCCCCCTCAACACCACCACCACCACCACCACTCCACCTCAGCGCTCTCCTTCCCCCTCCTAACACTCCTCTCTCCTCTCACTCTCCTCCTCTCACTCTCTCTTTTCTCAACACCACCCTCTCTTTCTCTCTTGCTCCCCCCTTCTTTCTCTGCCTCACTCCTTTACACTCTCCCTCTTTTCACTGCTCCCTCACTCATTCACATAATTTCCCTCTCTCTGTTCTCCTTCTCTATCCCTCTCTCCCTCTTTTTCACTCTGCCTGTTCCTCTCCATCTCTTTCTCCCTCTTTTCTTCTTTCTGTTTCTTCTCCTCTCCCTTCCCCTCCAGTCTACCTTTCTCTCTCCCTCTCTTTTTCACCCTCACTCTCTTCCTCTCCATTTCTTTCTCCCTCTTTTCCTCTTTCTGTTTCTTCCCCTCTCCCCCTCTATCTCTCCCTCTCTCCCCCTCTCCCTCTCTCCCAATTCAAAGGTAGCTTTATTGGCATGACTCATTAAAGCAGTGTTGCCAAAGCAGACATATAACAATACAAACAGATACAATATCTGTTTGGAAACAGATATATCTCTCTCTCTGCACAATACTGTAGGTCATGAAGGCCCTCCATATTACCCCCCACCCCACACACACCCCAACACAGGCAGCTCTGAGCAAAGGGAGCCTGAGCACCAGCAGCCTGCTGTGGCAACAAAGGCCCCTGTGGAGCCCACCTCCACGGGCACCCCACCTCCACCTCCACGGGCACCCCACCTCCACCTCCACGGGCACCCCACCCCCACCTCCACGGGCACCCCACCCCCACCTCCACGGGCACCCGACCCCCACCTCCACGGGCACCCCACCCCCACCTCCACGGGCACCCGACCCCCACCTCCACTGGCACCTCGTCTCTCCCACGGCACAGCACACCACCCTCCTGTTCTCACGCCGCTCAGCGGCCTTGAGCCATTTCTAAGACATACCTGTGTTGCCCGTGTGTATGTGTTCGTGTGTGTGTGTGTGTGTGTGTGTGTGTGTGTGTGTGTGTGTGTGTGGAGGTGAGGAAATGATTTCTAAAGGATGCTGAATGCCAGCTACCAGGTGGCGGTGGCTGTTGCTGTCGCCGTAGCTGCACATTCAGGGCTGCTCAGAGCAGAACACATGCCAGAGCGCCAGTAAACATCACACGAGGACCAGAAGAACATGGCATGCCAACATGGCAGCTATTTTTGATGTTGTTTTTTTGGAATTGCATTAGCACTGTTTGTATGAACGTGTGATAGTTTACGGCATGTGTGTGAGAGAAAAGAAAAGAGCAAGGGAGAGAGGGGGGAGAGGGAGAGAGAGTGCATGTGAGATGGGGGAAGGAAGAGTGCGAGAAAAGAGTGTGAATGGAGGAGAGAACGGAGAGTGAGAGAGCGAGAGAGAGAGAGTGTCTCGTCCTCCCTGGCTGCGTGTGCTTGAGCAATGTGGCCCTGAGTACCAGGGCGCCGCCATCAGTCAGCACGGCCTCTTCACAAACCCCACACACACTCACACACACACACTCACACTCACACTCGCCTCTCTCTGGCTCTCTCTCTCTCTCCCTCTCCCTCAGTCTGTCTTAGTCTCTCTCCCTCACAGACACAGACACAGACAGACAGACAGACACACACACACACACACACACACACACACACAAACTTCAACATCCCAGTCTGCTCCTGCACCCCTACACACACCCTCCAACATGCCCTATTCCTCCTAGTGTCCCATTTGAGCTCCCTTATGATGCTGTCCCCTCTCCTCTGATGAGAGGGAGGGATGGACAGAAGAGAGGGAGAGAGAGAGAGAGAGAGAGAGAGAGAGAGAGAGAGAGAGAGAGAGAGAGAGAGAGAGAGAGAGAGAGAGGAGAAAGGGAAAGTAAGGACAAGGAGCAGGATTAATGGGGAACATTCCTCGCTCTTGTCTTGGCGTGACAAAGGACAGAGATATATTTAAGCGCAGGGTGTGAGGCACGTGATGGCCCTTCAACGCCTCCTACAAGAAACCTTACTCTTCCCCTCAGAGAGAGAGGGAGGGAGGGAGAGAGAGAGAGAGAGGGAGGGAGAGAGGGAGAGGGGGAGTGAGTGAAGGAAGGAGGAGGAGGAGAGGGAGAAAGAGAGGGATGGGAGGAGGAAAGGGAGAGGGAGGGAGTGAGTGAGTGAAGGAGAGAGGAGGAGAGGGAGAGTGAAGGAGGGAGAAGGAGGGGTGGAGAGAGGGAGGGAAGGAAAAAAGATGGGAGAGAGAGGAGTGAAGTGACAGGGCAGACAACAAACCGCCAGTACCCAGCACCCAAAGGAAAACACCAAAAGGCAGTCGAAAGGAGAAAAATCTCTGAGAGTGTGTGTGTGCGTGTGTGTGCGTCGGTGTGACAGTGTATGTGTCTGCATGTCCGTATGTGTATGTGTGTGTGAGAAAGAGAGAGAGAGAGAGAGAGAGACTGTGTGTGTGTGTGTGTGAGAGAGTGAGAGAGAGACTGTGTCTGTGTGTTTCTCTGTGTGTGTGTGTGTATGTGTGTGAGAGTGTGTGAGAGTGTGAGAGAGAGAGAGAGAGAGAGAGAGAGAGAGAGAGAGAGAGAGAGAGAGAGAGAGAGAGAGAGAGAGAGAGAGAGAGAGAGAGAGAGAGAGAGAGAGAGAGAGAGAGAGAGAGAGGGAGAGGGAGAGGGGAATATTCAGCACATATCTCCGAAAGAGGAGCGTGAAAGGCAGTTGTTCAAGAGGGATTAGGGGGTGACGAGCAGATTCCGCGAACGGGAAAAAGTAGCACTGCTAATTAAAGTTTGGGTGTGTGTGCGTGTGCATGTGTGTGTGTGTGTGTGTGTCTGTGTGTGTGTCTGTGTGCGTTGGCGTCTGAGCGCAAGTGTGAATGTCTGTGTGCGTGCGTGTGTGTGTGTATAGGGGGCGCATGTGTGTGAGGGAGAGAAACCAAGAAAGACCGGAAGAGAGAGAGAGAGAGAGAGAGAGAGAGAGAGAGAGACAGAGAGAAGGGGGGAGGGAGAGAGATCAAGAGAGAGCCAGAGAGAGAGAGAGATAGAGTGAGCGAGAGCCAGAGTTGGGTGTTGGAGAGGGAGTGATAATTATGTCTGTTAAAGGCGTTTGGCAGGGGGGGCACACTGAGCCTATTACAGTACTCACCGTGCCTCATCATGCATAGAGCTGTGGTCCACTGGAGCCATAAAATTCACCAGCTTGCTGTGGATGTGGAACCTGTCCCAAACACACACACACACACACACACACATGGCATCAGGCACAGAACAGAGAAGCTGCCGTCAGATCAGATCAAATTAGAGTCAAAGGAATTAGAGTCCCCCCCACTCTATCCCTCTCTCCTTGTGTTTGTATGTGACTTCTCTGTCTGTGTGTGTGTGTGTGTGTGTGTGTGTGTGTGTGTGTGTGTGTGTGTGTGTGTGTGTCTCAAAACAACTACATAAATAGCTGACCCAAACACCCACCCCTTAACAGACAGAAGAAAAAAAAAAACAAAAGCATCATTAGACGTTCACTCTCGTCAGGAAAGGTTTCATTTATGCGAATCAATCAAAGCGTTGCGGGGGGAGAAACAAAGTGGAAATGAGAAAATTGACCACAGCACACACACACAGACAGAAATTCCTATTAACAGACTCAGATTATTTGTCAGGAGTAAATTGAAAAACGGCGAGGATGACGAGGGGGAGCCGATAAGATAAACTGCCTGAACGCGCACATCATTTACATAATGCATGTGGAAGACCGGGCGCTGGAGCTCCGAGGCTCTGTGACGCCGAAAAGGAATGCAATTAAAAGGCGCGTGTTTTTACAGACAACAATTTATGCTCAAAAAAACACACTCACACTTCCTCTACAAAGCCAAGCGACCACCGTTAGTCAGATTCAGAGTGGTCAGTTTTTATTACTGTCAGTGGAATGATACTAGTATAGTAAAGATTTTAGTATAGTATTTACATTTTTTTTTTCCATGGGATTCTTGGTATAAATAATTGAAAATAAATACATAAATAAGATTCCCTTCTGTGATATTTCAAAACATTTGACATAAAACAAACATTCTGTTTTCTTACTATAAGCTTCATGGTTTACATACATCTTTCCTTTTTGATGCAGCCACTGAACTTGTTACTGTGACGTTACTATGACGTTACATAACTCCCACATCCCTCTCGTCATAATTCGTACACTTACCTGACTTTGCGGCCCTTGCTGGCCTTGGTGTCCACCTTCTTCTTGATCTTACTGCGCAGCTTCTGAATGGCCAGCCACTGCCTGAGGAGAGCACAGACACACACACAAGGAATCAGGAGTATAGTATACTCTCAGGGCCAGATGTACTGACGCTTTTGCGCTCACTTCAGGCACATATGTTTCGCAATGTCCGCATAAAAAGATGGCAAAGTATGTACAAACAGGCGGCACTGAGGTAGAAACGCAAGCGGGAGCTGAGAATGTCAAATGACGCTTTTCCGTGTCATTTTAATGTCGTCAACACACAGTTAACGTCATTCAACTGCACTTTGATTGAAGTATGCCGTTCACTTGTGAACGTTCGCAAATTCTGGTAGCTGGCAAGGAAAGGCGCTGATTAGCCGATGAACTGCAGGTTTGATAAATACCACGTAAACTGAAGAATCACAGTGAATGTACGCTTTCTGCAGGGTTTCTGCAGCGCTGATAACATAACATAACATTTGCAAATATGTGTACGTCTGGCTCTCAGTCTCACTGAGCAGCAATGAGGACAATACTCAGCGGAACACAGAGGATAATACTCAGACAGGAACACAATCTCACAGCCTCAGAATACTCAGGGTTGCAGCCTAGCACTTCAGCACAGTTAGGAAGTATAGCCAGCTGGGATACGTGAAAACAACCTGCACTGGGTCCACTCAACTCTACAGTAAGAGTGGTCTGCGGAGTGACCAGAGGGGCCAAACGCTTACCTGCCCATTGCCACCTGGTCATTGGGATCAGCTGCGCTGGTCTTGCGCTCGATGAGCTCTCGAAGCAGCTGAAAGGGAAAGGAGGGGGGGGGGGGGGGGTTAGAGAATGTTCTAGACATTTTAAATACAGGCCAAGCTAACAGGAAGAGCGAGAGGTCTCCTTTTAAGTGGGCAGCTTCTGTTTTTAATATGGCATATAGCATAACAAAAATACTATGACTGCATTAACACGGCCTTTTGCCACTTCACCGAGCGTGATACACAAGGGCAGCGCTTTATGGCCGACGTCCCGCACACGCGACTGAGAGGTGTCACGGGAGCAAGCGGTTAGCGGCGCGACCGCGCTGGAAATGAGCTCTGCTCCGTTCCGCACACCCCTACACCCCCCCCCCCCCGCCCCCCTCGCTGCTCCGGTCCGCCATGCTGCGGCGAGTGGCCTCCAGCTGACACACGCGGCTAGTAAAGAGTGACACCTTTATTATCAACAGAGCGGAGGGGCCCCATTTATCTGGCCCATTCCCCAAATCTCCACGGCGGCAGCCGATCCATCAGTTTATCAGCGCCACTTCATCAGTGTCAGCCTGGCATCCCCACGCCAATCGGCTGACCTGGGATCAGCTGTGCTGCTCTGCCACATGCAGCCCCAGTAGTAGCCTGCCTGCCTGCCTGCCTACCTGCCTAGTGCCTATCTATCTACCCTAATAGTACCCTGCCTGCCTATCTATCTATCTATCTACCCTAATAGTAGCCTATCTATCTACCCCAAATAGTAGCCTGCCTGCCTATCTATCTCTCTACCCCAATAGTAGCCTGCCTGCCTATCTATCTCTCTACCCCAATAGTAGCCTGCCTGCCTGCCTCAATAGTAGCCTGCTTGCCTACCTACCCATCTGTCCCTGACCCCACAGTCAGAAAGCATGTATGAGATTTTAGAACTATTCTAATATTCTAGAACTATATTCCAGGAAATTCCATTAGATTGTGCTCTAGCACTTACACCAGAGAGGGTTAAAGCGGATAGTAATGAAGGATCTTCTTTGCTTACACCATAGAAGACCATCAAATGAAGCATTCCCGAGCTCTACACCAACTTCATTTGAACTAAGCCATCAGTGAGCCTTCCTCTGGAAAACCTTTCTACAGGCCAGCGAAATATATACGTTTCCGTCAAGGATTTGCAGCTCGGCACAAACAGGGTTTACCCTAATACGCTGGAAAGGTCAACTGAGCTCCACTTACCTGGTGATAAAAGTCACTGTCGTCGAAGATCTCCTCGTCCAGGTCTTTGAGGTGTGCGTTGGCCTTCAGCATGGCCTGCTCTACCGCCTGGAGGAAGCGCAGGAGACAAGACAAGAGAGAGAGAGAGAGAGAGAGATTATCCCTACTCTGGTGACATAGGGACTTATGTTCTACACAGACACGGACAGGAACATTCGAAAGAACACGAGCTGGAGACGTCTGGTGCTGAAACCTAGCGCTGTTGGTTAACCTGTGCAGGTCCTCCTTCCAGTCGCTGGGACAGCTTTCACACATTAGCTGGATGCCAGGTGGACACAGGTCAGACTGCTGTCATTGGTTAGCAGATTCTATTAAGATATAAGCAGTCTCTCTAAAGCTCTACCTGGTGTCTCTAACATAAGCTCTGTTTCAAGATAGACACTAGACAAAAGGCCTCTTATAATGTCTCCTTTCTTCTCTCAATCGATCACTCGTCATCTCTCTCACTTTCTTCACCTCTTTTTCTGTAGTTGCTGGCTCAGGCACAGGGGCGACGATCTCGGGCTTGCCCAGGACTCGGAACTGGGAGCGGCGCGTCTGCGTGCGGCGGACTAACCTCTCCTTATCCATCAGCACGTGCTCAACCTGTGTCAGAATGTTCCGGTCAAATGACCCAAAACCCTGTAACAAGAGACAGAAAAGCACGAAGGACATCTGTTATTCAGGCAGCACTGTACAGACCTGGACAACAAACACATGAGTGAGTGAAGCACCTTACACCAATCAGACCAACATACTGCAAGAAAATCAACAATACACGATTTGACAATACAATAATATTGAATATTGAATTTCCCCTTGGGGATCAATAAAGTATCTATCGATCTATCTATCTAATACATCGCATCCGCTTCAGACAGAAAAACAGCTGGGTCTTACCTTGGTGGTCTTGCCCATGGTGAGTCGTGTCTTGTCGTACCACTTCTGCAGGGTGCTGTTGCGATAGGGCTCAAAATTGGCAAAGCGTTTGGTCATGAAATCGGGATACTCTGACATTTCAAGTTTCCGCTTGAGAGCCCCTCCGTTTTGCGAGCCCTTCGACTTCTCTTCATCTTCATCTTCATCATCGTCGTCATCGTCTTCGTCCTCTTCATCCTCCTCATCCAGATCACTATCCTCCATGGCTTTACTGTGTACAACAAATTCAAATGTATTAAGATCGGGCCACTGACTTTGAGCCTCCGGTAAATTCCCATGTGCAAGAGCCATCTAAGATCAGTACAGTAAGACCAGTAAGATAGTGCTCTACTCTGGCTTCCAGTACCTCTTGCTGTTTGCGCTCCATGCCTTGCCCTGGGCGATGACCCTGGTCTCCGGGCTCTGCAGCAGGAGAAGATCCTGAAGGTCCACTAGGGACCTCTGCAAGGCCTTCAGCGCTTTGTGACCTGGGTGGACAAAGAGCGGACTTTAGGAATAGGAATTGGAATTGGAATTTTAAAGCATTGCAGACGGCCCCCGGCTGTGGCGCAACTGGCTGGGGCACCTGCACTGTACGCCGGCGACCCGGGTTCGATTCCTGCCCCATAGTCCTTTCCGGATCCCACCCCAACTCTCTCTCCCGTTCACTTCCTGTCACTATCCACAGTCTCTATCATTAAAGGCATAAAAGGCCAGTATACAAACATTGCAGACGATTGCATCTTGTTAAGCTTCCACTGTTGTTTTTGTGCTGTTCCAAGTTTACGCCAAAAACAACAACAGGAGTGAAGTCCCACATGCGGCCTTAAGCGTCATGTCAGCATAACAGCGCACAACACAGGCATTTAACAATGGCACATGCTCCGACTATACTTAACACATCCTCCGCCACCTACCATTCACACGTTCTCTCGCCACCTCCAGTACACAAATCACACCACAACACAAGTCACAACACGGAATGCAAATGGGGAGCTCTCGTGAAAAAATCTGGAGGAAAAACTGAAAAAATGGGAACTACTATATAAAGACAAACCAACAGATGCAACAATCGTTAGCCTATACTAGCTGTTTGTCAAACCTTTGCGAACTGTTCTCCAATGTTATCCTTGTCTCTGCCAGGTAAATAATGAATGCCATGCTTTTGCTAGAGCTGTATCAGATAGGCTTAATCCAGGAGTTAATCATTGCCCTATTGATGGTTCCAGTAATGCTATTCAACCCTTCATCACCAAACTACACTCCCTCCCATTCACAATCCACCATCAATTAAAGCACGTTTGTCACTTCAAAAATCTGCAATAACCCTTGAGCGAGAGTACACCGCCGCCTCCCGACTCACTTGTCAGCATTTATTAGGGCACCATATTTAATGTGGGACGGCTACAATCCAGCCCCTGCCTGCCTTCCTTCCATGACAGGAGAACGGGTGGGTGTGGGTCGCATGCTCTCAACACACACACACACACACACATGCACACACACACACAGGCGTACGCACACACGCACGCACACACGCACACACATGCATACACAAACACGCGCACACACACACACACACACACGGGCGCGCGCACGCTGGTCCTGCCATCTTCAACTTTAATCAAAAGTACACTGGCACAGCCAAGCGCCCTCCCTCCTGCTCATAATACGGCGCTGCTAAGGATTCAGGAGGAAGGCTGCACATCAATCACTCGCCTCCCTTTTATACCCGCGCAATAAATATGCAAATGAGGACGAGCCAGGAAGCTTTCAGATCTGCGCCCCGTAGAAAAAAAAAAAAGAGAGAGAAGGAGGTGGGGGAGGAGGAGGGGTGGTCACACACACAAAAGTATTAATTGCCCGTGGCCAGAAGAATCCTATTAACTGCGGCGGTTGATTATCAAACGGACGGTGATTTTCACCAGGGTGGTAAGCAGTGGAGGTGGCGGTGGTGGTGGTGGCGGGATCACCTTTGGTTTAACAAAATCTCACCACAACAGTTTAGTGTTTAGCAATAATCTACCCCCCCCCCCCCCCCCCCCCCCCCCCACCCCCCCACCTCTGCCTATATTGGCTAATTCTGTGCAGAAGGGGGAAACACATTATAGCCACACGTGTGTGTCTGTGTGTATGTGTGCTGAATGTATCGACCAGTGGCTTACAGCTTACATACATAAAAAAAAGCCTCTGGTAAGCTTGGCAGTGACACTTACATTGCTAAGCAGGGAACTTGATATGCTGCATAGATTCTTTCAAATCTCATGTCATATTTCATTTTTTTTTTTAAAGATACCTGGATACTGTGAAGATTGTATATGAAATAGGCTAAATAAATGAGTTGCTACTGACTGCTTCTGTAACTCATTACATTTCATATCTAAATACATCTCACAAGGAAGGTACTCTCCAGCCATTACTGTACTGTGCTGAACTTCCTATCAGCACACACACAGCACATATATCAAGGTTGCCTCTTCACTGTTGTTTGCATGGGCTGATCTCTACCACATCAACTTGGATAACAGTAAAAGTTGGAGACCAAACTCTCTCTGCAGATGTGTCCAGCATGTCTGTCCATCATATAAGCAGGACAGAAGGGCCAGAGGATCAAGTCGGAGAGTTCTGTTTGAGTGGTCATTGGACATTCTAGTTTTTGTTGCAATAATATAATTAACTAATGAATCTACAAGCCACAAGCGTCCTGCCCTCCTACAGTAACAAATAAGTCTGTACACAGATAGAGCACAACAACGATAAATATTGTCGGCATACTGGAGTAAAAAAAATAAAACTTCTTTTTGACTTAGAGAAAGTTTATGCCATCACTCACTGTTCTTCAAGGCTCCTGAAAACTGTGCGTCTCCCTTGTTCTTGAACTCCGGGAAGGTCTGGGGCTGGGGAAGCTGATTGGCCGTGGCCAGAGCTTTCTGGAGCTTGATCCTGCTCTCCAGAAGCTGGTCCCAAAGAGCTGCGGAATGAGAACCAAGACGGAGAGTTGCAGACATTCACCGGGGTCTCAATTTCAAATAGATGACTAAATAGTCCCTCTAGGTAAATAGAGTGAAGAGAACATAACATACCAAGCTGATTTTTCACACACATTCCCTTTTCCACTTCTTCATCAACCTTCTCTTTAGAAAATGTCATCACAGCATCAGCGTCCATCTCATCATCCTCTTCCTCCTCCTCATCTTCCTCTTCCTCTTCCGATCCTTCTGAGCCGTCTTCATCTTCCTCTCCGCTATCTCCTTCATCATCCTCTTCACTTACTCCAAGGTCATCCATTCCTTCTGTTAGTTTGCGAAAGTCTGTCTCTTTTGGAAAGGTGATATCGGCACTTTTCAGTTTAGTTTTCACCGGAGCATCCTCGTCACTTTCTTCCTCATCCTCTTCTTCATCGTCAACACCCTCCTCATCGTCATCATCGTCCAATTCATCACTTTCACCACCTTCATCATCATCTCCGTCGTCACCAGTGTCATCATCCTCCTCATCTGCATTGAAAAACAATTGTGTTTCATTCTGTTACCATCACTAAGATCTTCAGAATTCATATCAAATTTACCACCAACAAGCAAGATCTCAAACCATGTAATATCACAGGATTTAAAAAAGGAGCTGTTTAATAATAATAAAGTTTAATATTTGGTAACTTTAAGCACACAAACTGAGTAGATACATTCGCAAGAATGTTCTTCCATACATTATATCCAATCACATTTTTTCCCCATACTTTGCATCAAATGTACATTTATTATACAAGTTACAAGTGATGAAGATGTGGACGTGATTGAGTCAGCAAACTCACCTGATCCTGCTACTAGTTTCTGCAGTTCCTTCCGAGATGTCGCCTTCCCCGCATAGCGCTGGTCAGTTTCTTCCAAGATGTGGGAACTACGTTTCTTGAGCCCTGAGACTGAAGTGTAGTCCTCCTCCTCATCGCCCTCATCGAACTTCTCTATTACCCTGGCCTTAGTGGCTGTAAAATAGAGGGGGAAATGTATGTTTTAGAGGTCTGACATCTCTGAGTGAATGTCACAGTATGCTTTATTGGGGACGGATAGGGGTTAATTCTATACCAGATGGCCAAAATTAGCCATTACCAATTACAAAACGGCATTATGAGTTGATCAACAGTTTAAGACAACTTGAGGAATGAACATGAGCATTCAGAAAATATACATTACAAGTTGGTAACGTGGCAATAACTGATTGAATGTTATTTCATGTACACTTCATCCTACTCACACACACACACACACACACACACACACACACACACACACACACACAGTCACTCACTCACTCACTCACTCACTCACACACACACACACACACGTATAATTTATTCGTCTACCTCGTAGGCTAAGTAACAATAAATTCACACAGATCTTGTTTACGAACAAGCTATCTAATGTTAGACGGCTGTCGAACAGTAACTGTCTAAACTAATGTTCAAATTAGGGAGTTACCGACTGGCTGGCTCAGCTGACACACAAACACAGACAAAGATGGTACACAGCGGGAATTAATACATCAGAAAATGACTCGTTGATTGTTTCTCTTCATGTGTCCGTCTAGTTTACAACTTCCATGCTATCACCACACACAGACACCAACACGCCGCTTGCACGCCACGCCGCCGGTGGAAGAGCATGGTGGGTCACGTACAGCGGACATATCCCTGAAATCTGAAGTTAAAGATATGACTACCGAGTAGCCCAGGCATTGTACAAGACCCTACCTTCATCTTGATCGTCCTCTGGATCTGTGAACTTTGGTAATGGATTTAATAGATCTTCTAACTGTTGTGATATAGAGGAAGCCATAGTCTTCGTCTGTTGTCGACTGATGAGGCTTGAGAATGGCACATCTGTGTGCACTATCGCCACCAGCTGGACTGGAGTATATAATGTACATGAGAGTCGTCTACATGGGCTCTTTTTTTTCTACCAGAGAGCCTGTGTGTAGAATGGCCAGGCCCAGGCTACAGAATTACTGTAGCCTATCCAAATAAAATAACAAAACTCGTGCTTTGAGCCATGAGCACCTTCATCCATACGAATTTTACTACAACCTACTTTTTAACAGCTTATAACATTGAATAGGTTGGCTGGGTCAAACAAATGACGTTCAGACTCCCACGCGGTGGTCTTAATTCTTTATCGGCCAGCCTTTCATCCAAAGCGTGAGCATGTTTCTTGATGCTTATATCTCCTGCATCAATTCCCTGTATGTCAGTGTAAAAATCAATCACCCGTGACAAATGTAGAATATATGGGCATTGGGCGGCATAGTGTGTAGTTAGCCTTATTGTGCATTTAGGGAAAAAATGTAGGCTTACTATTAAACACTAGACTAGGTATTCTTTTAAAAAGGGTATAAAATGGCCTTCTAGTAATATAGATATTTTAATTCAGTGTTTGGAATACATTCAAAATTGAAACATTCAATTTTTGAAACATTCTAAAATGTATTGATTTAACCTATATCTATTAAAAAAAATGATTTTTTTTTTTTAAAAAAAGCCTTTCCCTTTTCACTTCAGTTCATTCGGACATAATAGGAGAAGCTTTGGCCTATACAAAACATGGAAGAAAATAGAATCAATATTGAATTAAAATTAATATTACACACTGGGTTATGGCCTATGTCAGTTTGTGAGGAATTTTCCAAATTTCCCACAAAGGCTATGCTTCATCAACTATCAGCAGAAACTGGTGAGCTTGAAATAATAAAAGAACAACCACTGTGTAAAAAAAACTCATAATTTATTGTGCTGCAGTTTTTGGTGTCTGTCTGTTATTTGTCCTCCCGTGGTATATTCACAAACTAGCACAGTGAAATCATACAAACAAAAATAACAAGTAGGCCTAGAACACATACAAAAGTTTGGTTGGTGCTTGAAACACATTCTCCAGTGCCAAGAGGCCATTAGCAATGTTAATATTTCCAACCCCTGAAGAGAATGCTCGTAAACAACAGTTCATGTCAACTACACAGCATAGCTGAGACATTTTAGAAGGTAGACTTCATTTTACAATTCAAGTTGTTTGTTCATAAATAAAGGGTTAACAGTTCTCCATGTGAAGACGTCTGTGTGAAGGCCAAACTTCTGAGATTTGGTGGATTAGAAAAAAAAGATTCACAGACATGTATGATCGGTCCTAAGGAAAATGTGTTGTTCGATGGTTTCAGGTGTCAGTATCTTTACAGGCAGCAGAGTCTAATGAGAATTAATGTCATAATACCACTAGACACCTAAGCTGCCTAAACAGCATTACATCCAACCTTAAATGTCTGCAACAGTCCCAATCACATGTCTTTGTTAAATGCAAATCCATAGACCATTAACCAGCAAAGGACTACAGTATAGTTCCATTGTTGCAAGTTGCAACAATTATGTCTTTATTACAGAAACACATCATATAAATACAACAATCAAGATGGTGGATAAAATGGCCAACTTGTAATATTTGCTCTAATGAATAAATACAAATAATTAATCAATGAAATAAATAATAAATACTCACATAAATAAATTTGAATATTTAAATAACAACAGAACAATAAAAATAGTCCAGGCCCTAAGTGTTCTGAGCCAGTGTAGAGTGCCATAGCCTTTTCCTCTTCCTCTTCCTCTTCCTCTTCCTCTCTGTGTGCTGCCCCAGCTACCAGACCGTGCCTTCACTCATCTCTGAGGACGTGTGCGAGAGCTGGTTGCTGTAGCCACTGCCGTTGAGGGACAGCGACGTGAAGGGCGTGCCGGGGCCACACATCTCGCTGGAGATGCTCTGCATGGAGGCCGGGCCGCTGGGCTCCGGGCTGGGCGAGTCCCTGGCGTGCTGCTGCGTGATGATGTCCGTGTAGCACGGCACGTCGCCCGCCGGGTGGTGCCCGGGGTGGTGGTGCTCCCCCAGGCTCCCCAGGGGGGTGCCCGCTGGCACCGAGGAGGGAGCGTAGCCCAGCTCCCCCGGGGTCTGCGCCTGTGACGAAGGGGGGCCCTGAGGGAAGTAGTCGTAGTTAGCCCCTGGGCCGTAGTACTCACCTTGATAATCTGGGGAGATTGAACAGAGTGTCAAATTAAGAGAGAGGGTGTGTGTGTGTGTGGGGGGGGGGGGGTACAATCCAATGCAGGCTGAGGATGACTATGGTCACACAGCCAAATTATGTGCAAACGTGTGTAGCAATTTCAGGCTTATCAGTTTATAGGCATAGAGATGACAGATAAAAACAACACAGAAAATCACATTGCAAATACAATGGACTTAATTGGGTATGTCTTAATTGGGAATTGACTTAATTAACTGGAAGGTTTAAATTAAAACCTATGCCTATGTATTAAAAAGATTGCATACACATGTTTTTTTTATTGCCACATGGTTGGTGTTCAGGCCTATTATCAAAATAGGGAATTCTGCCATATTTTTTTGCAATCTATTTGACAAGAAAATGGCTGCTGAAACTTGCAAGTCTCAAATGGCACCGAATCCCTTACAGGGACTAGCTATAGCATGAATTGTACTTGCAATCATAGCCTACCATATACTAGGCTATACCAATGTAAGAGTATAACCGAATAAGTCAGAAATACAACACAGGTTTACATACCTCCGTAGGAGAAATGCGCGTTCGGCATGAGTTCACCAGGCTCTAGCCGGTCCATCAGCGTCCGCATCCTTCTTGGACTGCGGAAAAAAAGATGCCTCCTGGTACTCAAAGCACTTAGCTGCTTCATTCGTCGTTCTTTTGATCTCCTATTCTGGAACCAAACCTGCGTTTCAAAGAAATAAAATGGTGTGAGTAGACTGATCCCAAACGGTGCAATAAGGCAAAAAATAGCCACATGACGTCTCAAATATGGGAAAAGGACGTGTAATTTCCCTGTAAAAGAATGATAACAAAACGACCACAAGGACAGGCTATACACAAATATAAATCAAGAAGCCTAAAAACCTATACTCGCACTGATGTATCATAATAATTTGGCAACGGTCTATTCATTTTTGCACTGTGCTTTTCCCTCTCAGCTTGGGGCACGTCGAAAGTATTGCGGGGTTTGAGCCCTTTATGTTGGACCATACAGGACACACCGTTCTGAGATGAATTTGTGTACCTGACGAGATTAACACTAACTATCCCACATCGACATTCGATAAGACTTTTATTCCAGTTCACAGCAGGCAATAACCAGAATGAATAAACTAGTGTCACCCTTGACGATAGGTTAGGCGTCTGACGGTCAATCAGCATCCAATCTAACGTTCAAGGTTATTCTGGCAAAATTACTTTATATCCAGCAATGCAAAGGAAACACGTCAGTTTCATAGTGGGTTTATGGGAGTGGTTTGCAAATAATGCTTCACACCAACCAATATCTAATTTTTAAAAATACATAAAAACAGGCCCCTAAATACTAGAGCGTCAGCTTCCAGGCTATACTTTCCAAGGTACCATGTTCTATAACGGCCAACGCACTGAGGCCTATAGATTTATTTTGAAATTAGTTGGACAGCATTTCATTTCTCTAATCAATGGTCAATCCACTATCCACGTCTTGGAAATACAGACTGACAGTTGACTCCATTGGTAACCGAAGGATGTCGTTAGATGTCAAATAGCCTTGCCTGAATCACTCTCATATTGAGTCCAGTTTCCTGCGCGAGCTGCTCACGGATGTGCCTGGTGGGCTTTGGTGTGGCTGCAAACGCAGCTTTCAGGGTCTCGAGCTGTTTTGCTTTGATGGTGGTTCGTGGCCCTCGTCGTTTTGTCCCCGTGTTCTGTTCCTCATTCTCATTGTTGCAGGGTTCCTTGTCTGATAAATGTCCAATTTCAGAGTCTTTTCCGTCGTCCTGTGGATCCTGTGAGTCTGGGGATAGACTTGGGTCACTACATGTCGTAACTGTAAAATATGAAAACAAATGTATTATTTTTCACCTTCCTTTTTTTTCGTGCGCAAATGGTTACAGTTACAGTAGGCTAATGCTACAGTAAGTATAGGCCACACGTTCCATTAAGCATATCCTGCCAAATCTATTTTTCATTCATAATGCAATAATATTATGTGGACTAGACAGGAATGGAAAAAATAAAATTGCAATGTCAATAATAATAATAGGTAATAATAATAATAATAGCCTAATAATAATAATAATAATTATAATAATAATCACACGTTTGTGTTGTTGAATTTGTAGTTTAGACAGAATAATACTTATTTTCAGAATTTGTCCCTAGCATAACATTTTGCCCATGACAAAAGACAGGTTTCTTTTTTTTTTAGGCCATGTCAAAATAGTGAGATGGGCTTGGCTAAGGCCAATTCATTGTCCAGTATAGGCTAGTAAATTCTCACTTCACCATGTGCGGTATTTAGGCAACAATGATAATGATTTGAAGTAGGCTAAATAGCGAATTTTTGTAAATCAAGATAAATGACATTTCATTTGCCATGGCTTACCTGAGAGAAGGGTGGTGTCTTTGCCGATGCTACTACTCAAGTAGTCTTCTTTACACATGAATTTATAATCATCTAAGATATACAATTCTTCGCCAGTTGAAAGCTGCTTGTTGCAAATTATGCAGGTGAAACAGTTCAAGTGAAAAACTTTGTTCCTTGCTTTGCGAACCAAATCGTTGGGCAAGATTCCTTGTGCACAACCTCCGCATTTGGTTCCATACCTCCTGTAAGACATTTCAGAAATATTACAATTACAAAGGGACCTCGAATGCAACACAGACAACGAGAAACGGGTAAACGGGTAACGCGTAAATATTCAAACAGCAGCAAGAGATTCTCCAGTGCTCTACACGTTAACAAAGGTTAATAATTGAACAAAGCCCACAGATTGTCATCATTGTTTAGGCCCACCCCGATGTAAAAAATAAAAACAATTGAAATCCCCATGCGGTCCTCAATATTTGCACCACATTGCGGGATGCATTCATTTGTTTTTCAAATAGTTTACTCTAAGAATACCCTGGTAAATTTAACAAATGCTATTCAAGATAAGGGAAACCATTGTAACTCTGCATTTATGCAAATGTAGGCTACTTATTCAAAGTTCTCAAATGTGTGCTGACTGTGTGTCTGTGATTGCTCTGTCTGCTGGCTTCCTCTGTGAGTCGATTTATTATTCAAATCCACTTATCACGTTTTCATTCGAGTTTTGGCAAACAAGCGGGTCTGCACGCTAAGATTGAGCCGAGGCGGGACACACTTCTGTCAAGACGAGCTGGCATAATTCTCCTTCCCCGCAGCTCGCCTGGCAGCCGTAGCTTGTAAACAATGGGCTATTCCATGAATCTGTCTTGGAACACGTTGATGTGTGTCTTTAATGCATCAGCTTTCGCATATCATCACCAGAGTCTTGAAATGGGGAGCAGTGAGGTCCCTTGACTTACACTGGTGACAATTTAACAATGTGTTGAAATTTTGGTACCACGAACGCGGGCGCGTTCACAGCATCCCTCTGCCTCTGTGTGTGTGCGTGTGTGTGTGTGTGTGTGTGTGTGTGTGTGTGTGTGTGTGTGTGTGTGTGTGTGTGTGTGTGTGTGTGTGTAAAAACCTCCAGGTACGTACCTAAAGAAATCATTCTTGCAGTAGAGTCTCCCTTCTCTAGAGAAGCATTTCTCAGTTAAATTGCATTTACATTCACAACACTGTACGCATTTGGCGTGCCAAGCTCTGTCCAGAACGTTGAGTAAAAATCGGTCCAGGATAGGCCTCTCGCACCCCGCACAATGCACCATGTTGCTCAGCCTACAGTTCGCCTGAGAAGTCTTAAATGATGGTACTCTGCCCAGGGAAGTTCTTGCGTCACCTTACACAATTATTATGAGGTGCTCCGCAAGTCTCCGTCCACAATCAAGGCAATGAGGTTCATTCGGTCTATATATCCACCTGGTTTAAATCCACTCCGGTCGAAATACGGACAATTCGTTTAAAGACATATGGCGGGATGTCAATCGCACGAACTCACTGAAGTTCCAGTTTATGGAAAACCGACACAGAAATTAAAAACATGAGGTCCCCAGATATCCAGTGCCGAGCATAGGCATGTGATGTACAAAATTATTTCAGTTGCAAGGATGCTCAGGTACCGACGTTGTCACCGACAAGGGAAATCATCAGGGCATAATTCCAGGTAATGGTAGTGTACAAAAACAACAACTTGAAATGCGCTTATCATCCAAAATCAAGGCTGTGATTCCCAAGAGCTCATTAACGGTGCCGTGGGCCTCTGTCTCTCTCCTCGTGTCTTGGGTGGTCAAACCTCTGAAATTCTTCCTGGAGCGAGAAGGTTACCCTTATGCTGAGCAGCATCACGTCATAGCACAGGATAGCCAATCAGAGCCTTGCTATCCAAGTGACAATTACCATCCTTTGAGCGGTTTGCGGTACACAGTTCAGAGCGCAGGATAGGAACAGTCAGTTCCGAGAATTATTGTATCAAAAAAATATGAAATAACAAGAAAGCAGTAGTCTATAGTTAAATTGTTAAGCATTTTAACACAGATTCTAAACAATGTTTGGATTAGAATTTTCTTTCCATTCTTTTTTTGTTTGATTTTATCTAAAATGATTTTAGAGGCCGGAGAAGCCTTATTTTATTTTATTTTTGAGCGTTGAAAGCCTTTTTACGAAAATCGGGAAACAGTGATGTGTTGTCGGGTTTTTTATTATTATTATTATTATTATTATTATTATTATTATTCGTCGGTCTGATTGAGCTCAAACGTTTTTACTGAGCGACTCCGGATTAAGAGGAAACATTCAAATTTTTCAGAAAATTACATACATCAGACACCATTGGGGCAACCCCAAATTGGTATATCATAGATCATATATCTTCTATCATTGCCTAAAACGTTATGCAGTCTTCTAACAAATATCTTTCTTTCAGTTTGTTGCAGGAGGCTAAGCCTGATACCGTGGCAATGACGGTGGGACATATTGACATAGGACATAGGGATGACCATCCCAGGCTATACGCAGGACTTGTAAATGTCTGTTGTCTTTGTACAGGAGTTATTCAAATAGTTTTGGGGGGACTTGGTGTGTTGCGCGTAAAAGTAGCTTAATAATGGAATCTGGTTCGCTCTAGGAGACTTGTCATTTTGAAATGTGCAAAAATTTGAACTCCGCAAAATATTGAAATACACATATATTTTTAGAGGAGATGCTAACGTCCATTCTTGAAAATATGCCAACGAAAACTCATTATCATACCTGCAAACTATTAATCTAGACAAAAAGTCCAAAAGTAACATTGGCTACCTTTTTAGACTGCGTTATTATATCCAATACCAAGGCAATTGTTTTTAAGGTAAGGTGTTAGGCACCTATTGTAGCCTAACCGTGACTACACATCTTTTAAGTATTAGCCTATATTGAGGGCCTCTCAATGTTTTGAAGTTGAGGAAATTACTCACAGGGCCAACAGCACACGTAATGTTCCACGTGGACGTGAACTGACAGGGTATTTCAAAACTATTCCTGATTAAATCAAGGGGTTTCCTAGTATTTTACTTAATTATCTGCCATGGCTGTATACATGTCAACCTTTCCACATCAAAGAACTAGTCTATTTTATTTAAAATCAAAACCAGCCTAGGCTAGGTTGGCCTAATCATAACTATTCAATCTTCTGTCCGTAATGAAAATAACGCATGGCGCTCTTACAATTATACCGAATACCGAATCTCTAAGTAGACTACCCACAAATGATTTGGAAAACAGCGACCATCAATTCCACCTGAGATGAATGTTTCTCTACATATATACCTATGTGAGGGTGAGAGGCCATGGATCACTAATGATCATAATATAATGTCTGGTGAGAGACACTGCCTCACAGCAGATAGTATCTCACAGCGGGTGCACATGGGACAATCTGCGAGGGTGGAAAGACCGAGATAGTGGATTGTCTACCTCACAGAATCCAACTAGCCTCAGTCCTGTTCACCCCTGATATCAATAGCCTAGGGACACGTCTCTCAACAATAGATAGAGCAGACGGGATTAGAAATATCTCTAGTTTCGTTTGTGACCAAACGTTTGAGGTTCTACTGCACTGTCACCAGAAAAGTGGTAAGAAAATAAATGGAAACACCATGTTGCTTTTGAGGCAATGGAGGGTATTACAGGGGATAATAATAATAATAATAATAATAATAATAAACATATTATTGTGGTATTATTGTTGTTGCTATTATTATTAATAATAATAGGCTAATAATACTACTAATAATAATAATAGGCCTATATCCATATTCAAAATCATTATTTCAAACGATTGACCATTGTCCAATATCAATATGATGAAGAGCAAACAGTCGCTCTATTCTGAATGTAAAGGCTCTGTAATGCAAAAAAAAGATAGGCTATCTGGAGAAAGAGGCAAAGGCCAACACAGGCCACATATCAGTCGAATGAAACGTTTGTCCATGGAACGGTCCACAACCCGTCACCAACTCCTGGATTGCCTGTAGACGCAGGTCTATTGGCTGTAGTGAGATTGTCGCCATCACCCAACTACTAAATTGATCATCATTTTGAGCTCAGCTGATTCAATTTATGAAACGTGTTGCTAATAGGTTGCATTTAAAGCAGACTGTGAGTCGGGTCCACTGGGGCTCAGTTCTGAGCTGAAGGACGGGCTTCATTTTATAGCCTATATAGATCAGGGGGGAGGCGACACCATATTTTCAGAGCTAGAGTGATGGTCTAGTTCACCTGTGCCTCACAGCTTTATGCCCGGAATGTGTCAGGGGAGTGAAATATGGTGCTAATACGGAAGAGGGGGGACGCTGTCGACGTGATGCATGCGTCACAGGCTTATAAAAAGTAATGCTCCAGTCCAGTGAACAGGCTAAAGAAAGAAAAACAATGTTTCGTCCCGCGACTCAGATCTTCTAAAATAAACTACTAGGCTTACAGGTTTGATTACCTTTCCATTTCCAATGCAAAATTGTGATGCAGAACATCATATAATTGTTATCGCCTGTCAGTTGATGAAAACTTGACCCGTGGCTGTAGCTTGCATTCCTGCTGTTCGTATTTGTTCTCGTTTGACTGTTTGAGCAACCCAGGAACCAGTCAGGATTCCTCTGTTTGTTTTGGCTTCAAAGCCCTCTCATTAACGTGTGTTAATTGCAGTTAATTGGCTCTAACGAGATGAGAAGGCAACCCAGTGGGACCACACATACAAATAATTTGTAGAAAACACAATTCATTATCATATGCTAATTAACGCTAGTTAATACAGATTAGACAGCACTTGGACGAGAAAGTTTCATCCAGTTAAAAGAGAATAAAAGTGAATTCTTAATAGTGAACCAACCAGAGGAGAAAGGCTGGACTGAAGGCTGGCCAAACTCCCATTAAGCTGATTATGCCCACCCTAAAGAGACAGGGGCCCAGCTCCACAACCTCTCTGTTGGTATACAATAAACAGTCCTCATCACCGACCAACTACAGCTAAAGATAACTCTGTCTAATGGGACATGATGAGATTTGAATGATTTTAATTTGGGAAAACAAGGGACTAGGGAGAGGGAGAGTGTGAAAATGTAATGGAAATCAAACTTTTTTTATCTTTTCATTATACAAAAAAAAAAAACATACACAAAAACCATGGGCCTGACAGAAGGGTGGCTTTTTCATTAGGTCCTGTGTCTGGTCTGACTGTATGAGCTCTCAAGATCTGGAAATGCTGGGATTGTGTGTGTGTGTGTGTGTGTGTCGGGGGGTGGGGGGGTGGCTGAGGAGATGCCTTGCAGCAAGACAGAGAGAGACATTTCCATGGCAACCGTGTGTCAGGTAGGGGCTGGAGGTTCAGCTGGCCCTGGTGGGTCCAGAAGGAGAGGGAGTTGTGAGCCAGAGAAGGGGCTTTTTGTCTCGGCACACTCGACAAACAAAGGCTCGTCCGTCTCTGCGGTTTCACACCACATTGTGCCTATTCAGACGCAGGCTGCTCGTGGCGTGGACATGGGACAGCTGACAGCCTCTCAAAGGACAATGTCCCTCGAATGTGCTCGCACTCGCAATCGCGGGATTTGCCAGCACAAGTCACCAATTGTGACAGACACATTACTCTTTCTGACATTAGTCACGTTTGTACGTTTCTATTATCACCGGATTGCAGGCCTACTAATGCCATTGAAGGAAACATGACCACATTTGTTAATGGTGAACCCTGGAAGGTGACTTCCGCTCATAGTGTGTCTGAATAGAACACTGGGGAAGTACAGAGAAATCATTCATGTTGAACACAAGTTCAGGTGTGAGGCATGGCCGGTTTGGACCAGCATTCAACAAAAGGTCCTGCAAAGTTTTCCCAAGGTTGCACGAAAGTTCAAAATATATTTAGTAACAACAACCAGACCTTCATCACACTAATATGCTTGTTGCTTGTTGTGTTGGTGTTAGATAGATAGATAGATAGATAGATAGATAGATACTTTATTGATCCCCAAGGGGAAATTCAAGGTCCCAGCAGCTTAAGACACCACACACAACATACAGTACAATGTAAACAATGTAAACAGGAAAAAACTGTGTTGCGAGTTCATCATCTACAACAGGTTGACAACATGAGCATCTGTGACGATGACAGGTGCTCCCCACCTCCCACTGTAGGACTGCATTAAAGCAGGGCTTCACAGACGGGAGGGAACGCAGAGAGCACTCGATGGCTGCTTCAAATGCCATCACCTATTCAATCCCAACTTTGCACGGATGTTGAGAGTGCAGCCAGTGGCAGTCCAGTCGCTGACAATAAGGAGAGGCTTAGCTGTAATCCGTATTGACTGCTGCTTGCTTCATCTGCCAATTTATATCATGGATTTGTCTCACTCAGTAATGTGCCCGCATCAAGTCACCCCCTGTGTAAGAGCATTAAGTCGCTCAGTCTATGCAATTATTCGGCAACTGCATACACTTGGACAGGAATGTGGAATATAGGAGATATGTACGTTGTGAGGACTCCAAACACACACACACACACACACACACACACACACACACACACACACACAAACACTCAATCACACCAATCTTGATATCATTTAATTAGGTTGCAATTAGTACAAATATACTGTAGTGTCTCATTAGTCGATCTTCTCTTGCAGGGCTAAAGAGCACAGTGAGTGCAAGGGAAATCATTTACAGTAAACATC
>NC_084998.1:26644271-26649271 GCF_963854185.1 Sardina pilchardus
TTTACTCCCATTAATCCTCAGGCCAGGTTTATATTTGCCATTGCCACTGGTATGAAATCTGTGTTGCATTTGTTTTATACATATAAGGGCAAGGCATAACAATTCGTTACACACAAAAAAGATTGAACAAACTTAACATATCATATACACAAATTAATATTGAAAAGATAAGAACAAACAATACAAGCGAATGAAAATAAAATAGGAAAAATAAAGTCACAAAATAAAACATGATAACATGACATGATAAAAAAAAAAAAAAAAAGAAATCCAGTGTGCATATTGTTGTGCTTAAATGTTGCATGTGGGCTTCCTGTGCTCTGGAGGTCTGCTGGCCGTTCCCATGATGCCTGCTGCATCCCTCAGAAAGCCATTAAACAGGCGTCAGCAGCAGAGCCTGTGTTTGCCAGCCGCGCGTCTGGACGTGTTTTATGCCTCCTCTGCTGCTGCTGTGGTGTTGTGGTGCTGGGGCTGGGGCTGGGGCTGGGGCTGGGGCTGGGGCTGGGGCTGGGGCTGGCCGGGGCTTGTGCAGTCTGGGGCTCACTGGGCCGTGAGTAATGCTATCTGCGCACACAGATTGCTGGCACTTGATTATGAAGTATCGTGGTGGGCATGGGCAGGGTGCAATCAGGCCTATTTACTGAGAGGTCACAACCCTCAGCCACCCAGCTGCATCTTATCAGCCCCAGCAGAGGCACACAGAGGCAGGCAGGGGGACCAGAGGAGGGAGAGTCCTGCGGAGGGGGTGAGGGGGGGGTTGGCGAGGAGGGATGGGTGGGGGGTGGGGGGTCAGCAAGACACAGCCACTGAATCAATCAATTGAAAACTGCCCCTCGCCGGAGTAATACAGTCTGGGAGATATGTACATAGGCGGATCGATAATGAAATATTATTTTTGTATAAACTGCTGAAGCAGAGAGGAGTGGGGGGAGGGGGGGGGAGCGCAGAATATTTACTCTGAGCACACTCAATGTTATTATGCTCATTAGCCATTAGCTATAGTGCTACATTAATACTCATAGATCTGAGGTTGTGTTTATACAGTGGGGGGGTGCAGTGCGTAGTTACAGTTGAATGGGAATGATGTGCCAGATTTGACCGGCAGCGTGATTTTGGCCTTTTGTCCCTGATTTTGGCCTTTTGTCCCTGAACAATGTGAGAACATGAGAAAGCACTCGTAAAAAAAAGTCAATCAGACAGAGCACACACTGCATGACCTGTTTGGAATGACATAAAAAAAAACACATCCATTATTGTGAACAATACCAGTTAGTTAATGATTGCTTAAAAATAACAACACGTAAACTAAAGACACTCAGTCCCTTTCGTCAATGCAGAATAGTATCTGGTTACTTATAACAAAGCAGACCAGAGCTCCTTACAAACTGATGTAGAGATTTTCATATCAAGCAGAGTACAAAAACTGTTTTTCTCTTGTCCTTCAATCATTTTATTCACCGAGCCTAATTAATGAGTTTGACTTTGCTGATTCAGTGTGGATCAGATTTTTTACCGCTGTTATAACTATATAACTGTATAGCTGTAGTGGATGGCTGTCAAGGAGTTATTATATAATTTTAAACAAAATTAAATGAAGATTCTTTATTGTGTACAGAATGTACGGAAGATTTAATGTTTTTAATGTATAGAATATTACTCATGAAAATCATGTTCCTTGTCTAATGAAACAAGTATCTGGTATAAAAAACGGACACGTTTTAGTCTCCGATAGAATGCCCACGTTAACACACATACAGACATTCTCCACACACACACACACACACACGCACACACACACACACACACACACACGATATATAAAAAGTTCAGTACTATTTCTGTGACATGTGATGTCTGACATCTGAATGTACCACTATGGCTGACCTCTAATTTCTACATGGTTGACTGGGTGCCGCATTGACACCAGCCATCACCGTCTCTGCGTGTTTGGTGTGTTTGTGTGTGTATGTTTGCACATGTGTGATGTGTGAGTGTATACAACTGTATGTGTGTGTGTGTGTGTGTGTGTGTGTGTGTGTGTGTGTGTGTGTGTGTGTGTGTGTATACGCACGCGTGTGTATGTGAGTGAGGGTATCAAAAATATAGATACAGTAGACCTCTCTATGATGTGTGGTGTGTGTGTGTGTGTGTGTGCATGCGTTCATGTGTGTGTCCCTGTGTGTGTGTGTGTGTGTGTGTGTGTGTGTGTGTGTAAGTGAACAAGGGTGTCAAAGAAGAGAGCAGATATCCCTCTCCACGCTGCCGCCCAGTCATATGTTCCCTGGTGGGGTCATGCGCTGGCTCCTCTCCTCTCCCCATCAGCCCAGATCCCCACTCCTCGTCCACCCCACGTCCACCCCACATCCACCCCACGTCCACCCCACGCCTCCGTGCAGCGGGCGGCCAGAAGGGACGTTCACAAAAGGAGCCGCATCTCCCCGCAAGCTGGTCCCCCGGCACGCCTGATTACACCCCAATAGGCCCCAATAGCGCCCGCATTGATACAGTGACTCCACCGGCGCTTTGTCTGGGCAGCGGTGGGCGTGAGGGAGAGGGGGGGGTGGGGGGGGGCGGACAGACGCCGCAGCTCCGGAGTCGCTTCCTCTCTGATGACCGAGGGGTGACTTGTTACACGCCGGACAGGACGAGGCTTACGGGTCACCGGCGCCGTGTTTGGTGCAGACGCGTGTGGAAAAGAGAGGGAGGGAGGGAGAGAGAGGGAGAGAGAGAGAGGAAGGGGGAGAAAGAGAGGGAGAGAGAGGGAGAGGGAGAGAGAGAGAGAGGAAGGGAGAGAGAGAGAGAGAGAGAGAGGTGTCACTGGCGTGCTGTTGTGATGGCCGGAGTCATCAGCTCCACAGAGACTGGGAGAGCAATGATGGCCAGACAAACAGGATGGAATTCCTCCTGAAACAAACGCCCCTAAACACAGAAGCTCTAAAAAGAGCAGAGCTCTAAGAGTCGACATGTTGGACGGATAAACACAGGATCCAATCACATATTCTGGAAGGGAGAGAGGGGACCTTTAAAACATGGACAGTGTTTACTGTGATATGAATTACGTTTGATAGCTATTTGAATTGATTTAAGCACAAGTAATTGTGCGTGCAGCGTCGCATGTGATGGTACAATTGTTCAATAACAACACGGCATAGATTCTTCTGACCGTCTCGTAATGAGAGAAATTGGTCAATCTGGGAATTTTGGTCACAGTACTCGGACTCAGTCAATACGCTGATCGTATCTGCAAATCTGTAAACACCAGCAAAGTGTACATTCGGTGAGAGAGGCTTTCAATAAAGCATATTGACAAGAGAGGCCAGATAGACAAAAAATGATTCATGACACATTGCAGAGGGCCATGTGGGGGTTGTTGAGTGTCTGGAAAGGTGTATGGATAGAGGGGGAGAGAGAAAGAAAGAAAGAAAGAAAGAAAGAAAGAAAGAGAGGATGAGAGCAAATGAGTGAGGGTAAGGAGAGATGGCGCATATGTTTGTGTGCAAGAGGAAGCGGACCACAACAATATGTCAGCCGTGATTTATCAGTGGGGTGAGTAGATCTAGTGAAAGCCAATAGAGTAGCTGACGGCGTATATCATATTCAGGCGTGGCATACAGGCATGACCTACACACACAGCTGAACCGGCCGGTGGCAAACAGCTATCTACATCATCAGCGATGCATGGCTACTCGCCTCGCCCATTTTCTTATCCCTCAAAATGACGTGTCTCTGTGTTTTTGTGTGTGTGTGTGCGCGTGCGTGTGTTTGTGCACATGCGTATTCTTGTTTGTTGGTGTGTGTGTGTGTGTGTGTTTGTGTGTGTGTGTGTATGACCCACCATTGTGCATTTCCATCTGCATGGGCACAATGTAAATGCGTATAGATATAAATGCATAGGCATATATATATTTGCATGTGAATGTGTGTGTGTGTGTGTGTGTGTGTGTGCGTGTGTGCGTGCGTGTGTGTGTGCGTGCGTGCGTGCGTGCACAGTGTTTAGCGTGACAGCCCTCCTATCTGTAACAGTCTGTGCCACAAAAACACCACAGCCCCTTATCAGCAGCTACTGTCCTTTAATTTCTCCTCCAATGCCTCGCCTTGCCTGTCTGCTCTTTAAGATATGCTAATGGCTGTGGGAGAATATCCTGTCAGATAATTACCATACATTACCCTGCGCTCATCTCCGGATTAATTCCACATGTGCATAATCGCATTTGGGCTTTTTTTCCCTTATTATTTTTTTTTTTTCTTTCAGGAATGGAAAATGGGGGAGTCTTGGGTAAATATGATCTTCATTGATTGAATATCAGGTTTGTTTGTTTTAACAACAGACAGGAGGAGGCTGAGAGTGGGCTCGGCTGGCCAGTGAGAGGCCAGGAGAGGTGACGGTACTGAGGTGTGTTTTACACAGTGCATCTATTTTTGTTGACAAATATAAGAGTGAATTAAAAATAAATGTGGGGCATTCTTTTAAACATCTAAAATGGGGTTGAACTAATGAAACCCATAGCTTTATTGAAATATGTTTCTTTTTTTGCGCTGCAGTTTCTTAATCTGTGCCCCAGCTTTAGCAGGTTCTGAAATGTATAGTGGTCAGTAAGATGCTTTGGGTAAAAGCCTCTTCTAAAGGAATAAACCTAATTGAACAGAAATGTGGGTTTCATAAGAGATCAAGTCTGTTGGCAGTCTTTTGGGAGGAAGTAGATTTTCTCTCTTTTTCCCCCTTTCTCCAGAGTCAAATGTGTTTGATACGAGTCACATTATCCACTTTAAATGATGTAGTGTATTCAGCGTGAAAAAAACAATCAAAACAATGTAAGCACCATGTAATTTCTTACATTATGTTGACACTGAAGACTGGTAATGCAGCTACAGATGAATCTTGCCAGAAGCTTTGGCTGGGCCTATACACCACACACACACACACACACACACACACACACACACACACACACACACACACACACACAAACACACACACACACACACACACACACACACAC
>NC_084998.1:26656771-26659271 GCF_963854185.1 Sardina pilchardus
GTGTTTAGCACCGGGCGCCAAAGCCCGCACAGGTCTTTTGTTCCCCCTTTCTGTTCTATCCCAGCTAGGTGATTATCCTATGAGTCACCATTGAAGGAGCTGTTGTGTTGTGTTGTGTTGTGTTGTGTTGTGTTGTGTGGTGTGGTGTGGTGTGGTGTGGTGTGGTGTGGTGTGGTGCTGTGCTGTGCTGTGCTGTGCTGTGCTGTGTTGTGTTGTGTTGTGCTCTGCTGTGCTGTGCTGTGCTGTGCTCTGCTGTGCTCTGCTGTGCAGTGCTGTGCTGTGCTGTGTTGTGCTGTGCTGTGCTGTGCTGTGCTGTGTTGTGTTGTGTTGTGTTGTGTTGTGCTCTGCTGTGCTGTGCTGTGTTGTACTGTGCAGTGTTGTGCTGTGCTATGCTGTGCACTGCTGTGCTGTGTTGTGTTGTGTTGTGTTGTGTTGTGCTGTGTTGTACTGTGCAGTGTTGTACTGTGCAGTGTTGTGCTGTGCTGTGCTGTGCTGTGCTGTGATGTGCTGTGCTGTGCTCTGCTGTGCTATGCTGTGTTGTGTAGTGTTGTGTTGAACCGTGCCGTGCCGCGTTGCATTGCATTTTGTCTGCAGTGTTCTGCAGTGTACACAGTGGTGCTGCTTGGTGTTTTTTATGGGTTTGTATTTGATGTCCTCTCTTTGGCACAGAGACACTGAATCAGCCCCTTGCTTTGAATCAGTGGAGTTGGAGGCATTATATATCAAACATTGTAACTTTTAACATTTAATCTAAAATGTGGCTGACAAGCAGAGGACTGGAAGACTGTTGATAGTATACTGCAAGCATAGAACTCACACACACACACTCACTGAAAGATGGTGTCATCCAATCAGTTGCCAAACTGTGATTTAAAAGTGACAAGCACAACTGAGAATGACTTGCTTCCATTCATTGATGCATGGGAAGATCTACTCTTCAAATCTACCCTAGTTCATCGTCTGACACTTCAAACTTTTCTCCATAAGTGATTTCTGTAGTGTCCGTCCTATCCACAGCTCTATGCATAAATGCATGAGATGACAGCCATGAAGTTAATAATATCTTAATTAAATGACCATTTATCCGTGTGAGGGGCAGGTTAATTCCCAAAGTGCAAAGTAACTTAGAATTAAATATTGTACAAATTGCTTACAAATGAGGGCTTAAAGTCAATCGAATGATACTTAATAGAAAAGTGTAATTACTTTTAAAAAAGTAAATTGTCTTTTTTTTTATAGGACACAGCTATCAAAAGTTATCCGGTATGTGCTGGCAATTATCCAAGCGTTAATGAAATCGAGATTGTCACTCGTTAATGAAATTATTCCAGACCATCAGAGACCGTGTGGATTGTGAGAAATGACATAAAGAGGTTTTGATGGAGAGGTGAGCATGCTCAACTGGCCTTATCACTGCCTGGTAATGACCTGAGTGGGCGTAGCGTACTGATATCCTGATATTGTTTATTACTGATACAGTCATTCTTTTAGAGAAGATTATATGAAGGTGTAGTACAGGTAGATAAGAGAATGACTTCCGCTCTGCAAAAGCGGTAGTACATCTGGCCTTCAGCGTTACAAATATAGTAGAAGTGTAAGGGCAAATGTCACCGGTACAGTTATATTTAGATTTGGGAATGTGTGAAATGTAAGAACCAGACCAGAGCTCATTACAACTATGGCTTTCTTTCCGGACCTATAGGGAGCATCTCTCTCCACAGCACTTACCCAAGACGAGCACTGAACATCTGACACAAACAGCCACCTGGACCTACTGTACTGTACAGTATATGTACAGAATTGTCACAAAGTTTTGCAAAATCATGTTTACATAGAGTGATGATGCTCACAGGAATATGCCCGACACAGTGTGAGCTAAATTAGACCGAGTATACGATTTACCAAAGGCTTTCACCTCAGTTTTAGGGTTGAAGAACATCATGGTGCTGAAATTCGACCTTATCCATGGACGCTTCATCAGGGGTTGTTTGTGAGGAATATTTTAAATTAATTTGGAATAAACTGTCATCATAATGAATGATGACGGATTGGACCTCCTCACGCTCATGAAGCCTGCTTATCCACTGGCCGCCTGGCTAAGAAGGACGACTGACCCCTCACACAGCACTCCTTCAATCTGGGGCCCAACGGGATGTGACCACACACAGACACACATGCACACACACGCACACACACACACACACACACACACACACACACACACACAGTCCTCATCTCCACAACACTCAGCTGCCTGGTGATGGGGGGGACTGAATAAATGTGTGCCTCTTCCACTGTGTCCCAATTCAGCTCAAATCATGTTTTGTCAAATATGAGAATGCACTTCCAATTTAAGCCATGCAGGTGTTTTTATAAAGTTGTACCTTTAAAAATATATGGCAGCCTTCTGCTATTCAGGACATAAACACACAGACACACACACACACACACACACACACACACACACACACACAAACACACCCTTTTTTTGCTCTGGCCA
>NC_084998.1:26664271-26906771 GCF_963854185.1 Sardina pilchardus
AAGTAGCTTGCCCACCACTGCTGAAAAGGGTGTGTATGTGTGTGCACGCAATGTAGCACAGTGGACTGTCCCCATGCAAGTTCTCCTACCAGTGTGGTTGTGCAGGGCACTCTCTCCAGCCTGAGCTAGCCAGAGCTGGGACATGTTTACAGTCATTTCCCGCATATAAGCCGCATTGTGCATAAGCCGCAGGACAGTGTTCTTTTCAAGTTAAAAGAAACAAAACTTAACACCATATAAAAAACATTGTTGGGTTTAGTTCTACCTCCGGTAGGGGTATCTCAAAAACTAAGGCCTTTTTTGACCATTTGTCACTAGACTAATATTAACTGCTCCCCTGTATTAACCTCTTAGCTGAAGAAACTTTGCCAAATCAATGTATAAGCCGCGGCTAATAGTCGGGAAATTACGGTAGACTCCCTTTGGCTGACAGAGTAATTGTATTGCTGAGGGACCAATCAGCAAGGTGTCTATTTATTGAGTTTGGGGAGTTCATCTAAATTTCCATTAACTGGTTGCCGCATCCCTGCTGCCCTGTTGGTTAAAACTGTGCTTGCTTTTTCACTGCGTGATGTCAATGCGCTACATCATCTGCTAACCTGTGCTTGTGCCCTTGTCAGTCTTTTCCATTAGGAGGAGTCATATAAACAGAACTTGTGCGATCAGCTTTGCCACGCCGTATTTTCTGAGCGCAGCGCAGGTTTGGTCGCGGCTCTGACCGGAGACAGTAATGAGGGAGGAGCTCCATTTTTCCGTAATGAGATGGATAGTAAGGGCTGAGCATAGCCATACATTCAATCAACACCTCTCCACCCCACAGTGCAGAGCACCAGGAACATTTGAGGCTACCTCCACAAGAGGGGGAGAGAGAGAGAGAGAGAGAGAGAGAGAGAAACATAAAGACATAAAGAAAAAAAAGATAGAAAAGAAAATGGCAAAAACTATAGCTGTCCACTTCTTCAAATACAATTATTGCTATGGCAACCATGAATAAAAGAAGGGAAAAAGGAGTGGAGAAGTGGAAGAGAGGGAAAAGAAAAAAAGCTGTGTGAAAAGAGAGAAATCCAAAATCAGGTGTGAAGTATGCTGGAGTGGAGTGGACTGAATGAACATGAGGGGGGGGTGGGGGGTTGGGGTTGAGGGCGCAGTGGTGGTGGTGGGGGGAGGGGGGGTCTCTCACTGGGCAGCGGCAGGTGAATAGAGGGGGCCGGGGGCCAGCAGATGGTTGTGTGTGGCCGCCTGGAGAGCCGGTCCAGCAGGGATCTGTATTCATTCGCCTCTGCGCCACCTTTGATTTTCAAGGGGATTACACCTTGTGTTCAAACACAGAGGGAAGAATGGGAAGGGGTGGCAAGCGACATGATGCGGAATAAAATTACAGGCTGCTTAAGGACGGGCCTCATTCATGCTTAACTCCTCACGGCTCATTACGACTAATCCTTATTAGTGAGTTAGAAGCATGTGTGAGAGAGAGAGAGAGTGTGTGTGTGTGTGTAGGGGCCAGCGGTGACTAGCGGGGACATGTGTCACCACCATTGTAGGCCATAGGGCTTAATCCTACTCCTGTGCCTAGGCTTTGGGCGGGAGACAGTGAACACTCCTAAGTCTATCAAACACCCACCTCCACCACCACCTCCTCCACCACCACCAGCTCCTCCGCCACCTCCACCATGAGCACCGGCCTCCTTTTGTTGATCAACTTGAGGACACCTTCCTCTCTGGGATGCTAATGAGGTCATGCGGTGGAGTTAAAGGAGATGTAAATGTTAAGAGGGATCCAGCTTTATTGGGGACACAAAGGGACAAGCCATGACTTCATAAAAACATTCCCAGCAAGAAGCACACGGTCTCAGGGACCAACAGGAGTGGTGTGTGCTGAAAGACCAAAGGGGAATCAAGTCACCTCGCCACTTTGCATTTCTGGGACAAGTTGAAAATTGAGCAGGTTTTTAAAAAAAAAACAATCTTTAAATTCATGCATGCAAGATTCATCTTTGGGAATATATTCCATGATGATTGGAAGTGTTGAAGAAATACCAAGGCATGCACATTAGTATTCTTAGTATTTATGTGACTATAAGCATGCAAGTACAAAATGTTACATGCAGAATCAAAATACAACCAGAGGTTTGCAAAAAGCAGTCCATGATAAATATGAACAAAAGATGCTTTCATTCATGAAGAGTCAGTGTGCCAGTGTATGATGGACAGTCAGCAATGCAGACAAGTACAATCAAGCACAGAGTTTGCAAACTATGAAAACATAACAATAACATCATAATCTGTGCAAGAAGTATTTAATGTCAATGCTGAAACATTGTTGTGTGTCCAAGCATCTGAGGCCACTTCATATGCAAGCTCTTAATTGCTGTCAAATCAGGGAATCACTAACAAATCAACCCCCCCCCCCAAAAAAAAAAAAAAAAAAAAAACATATAGGCCTACATTTAATGGGCTTACTTCTTTGCAGACAAAGCTCACCTCTGACTTAACACGCTGGCGCTCTTGTTCCCCTCACACACACACACACACACACACACACACACACACACACACACACACACACACACACACACACACACACACACACACACACACACACACACACACACACACACACACACACAAACTCACACCCCTACAGAGCCCTATTTGCCCCATCTGGACGGGCCAGGCTGAGCTCGTCTGGCTCCTGCTGGTACCCACACCAGAGGCAGATTGTAAATGAACAGGGACTGCAGGCTGTGAGGAGGGAGACCCAGTCGGCCACCCCGACCATCACACAAAGGCTCGGGATGGGGGGGGTGGGGGTGGGGGGTGGAACAACCTCCATGAAACAAGCAAACATATGGATCTCAATGATGGAAATGTGTCATGTGTCAATTGAGATGGGACAAGAAAAAGAACTGGAGGCTTAAATGCACTGTGTGAAGTGTAGAGTAGAGTAGTGTTGTGGGATCACTAGGGTGTGTGTAGTGTAGAGTAGAGTAATTTTGCGGGATCACTAGGGTGTGTAGAGTAGTGTTGTGGGATCACTAGGGTGTATAGATTAGTGTTGTGGGATCACTAGGGTGTGTGTAGTAGTGTTGTGGGATCACTAGGGTGTGTAGAGTAGTGTTGTGGGATCACTAGGGTGTGTAGAGTAATGTTGTGAGATCACTAGGGTGTGTAGAGTAGTGCTGTGGGATCACTAGGGTGTGTGTAGTGTAGAGTAATGTTGTGGGATCACTAGGGTGTGTAGAGTAGTGTTGTGGGATCACTAGGGTGTGTGAAGTGTAGAGTAGTGTTGTGGGATCACTAGGGTGTGTGAAGTGTATAGAGTAGTGTTGTGGGATCACTAGGGTGTGTAGAGTAATGTTGTGAGATCACTAGGGTGTGTAGAGTAGTGCTGTGGGATCACTAGGGTGTGTGTAGTGTAGAGTAATGTTGTGGGATCACTAGGGTGTGTAGAGTAGTGTTGTGGGATCACTAGGGTGTGTGAAGTGTAGAGTAGTGTTGTGGGATCACTAGGGTGTGTGAAGTGTATAGAGTAGTGTTGTGGGATCACTAGGGTGTGTGTAGTGTGGTGTAGAGTAGTGTTGTGGGATCACTAGGGTGTAGATGTACACATGCTCTATCCTTACTAACTCTGCTAATAAACATTCTTTATTTATTCTTCCAATAGTATCCGTAGCACTACATAATACTATATTACAGCACCTCTGCATAAGTGTAGCAATCATAACGTTGTGCTGGTCATGAAATATGTTACACAGAGAATTCTTAAATGTACAGTGCATCTTAATATGGAGCTATAGCATGTTTTCAAAACAGTGATATCAGGATTAATCTCTCTCTCTCTGGCACCCTGACTGGCCCCTCTGAAATAACAGTGTGTCCAGTGCCCTTCCTCCTACCCCACCCTCCCACCCCGAACACACAAACGCAGAGCCCTGACTTCTCCCAGTCTAGATAAGGGATTTCAGGAGAACGGAGACAAGCCCTATCATCTGCCCCCCGTGCATTGTCTACGCTAACCCTCCCCTACGGTAACTTGTTTCCATCTAATGCCACGGCCGCGTTTGTCAGGTCCCTCGGCGCATTCAGAGGGTCCCTGCCAATTCAAATCATGCAAATGAGGACGGTCCCCATTGTGAGCGCGAGCGCGGGGAGATCACCGGTTTATCAGGAACATGTCCACCAGAGCGGCCACGGATTGTCTGCTCAACCCCCGGCCCACAAAGAGGGCGCCTCCGCCTCATTCAGCGCTCGAAGGTCACCGGCCAGGGGAAGCACATCAGATGCATACAAAGAAGGGCAAGAGAGCAGCTTTACATCCAATTCCCCCCCTCTCTCTCTCTCTTATCTGGCAACGTGTACCACCACTGCACTTCCTGTTTACATGTTTGAAAACAGGGGCAGAGAGAGATAAATAATAAATAGATGAATATGTAAATAATTAACAAATAGTCTACATAAAGGAAGACAAGTGAAGACAAATCTAAAGGCAAGGGATAATGTTGGGTTGTAAAGGTTGAAATAATTTACCATGACCATGGTTATATAGCGAATTACATTTTGCGTTTAATAAAAGTAATTCATTCAGAGCAGTTAATGGTACAGACATTATACAAAGGAGACCAACATGTTGACAAGAATATATTATAACAACAAAAAGCCCTTGTAACATTTTTTTTTTCTTTTTCGGAAAGATAATATTGTTAATATTTGTCCATACACAGAAAAATATGTAAACTAATATTGCTTATATGAATAAGGAACTGTGCTTAATAAACAGGTCAAACTCAATATGGTCAGCAAAGTAAATATTTGGATGATTTGGGGCTTAATGGCTACATCTACAGTACAAGACTGAATAAACAAAACTGGACCAGGAAGAGGACCTTGAGGCATGCCACATGTGATTAATGACACAGAGGAAGTATAATTGCCTGACTGAGACAACATGACTGATGGCATCAAAGGTGGCAGGAAGGTCTTAAAGGCCTTTAATCAAGTGATCTCCGTCAGTTGGCATCACTACTAACCCATTAGGAGATCATTAGTAACTCTGAAAAGTGAGCTTTTGGAGCAGCGGACTCCTGCTTAACTGAAGTGTCTGAGCCTCCCCATGGCGTTGAGGAGTGTATCTGACCTACTGTAATTTCCTGTCCATTGACCAAGGTTTATACATTGATTTTACTGAATGTCTTCAGCCATGAGATTAATACACTGGGCTGTGCCACACATGGAGTTGTGTCACTTCTTTTCATTCTTCTATCTGATTAATCTGATAGGGATTCATCGTGTTACTGGGCACTGTGGTCAATTCATGAGTGTGGTCAAGACATGATTTTTTTTTTTCTTTTAATTTGTAAAACACTGGCATGCACTTTATACAAAGTGTGGGTATATGCGGCAAACAAAGATACTTTCTCTAGAATCTGAAATATGAAAGAACGGTAGCCAGGCACTGACACAAAGCCGTGGCCCATGGAGCATCAGCCCTGACTGTGACAGAACACAACCACAGAAAGCTGAGGAGTACCAATTCTATTAGACCTGCATTTAAACTCTCACACATTACTGTAACACATTCACCCAATTCTATTAGACCTGAATTAAAACTCTCTCACATGAACACATTAACCCAATTATGTTAGACCTGCATGTACACACATTAACAGAAGCTGATGAACAGAAGACTGACAGGACCTTTGAATCAGTTCAACAATTTTAACAATTTTGAATTCAAATGGATTCAAAGTGCAACTTTTGCAGACCTCAAATCTGGCATGTGACATGAATATCTTACTGGTGGGCCTTATATTATCAATATTGTCGTGTGTATCCATAACATACCAAAATATGATATCTATTTTTTCATCCATGCCTACGGTGAAATACTCCCCACTGGTGTTTAAATACACAGAATGCTCCCCACCCAAATGTAATTAAATTATCAAGTGATACACATCCGTGTGGTCACGCTTGTTTGTGCCTCCGTTATTGTAGGCAGAGAGCTCCATGCTGTGCACGGAAAACACGGCTGTGTGTGTGTGTGCGTGTGTGTGTGTGTGTGTGTTTGTGTCACAGGGAGAGAGAGAGAGTATGTGTGTGTGTGTGTGTGTGTGTGTGTGTGAGTGTGTGTGTGTGCCAGAGGGCTTATTCACCACTGGAACAGCCTCATGCTGAGTGCCACATAGAGGAACAAGAGACATTCCCTTTCGCTCTACACTTGGAGAGACAAGTACGAGCAGAGACACAGCCGCTATAAAACAGAGTTTTGATGTTATTTTGGAAACAATTGTCTATATGCTCATTGTTGTCTGACAATATTTAAACTACATTTGCAGAGGTCTCTCTCTCTCTCTTGTTGAATTTCAGAACAAACATCTCTGTGAGGGGAAAAATAATACCTCCTTCAAAAAGAGCCTGAATGATTAATGTAAATTCACTTACCAGCTTGAGTCATGATAACATATCTATACCATGCTTCTACCATGCGTCTTAAAGTCTAATTTCATTAATAACATACTCTAAAGAGCAATAACAGACATCCTCTTTGGTATGGTTAAATTGTAAATAAGCTTTAACCATTTGCCTTACACAAAGCCTATATGTAGATGAATTATATGCCTGTACATATTGAACATTTTCAATTTCTGAATGTCACATATGTCAAATACTACATGGATAGCAAAAAAATACATCCATACTAAGTTTCAACGGCTCCTTTCATTTATAAAACGCATTACTTGCAAAGAAATCATTTACCTACAGCTATTTGAAAAGGAAATTGTGCTATTTCAAGGACAAGCGCCACCACGAGTGGTTGTTGTCGTCGAAGGAGATCAACTGAAAGGTGGGGAGGTGGCAGCTAAGAAGAGGTGCAACTCCTGGTTTGATCAAGTCTTCCTCTGGAGCCATCATGGAAGGAAACGGCAAAAGAAATGACCCACTTAAGTCGGACATATGAGGGACTGACTTTTTCCCCCCGTGTAGTTTGGCTTTTGTGTACCTGGCCGTGTTTCTTTTGTTAAGTGTGAAAATTGCAATCCCCCGCCTCCTCTGTGTTTTCCCCCTCCAAATTGAAGACACATTATGCTATTAGGAACACATCTTGCGCTGGCGAGGGAAGGGGGGACCGATTTAAAACTGTTCACCGTTCAACAACTTTAACTACTCTGCGACGGCGAGAGGTGCTGTCACCCGCCTGTGTTTCATAAGGTGGCTGAATAAGAAGCATAATTGAGGCGGTTAGAGCAAATTATGACGCGCTGGGGAGGGACATTTGCTGCGTAAACAGTCATTACGCCGAGCCCTCTGTGTTCAGAGACACGGGGGAGTCGGATGGAGGCCCCTACGTCCGCTAGTTAACAGCAATCTGCAATAACCACTTCCCTATTTTGGGAAAACACTAAAAACAACTTCCCTCCCTTTCCCTCTCTCTTTCTTTAAGCTTGAAGGAATTGTGTGCCGTGCACCATGGTGTTTGTAAAGGCTCCCATCCATAGAGAGAGATCCTCTGGCCATTACACACGGCATGTGGTCGCAGCTTATATTAAACAGTGATGGTGAATTGATTCTAGGGCATTAGTAACAGGCAGTTGTGCCGGCCACCTTTGTTGGACTTCCCAGGGCCTCTTAAATTGAGCAGAGAGCACAGCGCTGTTAACTTGAGTAATTGTGTAAAAAACCTAATGTGTGTTGGAAAAAAACACACACACACGCACACACACACACACACACACACCCACACACACACACACACACACACACACGAGTGGCTGCCAGTGTCTGATTAACTCTCAGTCCCACTGTATGTGGGACAGGCCAACACACACAGACACGTGTGTGCACACGCGCACGCGCACACACACACACGCACACACGCACACACACACACACACACACACACACACACACACACACACACACACACACACACACACACACACACACACACACACACACACACACACACACACACACACACACACACACACACACACACACACACACACACACACACACACACACACACACACACACACACACACACACACACACACACACACACACACACACACACACACACACACACACACACACACACACACACACACACACACACACACACACACACACACTACACCTGCGATTAATCAGAAGGTAAAGTGGACACATACACACCCACAGTATCAATGGGAGAGCCACGGTCGGCCCACGGGAATCAATTGCGCCTAATTAGCAGCGAGGGCTCTCCTGTGAAGATGTCCTCATTGACCCCCCGTGTGACACTCAACACGACACAAAGTTGCCACAATTACAGTAATTACCGAAGGGGCTGATGGCCCTTGCGTGGAGTCTGCTTTTAAAGTGACTCTCAGGCCCCTGTCGCGGCTACTGTCTCGTCCATGACACCGCCGCACACGCCAGGCCTTTACCTCGGGATCACTGGGCCACTGACACACATCGGCACTCTGATTGGACCGCGGCCACACGGAGCGGTGGTCTTCCTTATCAAGTGGAAAAGCTCCCAGTGGAATTTGGAAGCAGAGGGAAACGGCTATTGTAATATGCATTTGGAGTGAAATACTTCTGATGAAGCAATCATACTTTCTCTGTTCTCAAGATGACTGATCGTGAAGACATCCCCTTGTTGATATTGATAAAGTGTCCTTGTTATCTTCCTGTATCTGGATGCATCGACCTCAATGAGAAAACAAAGCCAACTCTTGCACTGGACCCAAGCACATTCAGAAGCGTGGCAGTGTTTTAAAGAAGAGAACACACACAGGGGCGTCCGTACACATGCCTGGAGAGGAGTCTGGTTCAGTAGTAGGTCCAGCTGGATGAGAGCCAGGCCTATTAGGCTTGGCCTCTGTCGGGTAATTAGGGGTGGGGTGGAGCTGGGGTCTTTTGTACCCCCGACACACTCCAGCTACCACACACGCAAGAAACAGAATCAGATGGTGGTTGATATGTCCTATGGCAGAATGTATTAGAGGACGATGTACAGCTCTACTGAACATACTGTAGGTTGTGTAGGTGTGTGTCTCTTATTAACTGGTCCTAGATGTTTTGTTGTTGTAAAATGCTGTGAAATATATTTGAAGCGCAGGTGTAAAAAAATATGAATTGATGTGGAATGACTATAGTGTATTGTATATGACTACCCTTTTGTCAATGGGTACGATGTCAGATTAATCCAATGGCTGAGATGTCTGAGTTCACTAGTATAGACAGAGCCAGTAAACAGTGCCAGTGTTGTTGTGCCATTTGCTCCTCCAAAGTAGTCTTGCTCTCTCAATTCTCCGCTCCAAGGTTACAAACATGTCACATATCATGAGAGGACATGCCACTTAAATGACCCAACACCCCATCATATTTATTGTGTGCCATGTAGAACAATCATATTTGAATTCTACAGTTGTTGTGAACAGCACTGGCCTGACTGATGTCTTCCCAATATAGTCAAGAATAGACTAATAGACAGAGAGCAACTAACACTGTATAGGGTCTTACTATTTGACATTCATTTACTAATACTTATCATTATAATATTCATAAAAGCAGCATTTAAAGCAGCTTCTCCTGTTTCTCAAGACAGAACAGCATATTAATGAACATCTTTGCTGCAGTCCCTTAACACAGTTAGAAAAAAAAACATCCAAACGACTTTTAAATGGTGATATATATTGGAGAACGCAAGCATTTGCATAACAAATTAACCCTGTTTCGGCTCTCCAGTGGTCAAGAGAAGGCAGTCAGTGAACTGGGGGCCACATTGAAAATCTGTCACCCCGCAGTACTCCCCGGGGTGTGTTTACTTGATAATTAATATATTAAACTCATGACAAATAGCTGGACAGGGACCCCTTGTCATCTCAGCAGCTCGGTTCATAGAGAAAAGGGGTGCAGTTTGACCGGCCATCAATATCCTAACCTCCCTTCCCTCTCTGGGTCATATGAACTGTCTCATAACTCATGGGCTTCACATTTTTTCTGCTCTCGTACCCTTTGCTATGGAGGACAACCATATTTCCTGCTGCATCCACTATTCACAACAGCAGTAGCAGCAGCAGCAGCACAGAGTCCTACGTAGGTCAGACTTATTGCATTACAAAGAGATTAAGCAGTTCTGCAGAGGAGTGGGGAGAGAGATTCAGAAAAAGATTGTAATATAGTAATAATAATTATCATTATAATCTTTATTTAAAGAGTGCTTTTCTCAATATAGTTACACTGTGCTTTATACGCAAAAGAATAAACAGAACCAAAAAACAAAAATTAAATGTTTCAAAACAGTACAAATCAACCATTACCAACCATCACCATAGCAACACAAACTCTAACATCTGTGGTGAAGTTTTCACTCATGATATCATGATATTCAAAGGCCGGCCACCCCTATGGAGAAATAATGTGATGCAGAATTCTCATTTACCGTATAGCATAAGGATATCGAACTCCAATGAAGTCTACAAGGGCAAATTGAACTGTGTTCTTGTATGAATGATGTAGCCATTGGCCTAGTCATGTCCTGAACACCAAGGTGTCAAAGTGTCAAGGTGGCTTAGAGACTCTCTATCTAGTAGCTCTGAATTGGCCCTGATACAGCCCACACATATCTTGTCTCATATCATAGATACAGTATAGCCACCCCATGTTCTCCCCATTACTGTCTGTAAATTGACTAGTTTAGTCAATGATCAACATTAGGATCTGTATGGGCACATATGGACAAGTGGCTGAAATGAAAAAGGTAAGTTTGATTTTTTTTTTTTTATTATTTATTTTAAAGATATTTTTTGGGCTTTTTATGCCTTTAATCAGATAGGACAGTGTAGGGTGACAGGAAACAAGTGGGAGAGAGAGTAGGGTGGGATCCAGAAAGGACCACGGGGCGGGAATCGAACCCGGGTCGCCGGCGTGCGGTGCAGGTGCCCCAGCCAGTCGTGCCACGACTGGGGCCAAAAAGGGTAAGGTATTTGAAATGTTTGTGGCAAATGTTGGTTTAGTGTGTGTACAGTATACAGTGACTCTCAGCTCTTTCCCCTACTGTTGCCTCTCAAACTAACCGCGCACTGTCACCTCCCAGGAACGGAGTTAAGAGGATTGCCACACAGATCCAGTCTGAATTGTTAGTTGGAGAATTAACCGAGAAAATTCCCTGAAAGATGTATGGACAAAAGATTGCAGGTTGTTCTGAGGCATTGCTATCTCTCCTAACCCCCCACCCTGCTCCATTCAGCAGCATCTTCAATGACTATGACGCAAGAAAAAAGAAACAATCTCCTAGAGGAGAGAGAGAGAGAGAGAAAAAAAAAAAACATGTGTGTTTCGCAGTGTCATCCACATTCGTGTATTAGGTATGGCTTAGAGTAATTGCTGCAGTCTGTGCCACTCATATAATGCGGTGTGAGAGGCACATTGGCGGGGCTCATTGTTCCCCCAACTGGCATGCCATCACGCACATCAGAATGAGAAAGCGGGGATTCCTGTAAGCCCGCTGTAAGCAGAGTTAATCCTGTTGACTGTGAATGGGCCGCCAGAGCCATGCCAACACACACTGGGGAGCGGAGGAACCACTCAATGCAGCAAGATGGTTCCTCATGCCACCTCGCCGCAGCCAAGAGGGCCCCGGCAGCAGCCGCACAGAGGCGGGGCAGACCGTTTACCTTGGCGACGGGGTAGAGGATGCCGAGACTGCCGCTGGGAGTATGTGGAGATGCTGGATGTGAGGGGGGGGGGGGGGGGGGGGCAGGACTGAGGGAAGGTCCAGGGTCAGGATTAGGTCAACAGAATAGCCAGAGACAGTTCTAAAAGTTCCTGACCTAATCTTTACAGTCAAAAAGGGGGGGACTTTTAATTAGTTCATCTTCAGAACTTGGGGAACATGGCTGTGTTAGTGAGTAATAAAAAAAATAAAGAGAGAGACAGAAAGAGTGAAAAAGAGTGGGAGAGAAAGAAAGAAATAGAGAGAGAGAAAGAGAGAGAGAGGGTGGGATGGATGGAAGCAGGGAGCCATGTTGCTGAGACAATGGCATGAGTGACTGATGGTGGCTTAATCAGCTCTGTGTGTGTGTGTGTGTGTGTGTGTGTTTGTGTGTGTGTGTTTGTGTGTGAGTGCGAGTGAATGCGTGTGTGTGTGTGTGAGAGAGTGTGTGCATGCGTGTACGTACGAGTATGTATTGGGTACGCATACGTATGTGTGTGCGTGTGAGTGTGAACATGTGTGTGTGTGTGTGTACGTACGGGTATGTATGTGTGTGTGTGTGTGTGTGTGTGTGTGTGCGACTAGAAGCATGTGTGTGTGTGCGTGTGAGCGTGTGTGTGTGCGTGTACGTACGGGTATGTTTGTGTGTGTGTGTGTGTGAATGCGTATGTGTGTATGCATACATACGTACGAGTTTGTATTGTGTACGCATACGTGTGTGTGTGTGTGTGTGTGTGTGTGTGTGTGTGAGCGTGTGTGTGCGTGTGTACGTATGGGTATATATGTGTGTGTGTGTGTGTGTGTGTGTGTGTGTGTGTGTGTGTGTGTGTGTGTGTGTGTGTGTGTGTGCATATGTGTGTGTGTGCATATGTATGTGTGAGCACATGTGTGTTGGGGGTAGCAGGCACACCTCCTGCCAGCCTGCAGTCCTCTCTCACAGCCCCTATTAGAAGTGAGGGCTTGGGCTGGAGAGACAATGCCCCTCCAGGGGGCTGTAACCAGGCTCTGTCCCCTTAGTTAGCCTTTATTAAATCAGCTCATTGTTCCCCACACACCTCCCATCACTACGCCACTTCTACAAGACTAATTCACCGTCACCCCCCACCGTCACCCCCCCCCCCCCCCCCCCCCACCGTCCCCATGCAACTCATGCCAGAGCTCGCTCAGACGCGGGCTATTCTCCCAGACCTGTGCTGCTGCTGGCCTAGCAGTAGCAGTGCTGCTCAGAAGTGCACTTGTTGGGGGAATAAAGGAGAGAGGGTTCTTGGGGTTTTTTTGTGTGGGGCACAAATCTGGGGCCAGAACATGATTTTTTCCCCGTCTCTCTCTCTATCTCTCTCTCTCTCACACACACACACACACACACTCACAGTTAAGTAAGAACTCTTATCTTTTCTCTTTCTCTTCTTCTTTTTTTAAAGTGTGGTGCTTGCTGGCAGATGGCGCGTTGTCGGAGTGAAACAAGAGAGTGGAGTGGAGAACTTTTGTCATTTCCAAGAGCGGGCCGGGCAGGCTCAGCTGCATGTTGTGGCGCACAAAGCACAAGCACAAGGCCTTTTAATTTTAAAGTTCATAACAGGCAGCATGGCCCTTAATGGGAAACAAACAGCCACTGGTGCATAGCGCTGAATGTGAAAAGAGCACAGAGGGGCCATTCTTGTTCGGGCTGACCCCGGCCGACGAAGACAGACTTGATGGCTAATGTAAAAATAACAGGCCCTCATAAATCAGGGCGGCAGGAGAGATTCAATGATGAGAGCAAATCAATACAGGGCCCCGGCTCTGCCACTGAACAAAATGGCACTCCATTTATAACGGGGGACTCTGAGAGGAAACATTACTCACATTTGAGCAGACATGGCGTAAACCCCGAGTCCAAAAACCTGCATGTCTCTGTGTGTGTGTGTGTGTGTGTGTGTGTGTGTGTGTGTGTGTGTGTGTGTGTGTGTGTGTGTGTGTGCATGTGTGAATGCCAAAAACCTGTGTGTGTGTGTCTCTCTCTCTCTGTGTGTGTGTGTGTGTGTGTGTATTCCTTATGTCTCCAATAGTGTGTGTGTGTGTGTGTGTGTGTGTGTGTGTGAATGCCTTGTGTCCCCAATAGTGTGTGTGTGTGTGTGTGTGTGTGTGTGTGTGTCTTTGTGTGTGTGTGTGTGTGTGAATGCCTTGTGTCCCCAATAGTGTGTGTGTGTGTGTGTGTGTGTGTTTATGTATGTATGTATGTATGTACAGTAGCATGGAACAGGACCTTATTATCACCAGCCTCTGCGTTCTCCCTGCACTTGGTGGTCAGCGCCAGTAGTCCATGAGGTGTGTGTGTGCGGAGGAGGTGACCCGGGCTCTGGAGCTGGACATCACGAGCGGGTCAGACCAGGGCTGGATCTGCACATGCTCCTGCTCTGCCTCTCTAACCAGGACGAAGAAAACAGTCTCACAGTGCAGACAAAGTAAAGCAGTAGAGGTCAAAGCTGATGCAGCATCCTAACATGTTTTAGAAGGGCGCAAAATAGTGCAGGGGGGATAACAGAATTAATTCGTTAATGAATACCTTCAGAAACATCTCAACCTTCAGAAACATATCTGCAAATGGTTAACATGCCTAACGGAATACATCAGCCTGTTGTTCTCCTTTACGACTGGTTGCATGGTACATGGAAATAGGTACATTTCAGACATTATGGAATATGCTTTCAGAATAAAAACTAACATGTTGTAATTCTATTTAATAAATTCCTACTAGTCTAGGGTCACGGTCATGATTTGTAGCTCTTGCTTTTAAATAGGATCCCATAATGATTGCAACGATAACCATTAACCATTATAAATATACAGATGTAACTGGAAACGGATTAATCAAGATGTTGGAACAATGTATCCATGTATTTGCCTCTAGCTAGAGCATAAAATATTTATATCTAATTAAAGCAAGGTGTGAAATTAATTATTTAAAACTTTTAATCACTCATCCATTAGAGAATTGTTTTTGAATTGTGGTAAAGATCTGATTAGATCCTAGCAAAGGTTTAATTTGATTATTTTTTGTTACTAATTTTGTGTAATTAGAAATTACACACTCAAATATATTATAATGTGTATAATATGGGAGCTTAACAGTTCCTAGAACTGGGAAGAATGCGTGTAGATATAATTGTAGGTTCTGATTTCGGGTCATTCACGCAACACTGTTGGTTATTGTTCCTTCCTGCAGACAGACAGACAGAGATGGTAGAAAACAGTGCACATGTTACCCACCCTGGGCACCGTGCACTTGTATACCAACAACAAACAGGCACGGAAATGGATTGTTGTCTGTCTCTGGTGCACACACACACTTGTGCCACACGTCTCTCTCTCTCTCTCTCTCTCTCTCTCTTTCTTTCTCTCTCTCTGTTTCTCAGTGTTGTTTTTTTTCTTGGCTTTCCCTCCTTACCCCTCAGCCTGACGGGCAGGAGCCCAACGACGGCTGGCTCGTCCAGTGTTTCTCACACACACACACACACACACACACACACACACACACACACACACACACACACACACACACACACACACACACACACACACAGTGTCTGCAGCCTCTGTGGGAGCCCGTGTGTGCCTATAATTAGACTGGGGGAGCTGCCACCGTCCAAGGCCATTAGCCCTTTGCACCTCCACAGTGCATGTGGATGGACCAGGCAGGGTGCATAATAATTGGGGCCGGGCATGCTACCCCCCCCACCCACCCACACACACACACACACACACTCCTGCCACCGCTGCCACCACCACTAGCACTAACACTACTAGCTCCAGCACATCTCGGTGTATTAAAACCCCCATCACACTCGGGCTGAGCCCTGGCGAAGGACCCAGGCCATGGCCAAGCCCACTATCTGCAGGGATCATCCATCCTAGCAGGTATTTGCAGAGGGTGCTCTAGAATACCTTGTCTGGGTTTTAAGTTTTAGGGAGGACTATGTCAAGGACATCTCTACATCTATAGACCTTACACACATACACAGCGAGAGAGAGAGAGAGAGTGTGTAAAGAAATACACACACAACACAACACAACACATTCACACACACACACACACACACACACACACACACACACACACACACACACACACACACACACACACAGTGAGAAACAGAGTGTGTAAAGAAATAAACACACACACACACAACACAACACAACACAACACAACACAATAACACATCACACACATACATACACACACACAGGGAGAGAGAAATGGCTGGAAGAGAAAAATTACACCGGTACCAAACACCTTATTTTTTTCAGTAATTATTAACAAGTCAGGTAATTGGCAAAATTCCCACAGTAGTCAGACTGGAAGCTAGTTATAATGTACTTTACCTGCTAGGCTAGGGAGCTGCAGGTAGCACTGCTGGGATTAATTGCCTCTATATTTCTCACTGGAGACCTATGAAACACCAAGTGCTCCCAGTAAGGTTAATGCCCGTTCTTCATTAATCTGCATTGAAGACTGAGACTCCTGTCTGATCTGTTTGTGATGTCCTCCGCTGGTTCCCATTATATAGGTCTCATACTCAGATCAATAGTGGACATACATCTGCACAGTCTATGGTATAAATATTGTTAGTGGCCCTTTACGTTCTTCAAGTTCTCATAAATCAATAAAGAGAGAAATTATTTAGTGTCTGCTGAATTTCATGTCAGTTATGTTCCATTGCATCAGCACGTGGCCAAGACAAAGAGGGTACAGAGAGCGAGAGAAGGGGACAGAGAGAGAAAGAGAGAGAGAGAGAGAGAGAGAGAGAGTGAGAGAGAGAGGCATGATAGAGAGAGAATCTATGTGTGTGCGTGTGTGTATGTGTTTGAGAGCAAGAGTGTGTGAGAGAAAGACAGTGAAACTGGAGAGAGAGCACAAGCGAGAGAGCGAGAGAGCGAGAGAGCGAGAGAGAGAGAGAGAGAGAGAGAGAGAGAGAGAGCAAGAGGAGAGAGGGGAGAGCAAGTGCAAGGGAAAGGGGGGCTGAAAATCGATGCGGCAGCACGCTCTTCCCCGGCATGGCAGGGAGGGGAACTATTACGGGGGAATCATGATTTATGTCAGGAGAGGAGGGGATGTCAGGGCGAGGCTGGGATAGGGGGTGAGGACCAATAATGATAAATGTCCCCTTGCCCCTCATCACAAGGCCTCCCTCTCCATGGCTGCAGAAGAGAGAGAGAGAGAGAGAGAGAGAGAGAGAGAGAGGCAGAGAGAGAGAGAGAGAGAGAGAGGCAGAGAGAGAGAGCGAGAGAGAGAGAGAGAGAGACTGCACTCTCTCCTCCCTCCTGTTCAGCCTTTTGTTCTCCTCCTCTACCTGGTTCCATTCAAATCATTCCATGTTGGTTCAGCTCCCCGTTTCCCCATGTTTATGAAAGCTGTCTGCTACATACGTGCGTCCTCTCACTCTGTAAAATCCTCCACACTTTCCTCTATCGCAGACACGCCACCAAGTCAGAGGGAAAACCATTCCTCATGTATGGCAGACATGGGAGAAAGCATACATTATTGTATTCACTTGCAACAGTAGCTACATTGAACAAGATAATGTCACACAAATTTGAATCTTCTCCCTAATCTCCTACTCTTGAACACACTTCTGGCGTTTATTCTTGTTATGTGTATTTTATCATGTACTGTAAAGCACTTTGTGATTTTATCTGTGAAAAGCGCTATACAAATAAAAAACTTACTTACTTACTTACTTCCTGGGCTTGTACAGCTTGTCAACTCTCCACAAAACCAAACAAAAAAAAAAGATTTATTTGGATGATTGTGAAATAATGGAGCGCCGTAGGCCACAGACAGAGCAGTCTCCCCACAGTGGCCAGTAACGGCCAGCATATCATGAAGCCATTAACGAGACAGTGGTTGCCAATTAGGGATCATTTAACTGTAAAGTGCAGCGGATTGATTCAGATTAGGCAGACGCTCGTATTAGCCACTAAGGGCGATGGCATCCGCTCAGAATCAGTGCCACTCACAAACCTCTGGCCCTGCTCTGGCCCTGCTCTGGCCCTGCTCTGGCTCTGCTCTGGCCCGGCTCTGGCCTTGGCTCTGGCCGGGGCGGATGTATCTGCTACAGGTGGAGTGTATGAGGGGGTTCACAAGGAAGGGAGTGGCTTACACATAAACCCTTTCAACTGCATACACAAACGTGCGTTCCTATGGAATTTCTGGTGGCATGTAAACGAACATTGAGCTAATGGTAACCTGGGGCACAAAGAAACAAAACAAAACAAAACAAAAAAGTTTTAAAGTCATAATTAGTATAGTCCCGTAAAAGTCCAGTTTATATTCTTTTTTTTTTTTTTTTAGAGAGAGTCGGGGTGGGATCCGGAAAGGACCACGGGGCGGGAATCGAACCCGGGTCGCCGGCGTACTGTGTAGGTGCCCCAGCCAGTTGCGCCACTGCCGGGGCCCAGTTTATATTCATTATTATTATTTTTTTTTTTTTTTAGATAAAGACATAAAGAAATAAACCCTCAAGGGACTGATTGAAAAGGGTCTATACAGTCTACGAAGGCATGAATACCGCACATGGTAGTAGACTTTCTGTATTTCGCACATTTAACCTTGATGCACCTGCGTGTTATTACATCCCATCTCCTAATTTGGCATTTCTCAGCTTCTTCCTTCTACCGTCTATAATTAATCCGCTGCTATGGCTACAGTTCATAAATCTTGGCATTGGGAACTCATATAGTCACACAAATTTGTATCACAGTGCAACCACAAAAAAGATCACCACTGTTAATGCTATTGATGAATATTACAAAGACAATATTTCTGTCAGTTGCATAACTGCTTATATCTAAACATGAAAAAAAAAAAATCCGTAGTTGCTTGTTGACAAACAAAATTTGTCAGAATATCTGTAATCATCACAGTCTGGTCAGGCACGGACAAGAACAAGATGTGTGAGATCATGCAACCAATCACAACCTGCGATTATCAAGGTTGGTGGGTACACCAACAACAATCACTAACCTGTGAGAAGTGACCTGGCTATCATTTCTATACAGATTTTTTTTTCACAGCCAATTTATTCACATCTGAAGAAAAATTGAGCATGTCTTCAGACATCCTGAGATAAATAAATACACAAGTGTGAATCAATTTGATGATGACCAAGTGAAAGAGAACTACAGGCATATCTGCTTTTTCAGGTATTAACAACAGCGGACGCTGATTGAGGATATGATCTTAATGCCGGCCAAACATCATTTACGGTTAGTTTTAGTGGGGCGTCTTGAAGGACTGTCCCCTTCTGTCTCTTTGCCATGGCAACGGGGATCTCATTTCAGATGTGTCATGCTACATTATCGTCTCACCGGCTCACGCATCCACCCGATAACCCCTTCTCCACACACCCCCACCACTCCATGAGTGCGCGCACACGCGCACACACACACACACAGAAAACATGAAAGCTGTATGTAGACAAATAATATGTATTATTCCTCTGTAACAATAATTCCTCTGAATAAAAAAACAATCACTTTTAAACATCATCTCAGTCCTTCAGGGCAAATAGACTGCTCAAGGCATAGAGTGTTAATCAGTCAAATGCAAACCCAAACAAAGATGAGGAGATGAATAAAATGGACACAGAATTCACAGAGCAAAACAAATCTGTCTCTAGAGAGAACATATGACACAGTACCCTCGTACAAAGTTGTTGAGCTACAGACACAGACAGAGAACTATAGCCAGAGAGGGAGAGAGAGAGAGAGAGGGAGAGAGAGGGAGAGGAAGAGAGAGGAAGAGAGAGAGATAATCTGTGTGTGTGTGTCTATGTGTGTGTGTGTTTGAGAGCAAGAGTGTGTGAGAGAGAGACAGTGAAACTGGAGAGAGAGCACAAGCGACAGAGAGAGAGAGAGAGAGAGAGAGAGAGTGAGAGAGAGAGAGAGAGAGAGAGCTAGGAGGTTCTGCCATCTCCTCCACTGTTCCATGCCAGGCAGATTCCCCAGGTTGAAATGTCCTGCACCACCCTGAAAACACGTCCACTCCGCAAAAGCAGCGAGAGCTGATCCCATCCGATCAACTGGTTCTGGACTTGAAAGGACGCATGAATCACCAGACGTGCTTATGCATTTTCTGTGATTGCACATGTCTGCTACACTTATCATTACTCAATCATTTATTCACCCGTAATCTAATCCTTCTATTTGCAGTCATGTAGGCAGATAATGCCCTGCACAGTCCGAGGGTGTTGAGTGACCAGTCTCAGGGGACAGTGGTCGCTGATGCAGTGCCCTGATCAAGTCGACACCACCCTTTCTCTGATATGTCCCGACAAGAGACTGGGTATAAATGGGGGGGGGGGGGGGGGGGCTCATCTCTCAAATCTGCATTTATGGAGTGAGGTGATTTCCAGGAAGGAGTCTCCAACCTGTCTCAGTCACAATGGTTCTCACTTTAGACTAACCGGTCATTCTGCATGGCATGCACATACAAATACAAACTGCACCCAAAACGGATCACTTCAACTGCTGCAGACCATCACATCATCCAAAAGTGCACTGATGCATTCTCCAATGGATCACTTTCAAACAGCATCTGTTTACTGAAATCAAATACTGTACATATTTAAAAAAAAAAAAAAAGGAAACAGGTCACAGACTGAATGTTGTATTTTCCTAAATTAGTTTTTTTAATTACCTTTTTTGTGTTGTCAGTTAGCTCTGTGGTAGCACCAACACTGAACCACCTGAGCATCATCTCTGATATTTCAAACTGACGTTGTTATAAAAATGTAATTGTTTATTTTATCTGAACGCTGTCCAAGTGCTGCAATGTACTTGGAGATAACATGTTACAGCGTGTTTACAGCCATTTTTGGCATGTTACGTCCACATCTTTATTGAGGCATCAGAAGGTGGATAAGATGGTGATGCTCTGGACTGCAGTTGTTACTACTTCTGTTTTTAGAGTTGCATTTAACCAAACATCTGTCTTGAGACCTTATTAATATCCACTATCTTACCATGATAGCTCTACTGTAAAGACAAAGTTATGCTAAAATCTAACTGAAATATGCATTTCAAATACATATAATTGAAATACTGCCCTTGTCAGCTCACCACATTTAACTCACACATGACAATGCAGCTCAGTCAAACTGCCTGGGAATTTCACTGAGCAAATTAGCTAATAACTCAGCAGCCGTAATGAACTAAAACACTGTCATATAAAATTTATGAAGAATTTTCATTTGTGAGAGCGAGTCGCATCATTTAGCACAGGGAAAATGAATATGATGGAGGGGGAGGGAGGGAAGGAGGGAAAGAGAGGGAGGGAGAGGGAGAGAGAGAAGCTTCCTTCTTCATCCTCAATCACTCCTCTGTGTGCTAATTTCAGTAACATTAGCCATCACGCACCAGCAGCATCACGTTCCCTTGCTAGGCTAGGCCACACATTGTAGCAGGGTACTGAAGAAGCTTAACCCGGCCATGAAAGTGCATATTATGTTTACATTTATTATTGGTTCCCCTTTTCCTTTCATGTTATATTATTTTTCCCTAATTGTGGAATCTCGGTGTGCTTCCTATTCAGCTAAAATGATCTACACATAAAGCAAAACTAGAGTCCCCAGTCCAACGCAATGGGACAGCATTGACCCATAAGGCTGCTGTGCATGCTTTGTAACACCTTCACTCACTCACACACACAGAGCCAATCAGCCCCTACACACACACACAAAAACACACACACACACACACACACACACGATCAGCCCCCCACAGACACACACACACACACAGACACACACACACAGCCCATCCACCCCCCACCCCAGCAGCCTCCGCTCCCTTCCTCTCCTCACCTTTGTGGCTGTCAGATATGCAAGGCTGCCTCTAGCTCCGCGGCTTTCCATTAGTGCACCGGCGGCCTCCCCTGCCTCAGTGTTTCACTGGCATATTAAACAGATTAATGGAGCTCTCCGGGGAGGGAGAGGCTTCTGTCAATCTCCACCGAGGAGGAGACAAAAATGTGAGAGAAAAATATTCAAATAGCAGGAAATGTGGAAAAAGCCAACGACTGAGCCTTCAAAGCTGATAAAAGAAGGGGGGACATAAAATAGAGGAAAGAAGAAGAAGGGAAAAAAATGGCTGGTGGGAAAAGTTGTTTTGTCGTTTTTTTGTTCTCAGAAGACTGTGTAAACAGAGGGGAGCCACTGGTGACAGGTGCCTAGATGAGAGAACAGTCTCACCAGACTGGTGCTCAATTAAAGGATCCCTCACCCCCCCATGCAGCAACAATACTGGCAGATTAACTAAATAAATATGCCTTCACCAGGAGAGTCCAACCCCTGACGCAGCTAAGAAAGTGGACTATTCTGCGTATTTGACACTTATAATATCTGTTGACTCAAAAGCGTCCACAGAACGACACGAGAGCTCTTTGACAGGACGCCGGGCGACATTTCTCTGACTGATCCCGATATCGCTGTGGCTGTCTCGACACAGCAAATCATTTTTCTATGGTAAAAATCATAGAATGGGTCATTACATTAACCATCTCCTCTAATATCCCATTGCAGGCCCGTTGCCCTGAGGCGGCTCCGCGCAGACAGAGGGGTCTAATGGCCCAGGGTATTAGGGGCTTAATTGCCCCGCCGTGCTCTCCGCTGGGTCGCGGACGGGGTCCGTTTTAGTTTAATCATAAACCATCCCGTCACCTGACCACCCCACACCACACCCCACCTACTCAAAAAAAGACAAAAAAAAAGAAGAAAAAAAACACCTCACACACACATCCACCGTGCGTGAAGGTAAGAAATGTCAAAAAAAAAAAAAAAAGAGAGTCCTCTTTGGCACATTGGGACATTTACGTGTTGAGGTTGAGCATGGCACAACGCATTAGGGCTCCTGGGCACAACTGAGATAGAGTGCCATCTACTGGTGATCTTCCAGAATGAACGCAGCGACCAAGCGGAGGATGAGAAGTGGAGCCATTCGGAAAATGGAAGGCAAAAAGAGATCACAAGAGGAAACAAAAAACTGTAGAATTGACAAAACTGTGCTGTAGCACAACACTGATTAGACAGCATGGCTTACATGAAGGGTAAAGGTGACTGTAACAGTTAGGATGCACTTGAGCAGTGCTCAACAGTGACACAATGCAAACAAACCTGATGACTACAAACGGCAAACATCGTGGTTGGTGGTGACCCAAAACATGCCTCGTCAGTGGATACAGTCTCTTCAAGTGTTTGTCAAAATAAACTGATTAGCTGAAGCAGTCCTTGATAATAATCACTGTGATTTGGCCAAATTCTCCCCATTTCCCCTCCAACGGTCCAGCCAGTGGGTGCACTAAAAAAAACGTTGACATTTATACACAATTGTGGCTCTGCAGATGAGAAATAACCAAAATAGCCCAGACTGAGTCATACACCATTGCAGCCAATCAACAGCCCCGGGTGCTCTTGTTCCAATGAGGATTCAGCAGCTCTTGTTTTACTAAAAACAAGGACCTCACCTTTAATCAAAGCCATATGGAACATCCTGTGTATAACCAGCTGAGGTTGCTACTACACTGTCTCAGATTTTTTTTCATACCTTGTCTATATCATGAAGAGATCCCACTACCAAAGCCTCTAAAAATATTACCGTTTAAATCCTATCTTCATATTTTTTAAGCTTTGTTTGTGTTATTCACAGCCAGCGCAAACTTTGTAGAAATGTTGTATGACCACTAATGTAGTATAATTGTATATTATTGTATATGTAGTATATAATGAAATACCCAGATAAGATTCTTTATAACAAACATTTTAATTAGTTGATATCAATCTTTCATTGAACAGATATGAGCTTTTCATACATTGTTATAATTTAACACAATTTTTTCCCCCACTGCCAGACAACACTCCACCACAAGAGGTAAACCGCCTGCAGGTCACCCATCTAAAACAGTCCGACCTCAGGCAATCACAGTGCAGTATTCTCCTAAATGGTGTAGACCTGGAGCTCACCCGACTCCAGCTCCGACTCCAACTCCAACTCCGATCACTGACGGTCTCTGGAGCGAGGGTTGAGGAGAGAGTGCAGGAGGATGCCTAGCAGGTAAAGAAACAACAGGAGTAGCGGAGATTATGAATTAAATCATTGAATTAAATCCCACAGTGGTTCACAGTTCAATAAATACATCAACTGGAAAAGTCAAATTAAACATTTAACACTGGCAGTCAATAACCTAACACTGACTCTGCAGCCTATAGCAGGGTGAACCTATTGAACACTGAGAAATATCTGCAAACCCTCGTTTGGGAATTGGGCTTGGGCTGGCGTGCTAGATTGGCCTCCCAGAATTCTACCACCCTGTGGAGATGCATTAGTTAAAAGGGGGAAAGAAAGTGCTGAGGGTGAGCTACATGGCGTGACATTACAGCCAAGGTCTCAGTTAAATGTGAGCAGCAGGTTGGCGGGAGTAGAAATTGGTATGATTCAGGGCAATCTGCTGTCCTGAATACTTCTTCCTTGCAAAAAGCATTTTCCAGGGAGTCACACAAAACTTGTCACTATCAGCCAAAGACAGCAACCACAGTTTTCAGCTGGTATTTCCCTAGAAGCTGATGTACACATTTTCAATGTTACTTTTGTCTAGCCTCATACAGTATGTGACACTACTGACAAATCTCTGGGTTTCCAGACAACACTAAAAACTAAATGCCTGCATCGAATTAGGAAATAAGGAGTTGTCTTAAAATTTAACAGTAACATCACACTTTTCTCTCTCAAAATCAGGGTTTTTTTGCATTTTTTTGCAGAAATGTGCCCACCCATTTATGTTGACCTCAAGTGTAAGCACACTGTCAAAATGGTTCATACTAATATGACTGATACATTATGTCAGATATTTAATATTCATCCCAAATGCTTTTCAGGACATGTTGGCATCAGTGCTGATGTAGTACCTGTTGCCACGGATACATTGAGTGATTCCACTCCAGGGTGGAGCTCTCGGTGGGATGGGATGGTGAGCAGGACATCACAGAGAGCCCGCAGATCTGGGGACAATCCGGAACCTTCTCCGCCTGTGAGCAAGCAGCACCGGGACACCAGCAGCATTATGTGCAACATCAGACATCACCATCTTACCCCCTTCACAGAAATCACTTCAAACATAACAGTGCTGTCACCATAACGTATTGGTGATGTGTTGGTGCGGTGAGCACTCACCCATCAGTAATAGTGTTGGTCTTTGCATCTGGAAATCTGAGCATTTTACAGTCTTAACCTCAGATGCCTTCTCCTCAACGCCCACGGTTCCGATTACCTGCCATTTCTTTTCCTTCTTTACCTGCAGGGCAGAGGCTGTGTTAGTGATGCCAAGACATAATGAGTTTTGTCTTTCAACACCCATATACACGGGGGCCAAAATATGGTTAAGCATCATGTAGTCACTTTGAAGTACTGCAGTAGCTTGGACAGGAATATTGTAGGATGGATTGAAATGGCACCTTAATCATGTCTTCCAAGTCATGATAGCCGTAGATGTCCATAACCTCCATCACCCCCGAGCTGGCCTTGCTTACGACAGGTGTAAGAGGACAGCTAGTGTAAACAAAAATAACATTTATAAGCATTCTTCCTGCCTAGTAGTCCGTCAATGACCAAAAACACACATAGGTGTATATCCATAATAATACACATGGACTACTTAGTACATAATTCATACCTGTTTTGAATGCTACTGGCAATTCTATCCACACCAAGGAAATAAGCAGAGCGGATAATAGCACCTAGGTTCATCGGATCTTGAACACCATCAAGAACCAGCCAGAGTGGGACCTGATTGCGATGCTCATCCTTTTGAGGTGTGATCCAGCCCCTGAGGTACTGTAGACGGCTGGCCTGCAGGCAGACACCCTGATGGACACGTCCCTGGGTCATTTTGTCCAGCTCCCTCTTGTGGACCCACTTGATCTGAACGCCTCGCTTGATGGCCTCCTCACACACTTTCTGCACCGCATCCCTCTGCTCATCATCGCCCTCTTTCACAAAGAGCGTGGACGCCTTCCTCCTGCCTTGCGTGAGAGCCAGTAGGCACGGGGACAATCCAAACACTACCTCACCCTGTTTGCCCTTAACCGATGGTTCTTCCTCTTTGGGGGTCCGGAATGTCCTCCGCTCCCCCGCAGGTAGGTCCTCCAACATGAGAGTTTGGAGCTCAGGGGATATTTTTTGTTTAGCTCCCTTTTCTCTCTCATGGAGAACAGAAGTCACTTTACTACGAAGCTTGTGAGGAACAACTGATTGACCGCTGTCCATGGAGTGTGCAGTGTCATTTTTCCACTTTGATGAGACTTTAGCCCTGTTGCGGAGACCAGAACTGTTGATTGCACTGCGCCTCAATTTAGACATTTGCTCAGACTCACTGTTACTTGACCATGCCAGAGTCCTGGAACAATAAGGCGCAATTTGAGATCCTTTTCTCATGGTCTGGGACGAAACAGACGGCTTGACTGACCGTAGAGACATCAACCTGAACATCGTATACATGTTGAGACTATTGCAGATCATATTACGCGTATTTTTCGTGTTAATAGTAATGTTCAGGACGTTTGTACTTCAGGAAGATCAATCCGTTTTCTGGTTAATGCGAAACATGAACATGATCCTCTATTAAACCAGAGAAGCACACTGTGCAACTTGCACGAGAAATAACAAAGTGCCACTGACTGGACATGCAAACGTGTTTAGCGGATGAAATCAAACTACGCTAATGATGAAATTATGAAGTCTCGGAAACTATAACCTTGGCTACTTAGTGAGCTATCTACCTTATCACCATCCGGTCACTCATATTGACGTCTACTCCGGTCCACACAGCATTCAGAGACTGACATTTACATCATCGTGTGTGGCACAACAATATATTCTGATACCACCTATCGCAATATAAGACATACCACTGCAAAACAAGATACTATATGGCTAGCTGATGGCTAGTCTCCATAGAGCTTTCAGCTGCTCGCATGTGTTTATGTTCTTCTTCTGTTGCTGCTGCTTACGAGTCAAAGGTGTTATTGCAAGCACGCGCTTGCCACCCACAGGCGTGTCGGGGAACATGCAGAAAGGATAAACGCTGATGAACTAGCCTACTGTTACCATGCAACGGACAGGACGCCAGGCAGAGTACCATCACAGCCCTCCAGCATCAACACCATGTTTGCCTAGCTAGCAAAGAGTCTCTTGACTTCAGCGCTAACTACATAACTATAACGTTTACTTGTGGCCAGGCATTAACATTAGCGTCACCTTTCTGTTACTCCGATATGCATGCAAAATGACGCCTCAACCATATTTTGACTGGTCATTTGTATAGGCTAGCTAGCTAGCGTTAGCTAATGTTTACTATTTGTTAACAGTCGTGTTAGCTTCTAGCAGCTAGATAGGCCGCGAAAGTACCAAGGCTTCATGGCTGATGGCTGGAGTACAGACAACGGAGAGGCGGTGTACCGTTCTCGAGATGCTTCCAAAAATCTTAAAATAAGGCAAGTTCTCTTCACTTGTTTGCCGTTTAACGATAACTAGTGATCTATCGACAGACAGATCCTTAGCTAGCTAGCCCATAATCCCTATTAGTGGTTGTCGTTGTTCACCAAGATATGTAACACCAATAATGTGACCTTTCATTTCGCCAAGTAGCTTGTCAATGTTCGTTGAACTATGATTTAACAAGATAAGATAATATGAAGTAGGCTAGGCCTACTTTCGAGGAGGAATATAACTCGAAAGTGAATGCTACCCTGGGTGGTAGTCCTACTCTTGCAAGAGCTTGTTTTGTACTTTTATTGGCGTATGTCCAATCAACTGTAGACTCTTGTGTCCTCCTGTGATTTGAGTATGGAGTACTATTTTACAGGATCAAGATACAACGTGTGACGTCCACGGCAGCCCTATCCCAACATCTGCAACATCAGGTGTTGACGCAGCAAGAGAGAGGGGTTATTGAGCTTGACACCTTCAACTCCCAGTTAAGATCAGGTATATTAACAAAAAGTCACTACAACTAGTGTCAACAAAAAAGCTTAAGGAAGTGAAAGTAGGAATTTACTGTCAAACGTGATTCTAGGTCCTGATGATGAAGAGGTGCTGGTTGTTGGCTGGCAGGAAAAACTCTTCAGTCAGGTGAGTGTACTGTACCTATGAAAACTGTGCTGTACTGTGCTTTGCTTTGTCTGACAAGTTGTAGCCCATATTCAGTCCTTCAACAATATGCTTTAATACGTTTTCTCACTCAGACTAAAAATAACATGTCATAATTCTAACACCACTAAGTCTGTGTGTAGTTTGGTCTTTTTGAGACTGATTTGTGTTTGGTGCTGTTGTCATTGAACACAGTATGAAGAGGATCTGTACCAGTCAGAAACCAACTGTCAGACTCCACTGGAGAAACAGTATCACACCGAAATCCTGGCTTTACAGCGGGGGAAAGGAAGGCGCAATCGGCGCATTTTCACATACACAGACTTTGACCGCTACACAAACTGGGAAGAGGTAATGAGCCTTTCTCTCTCTCTCTCTCTCTCTCTTTCTCTCTCTCTCTCTCTATCTGTCTATCTGTCTATCTATCAATATATCTATCTATCTTTCTCTCTCTTTCTCTTTCTCTTTCTCAGGCTTTTGTCCCCTGATAAATGTTTTCTTACGCAAACTGTGTGTGTTGAGTCTGTTGACATTTGGCAAGAACATGTGCATGAGTAGAGCATGGGCGTGCCTAATGAAGTTCTTGTTGTTGTTGTCTCTGCGAACAGGCCTCTCAGAACCCGATCATCCAGGCCAAGTTCGCCCCTACATTTCTGGCCGAACGGATGACGAACATCAGACACCGCAAGCAGGAGAGGCGCACTGTGTAAGCATCACACTCTTCACGCGTCAACGTGAAAGACAACAAACTGTTGTGAATTAACAGTGTAATTAACAAATATCCTTAAAATAAAGCTTACATATGTGCTATCTAACATTGTTACAGATAAAGTGGAGTCATTCATCATTAATATAATGTCTCACCTAAAGAGCTCTGTTCCTTTTGGTCTTTCTGTAGATTTACTGCTGTGTAATTAACAAATATCCTTAAAATAAAGCTTGCATATGTGTTATAAATGTTTAGTTGAGAGTGTCTTTTGGGTTTGTTCTCTTTAGGGACGCCAGTGTGGCAAAAGCCCGTGTGATAACCTGGGAGCCCTCAGAGGAATTTGTGAAGAGCAGCCATGTCATCAACAGCACCGTACAGACCATGCACATCATGGGAGACTTGGGTCCCTCTGGGAGGTACATTATGTCTGACAACTTTACTTAAAAAAAAAAAGCCAGCAGGATTATTCTCTTGTAGAGTCAACCAAAAGACTAGAACTGCAAAGTCTGCATTTTGGTTCCATATTCATCCATTTTTAGCATTGAATCTGATCTAGCCACTCTCTCATAGTATTTGTATTTTGTGTTGCCACTCTTGATTGGAGAAGCAGTCTTGAGTTTCTAACTGATTGATCTTTCCTTGTGCAGGCTGGGTATGAAAGAAAACGAGCAAGTGTTGTGTACGATCAGGGCAGACAGCAACGGAGTTATCACCATCAAACCAGACTTCAACAACAGCAAAGGGCCTTACAGGCAAGAGACACTATGCAACTCATCTCATCAGCACCTATCTATTTCATCGATAAGTAGTGACCTATTGCTTCTGACATTGATGAATTAAACTTGGATTACGACTGGTAACCTCCAGACAAAAGAAAGCTGGTTCCGCAGTGGCAAAAGGTGGAATCTGCCATTATAATCCAGTACACTATCTTTGTCTGATTTAGATCCTTTGTAAAAATTGCTTCACACAGTCCGGTAGTTGTCTGTGTTTTCTCACAAAAAAAACCCACCTCAGTCATGTCACTGTTAATTATAAACAAACAGTGGCTTGGGCCGAGCCATAAACAGCCGTAGCCAATCAATACAGAGCGTCAACAGCACCGAAGGGACTCGTTTCATTGACTGTTGAACAAAACAAAAAAATATTGTTAGACTTGCCCAGAACTGAATCACAGACTGTACCTTTAAAATAAGTGACTGTACCTTTAAATGATGTGAGGGTTGATTTTATGATGCGTTCCCAATCACTGTCTTGTTCCCAGGGTGGAGACGGAAGGGGAGAGGAAGGAGATCTGGCGCCTGACGCTGGTGAACGCCTCCGCCGGCATCAGCGAGGAGGAGAAGGAGCGCGAGCACCGCATGTACAAAGATGTGAGTGGCCACACACACACACACACACACACACACACACACATGCACACTTGGGCAGATTGACTGTTCAATGCATTTTGTGTCATTTTACTGTTTTTTGTGGGTGCTGATTAAAAATTGTCCTGGTTCACAGTAGCAAATAGCCTAAGGGCTTGATGGAGATGCAGATAGCACAAGCCACGATGGTGATCCCATCAGGCTGGTCTAGAGGGCAAAATGTTTTAGATTTGTAACACATACCTATGCGTGAGCAGCAGGACTCAAGTGTAACAAATTTCATGTGTGAATATTGAATGTATGTTTTCCAGCAAAGTTTTCATGTCTTACTTTCCTCCACTTCAATTTCTGTGTTCCTAGCTTTATGTTCGCCACAGAGATTACCTCAACAGCCTTGTTGGACCCGATTTTGAAATGGTATGTACAGCTCCTCATCTAGACAGCATTCTCCTGAGCACAAAGCAGACCTCAATAAATGTTTATTTTTGTTTGTTTGTGTTTTTTCCTATGTGGTGTTGTACGTTTGATTTCAGCCTCCTGTTGGATCACTTAGGCTGCTCATAAATGGAGAGATTGGTGAGTGATGCCTCTAGATATTGCTACGGATATGTTATGCATGTTGCTTATTGTTTATTAATGATTATTAACAATATCCAAACAATGTCCAGTTTCAGCCAAAGGATATGAATATGACAACCTCTACATCCATTTCTTTCTGGACCTGCCAAACAGTAAGTCACGTACCACGTCTGAATGCACGGATTCCTCAGGTGTTTTGTGGCTTAACTCTGTATTGAGTCTTGGTCCTCACTGTTTCCCATTAGACTGGTTTGGTTTGCCATTTGAAGCTCTCTCAGGAGTCACACAGACATGTCAGACACGCACCCTGGGAAAGGTAGGGAACGAAAGCCTTCATGCAACTTTACCGTCATTTCCCAGCTATTAGCCACGGCTTATACATTGATTTTGCAAAATGTCTTCAGCAATGAGGTTTAAATATGGGAACAGTTAATGCGGTATTAATATGCTTTGGTTTCTTTAAACTTGCTTATAATACTGTGCTGCGGCTTATACACAATGCGGCCAATACACAGGAAATTACTGTGCATGGCTTCTACAGTAATTCCACTTCATCTGTGCATGTCTGAATTTGTTTTTATCCTGCAGGACAACGTGGCTTTCTTCTCCTACCCCTTCAGCTTTGAGACGTTCTTCCGGAAAGAGAATGAGAACGAGGGTGAGGTCCTGCAACAGCAGCAGTAGATTTCTCTACTTTGATAGGCTGCCTATGTCAATGTTGTTTTAACACTCAGACCTGTTTCCATGTACTCCTCAGATTCCCAGCCCAAGTGGCCTGTTCTGTACTTCAAGGTCCTGTCTCTGGACTACTGGCAGCGCTACAGAACCGAGGGATATGGGTACCTGGTCATCCCCTCATCCCCAGGTACAGTATGAGTGGTGGGAAGCTGGACTGGTGAGCTGGAGCTACACTGGTCATTTGCAGTCAGACAGGCTGGGCCCTAATTTGAATGTTGGGACAAGTCTGAAGTTAAACATGTCACATACGTATAGATCAAGGTAGATATGGTTATGGTTATGGTTATGGTTATTTAGCAGATGCCTTTGTCCAAATGCAGTATGATATAGATAGTCAGATAGATAGATAGATACAGATGAATATATCATAAATATTTCTATATATACAGTATTTGCCTAGCAATGACAGTAATGTTTAATCCATGTGTTTGACACATTTGACTATTGAGATAAGGGCCCACAAAATGGACCTGTTTATGTAGTGTATCTTGTGTATTCAACCTGTGTAGGCTGCCACAGTATGACGTGCGAGACATGGAGACCTCTGCAGAATGGCACAGTGGCAGAGTTGAGGCGCTTCTTTATTGGAGGCTCCCCTGAACTGGAGGACAACAGTTATGTGCGAGTACCAAGCACTTTCAAGGTGAGAGGTCACCTATTTCCACTACAGAACACAAACCCTAGAGACCCTCAACGAGTTCTGTATTCCTATATGTGTGTTTGGATTTGACAAGAACCAAACTGTACTACATGTTTCTGTTGTTGTTGTAAAGGGAGAGCGACTGAGTCGGTTTGGCTTTCGCACTGAGACCACTGGGAGTGTAACATTCTCCCTGAACTGCATCCAGCAGGCCAGGTAAGTCACCCACCTGCATCACAACAGACATTTGTCATTTGTAATAAACAACACATTCCGTTATGAAAGTAATTTTACGTACATGTGGGAAAAAAATCAAATGCATATCAGGTAGATGTTTTGAAGTGTGAAATGCAGTATGAACTAGGGCTGCTCGATTATTGTAAAAATCATTATCATGATTATTTTGTCCAATATCGAGATCCCGATTATTAAACGTGATCACTTAGTGATTTTGGAACTACCATCCATATTCAAAATTTAGATTGTTTACATGTTTTAATGACATTTTGAATACAATCCAACAGGAAAAAAATGTATGTCAAAATATAAAGCAGACGAAAACTTAAGACAAAAGTTATGAAACTGAATGTAGCAAAATAATCATTATATTTCGATCATGTTATTTTCATAACTGTTGGCAGTCAAAATCACGATTAATTTGATTAATTGCACAGCCCTAGTATGAACATGCGTGACCTGAAGAGGACTGAACGTGTGTGTCCTGCTCCCTCAGGGCTTTCATGGACGCCAACACTCTGAGGAGGCGGAGGCAGACGATGGTCGATCACCTGGGGGGCTTCAGTCAGCACAAGTCTGTCCAGCAGATCATGGGTGAGATCTGGTGCCTCGGAGGCCTTTCCCTCCAGCAGTATTTCTTCAAGAGTGTACAAGCAGAAAGTGTTGCTCCTTGTTTTTATACCTGTCCATCTCCCGATGTTGAATTCTCAAACATGAGAATCAGAATCAGTTATTGGCCAGGTTTGCGTAAACAAACAAGGAATTTGTTAATCTTTGCACTCAAGTACTCTACACTCTGCCAGATTCTGCAGAGCAGGCGATAGGGACAGAGCAGATGATTTCACAGGGAACCCCGACTTGCAGAGCCGTTAGTATCAAGCACTTGGCAGTCACATCACATGCAGTCGATTTTATTATCGAAAGGCCATTCAGTGTACGTGTAATTAATGTGTGTGTGCTCGTTTTTGATTTCATTTTATATTTTTTCTGCAGACCTGTTTGAGTCCGCACGCAGGCGGATGCACGTTGCCAGAGAAGGCGCCGGTTTTCCCGAACGGGCCGGTGTGGCCATCACTACAGAGAGCTCTGAGTCCACTGCCTGAGTGGCGCAGCTGCAGCAGCAGCAGCTGGAATAGCAGCAGCAGTGTGTAGGTGCTGGCAGCGTTCAGCTGAGTGTTTGCTCTCACCCCTGCTCTGGCCTGTGCTGTGTGTCAGTGCAGTGAGCCCATGATGAACACTCTTTATCCTGAATGGACTCTGTGTATAGACGTTTTAATTATGTGTTTGTATTTTTATATTACGTGACATAAGGCTTTTGTGGCTTTTTAGTTATATACGAGATTAATAGATTTGTTATATAAAACAATTTTTGAAATCAAAACTTTTGGATTTGTACAGATTCTTATTTTTATTTAGGAACTGATATCAATTATTTAAATGGCAGTGTCTTCAAAGTAGGCTTTTTAAAGGCTTTCTTCACATATACACATTTGTCAATGAAGAAGAAGGATACCTTCCTGTAATGCAATGCTTACTGGCCAAATTCTGTGCAGCCACATGGAAAGGATCACCAACTGTGTCCCTAAGAATGACCTCTTTGAAAAAACCCTTCAGCATGTTTCATTGGGCTCTTCTCAATTGTCTTTTTATCCCTCCTCCCTTCCTTCTGTCCTCGGTCGTCCGGCTCATTCCCACTGATCTAGATACAGAATGCTGGAGCGGCAACAATGGGATAGTCTATCCAGTGTTCTTTACAGATCAGTGGGAACAAGCCGGAGGACCGAGGAAGGAATGAAGGAAGGGAGGATAGATAAAAAGATGAATGAGAAGAGCCCTATGGTGTCCAGACATGAACAGCAGGGGGGGCTAGCTGACCCCTTTTTAACCTCCGTCTCCTCTGCTGCGTGTGTCCCAGAGGGGTGAACAACCCCAAGAGCATGACCCCCAGGATCTTCCCCACAATCGCAGGCTGTGATCGCTATGGCGGGAAACCCTTGAATTTGCGTCAAATGCATCCTTGCCACGTTAATAGATTGTGTCAGGACTTAGCCAAGAGTGTGCTCAGTACAGTGACTGAGGTGACATGAATTGTTCATTTTTAAAGGAAATAGAATCGATCTTTTTTTATCGAATGTTATCCATTTGTAGAGTAGCAACTCTTAGAGAGGAGACCGATAACCCAACTCTAATGTACCCTACAATGAGACCTAGTTTCACCAACTGAAATGACCCCACTAATAGTTTGTAATATACTGCTACCTGGCCTATAACAGTGTCATTAATACTAGATAGATAGATTGATAGATAGATACTTTATTGATCCCCAAGGGGAAATTCAAGGTCCCAGCAACTTAAGACACCACACACAACAAACACTGCAATATAAATAGGATGATAAAAGCAAATCAACAAATCAACATGACTAAAATCAACGTGACTAAAACACTATTTGCCATGTTGTTGTTTTTTTACAAAAAGAGTAAGACATTTCACTGGAGTGAGAACGGCAAAGGCCAGTCTGTTGTTCACCCAGCGCTTCACAGCATATGGACATGGGATGACCAGAGAGAGCGAGCGCAGGTCCCCCCCCGCCACCCCACCACCCCGTCGCCCCTTCCAACCCCCCAACGGCCACCTGTTTGCATGTAAGAGGAGCCAAAGCAGACAGACACGCTGTCTCACTTATTCCCTTGCGATCCACTCTTGGTTAACCCCCCCTCTCCACCCCCCCCCCCCCCCCCCCCCCCCCCCGGCCCCTCGCATGTGGAGTGCGATGTCTGAGAGGGGCGGGCGCTGCCAGGAAACTGTCAGGGCTGGCGAGCCCCTCTGCCAGCGCGGGCGCCCACAGCACCTGCCTCTGTCACAGTATGTCCCAGGCTGGCCTTAAGAGCAGGGCCGGGGGAGGGGGTGAAGCCACAGGCCGCGTGCCCTGGTTCCCCCTAGGCTTGCCTTTGAACCAGGTTGACTGGCCAATAGCTGAAATGGATACAAAATGTTTCCCATGTCACTGCCAACCTTTTACAGCTATATAGTTTATCTGATACGCTGTTACTGCCTAATCTATTTTTTTCTTTGTAAGCTTAGTGTGTCATGTATAAGACGACATTACTATTAACACTGTCTAAAACATTACAGTGTGTACATTATTCCAGACCTGCACTGATAGACTTTGCTTTATAAGCGTACGTGACTCACAATTAGTCAGTGACTGATGCTATCAGTAGGCTGTGCCTGTGGTGTGTGTGTGTGGTCTGACAGGTCAACGAGACCAGAGATGGATTGACCATACACAGGGGTCTACTGAGTGTCACAGCAGGGGCATTGCTCTCTTCTTCGCAGCTTGTAGATCAGCCTGTTGCTTTTAATTGGGTGCTGATGAGACGAGACCTCTGCTGAGACTCCAGTTGCAGAGGCCCACTTAAAGAGTTGAGAACAGGTTGATGAAGGCCAGATTAAAGCCTCAGTTATGTCTGTACACGACGCCGGGCCAAAACACATGAAAAGCACCGTGTTTTTGCTTACACTAAAGAGATTTGCTGAACTGCTTCATAAGCATGAGTGAAATGCAAGCTCGTAGAAAGTTTTAGAGAAAATGAACTTAGCGAGGCAGAAAATATAGCCATGTCATGACAGTTCCCTCTGTCCAATGGACAGTAGCCCAATACAGTCATATCAAGCAGCTACCGGTAAATCAAATTCAAATCAAATCAATATGCTGAAAAAAGTGACCTGGCACAAATAGACTATTGTTGACTATTATATACCATTTTAACCTGTTCTGCTGATTTATTTTGGTCATACAGTATTTGTCACTAATGGCTCTTCCATTAAGGACCAGGGCTGGCCCAAGGCTTTTCCCAGGCCTAAACGCCAGTGTATAACCTCACGATACCGCAGACTCTTTAGACATTTGCTCTTTGTTATGAATTAACCTTTGGGAAGTTGATGCATAACTGTATTAGTAAGTTGTATTTGTATTGTATTATAAGAGCAGATGAAAAAGATGACCTCAGCTACCACAGACCCGGTACATTCTGATCATCAGTTCCTACGATGCCCACATGCCCACTCTACCCCTGATCTGTGCCCATGGTTCAGTCCGGCCGCCATGCCAGGCGTCTTCATTAGACGGTGGCACTGCACTTTGTCTCCCGATTACCAGCTGACCTGTGCGCTGGAGCCGGTGTGTCGCCTGGCACCGTCATCGGGCTGATCAGGCGACAGAATGCCAGCTATGCCACGGGGCCCTCTCCCTCCGCCGGGAGCGCCTGGCATCTCGCACCCCCCCAGCGTAGATGGAGACGCAGGGCAAGCGGGAAGGGGGGGAGGAGGAGGAGGAGGAGGAGGAGGAGGAGGAGGGGAGGGGTGGGGTGTCAGCATGAGATCTCCTGACGGGGCATGTCCGTAGGGGGGTGTTGATCCGACTTCGAGCAGGACCCCCTGGGAAACAACTAAATATGGAGCCTGATACGGCCATTCTGTGGCGCGCTGGCATTTAACAGACATTTATCAGGCTTTCGTCGGTTTGAGCGCATGCTTTCATGTGCGTGTAGTCGGTGCTCTGAAGGGTAGGGTTCTAATAGGCCGAAAGACTTCGTTTACAGTTTGTTATGTGGTGTAATGTGTCGTAACATTCTCTCCGTAGGTCAGGTTACATCGCACAAATGAAAAATGTACAGTTACAGGGCACTTGGCCATATTGGCTCAAGTAGGATCAACACATTTGTCCGGAGCCGTAGCCTAACTTCTATGGTTGTACTGTATACGTGCATGTGATGGTGGGTGTACTGCTGCCTGATAACATCACTTTACTGATTAGTTCGCTGCACTCCAAACTGACTGGGCTTATAGGCTACCACACACTTTTAAACTGATACTCTCAAGGTTCTTTTTTTCATCATGCTGTCAACATCTATTATGAACTTGTAAACCATCTGAGACTGGTTCAGGCTCACTACCTCTTTGAATAGACAGAAAAACTATCACTTGATGAGACACCACTAAGTCATATTCTCTAAAAGTCTAATCTCGGTCTCAGTCACAGTCAATTACAATCAGTGACAGAATGTACCAACAACTTTACTGTCTTTTTCAAAACAGGCCATATTGTCAGTCAAAATGCAAACATTTACAGTAGATTATGTAAGTGTCCAGACTGTGAATATATGAAATGTCCAGATGGACCAGATGGCGTGTCGGTGCCGTAGTGGCTTTGAGGTGGTCATGAGCTCTGATGAGAAGCGAACCAACAGCTGTGGATAAGGAGCGATCCTCACAGATATTACTGTATATCCATCATGTTTTGGACATTGCAACTGTAACCAAGATGTCATACGGTCATATGGTCATTTGCAAGTGTATACCAATTTCAAGTCAAATTCAATATAACCAGTAGATGTCACTCTTTTTATCTTAAATGTCGCTCTTCATAGCTAAGTTTAGCTATATTTTCCAAATGAATGTACCTTACCAAAAGCCTTGAGTGATATCCAAAATACAGAGATTCATCTATGTGTCAAATATATACGGTCACCCCACAAATATATGTTGTACTTTTACTTCAAAAATGTAATGTCAAAATGTAATGCACTGTGTGCACTGTATGTGAAATAAACTACCACACTTTGTATCAAGTTAGCCAGCCAAAAGTCTTGATCTTTAGGTTCATTTAGGATTTAGGCAATCGGTGGTGGATTGGAGTGACCTCACTGTGGTCTCCCACTGAAAAGCAGCTGGCAAAGGTTACACACACTCTCACACAGTCGTGGTCCCTCCGGCGTGCTACCTCCGGTCACCAGGCAGACTCACCGTCGCGGCGTCTCATGATCATTTGGAGAGAAGCTGGAGCAAGCATTCCTTCCTTTTTATCCTCCTTTGAAAATATTATTCACTTTTCCTCCAGACTTCAGAAGCTGAACGACTATGGCTCTGCGTAGTGAATAATGTGTGTGTGTGTGTGTGTCTGTGTGTGTGTCTGAGAGAGAGAGAGAGAGAGAGAGAGAGAGAGAGAGAGAGAGAGAGAGAGAGAGAGAGAGACTAACGAGATAATCAAAAAGCAAATATTGTTGTCTGGAAAGTATGCATTCCCATTTCGTAGAATCAGGTTCACAAATAAACCCTCTTGGGTCAGCCTCAGTTTATAAATAAATGCATAAATTATTTATTTTTGTGTGATTGTGGGGTTCAGATTAACACTTTGTATTAAACAAAAGAAACCTTTGAACCATTTTCTTTTTTTTCCCTCCGCAAAGCTGTCTTTCGCAGGCAAGTATCTCTTTCAGGTTATGCATACATGTTGAAATCGGGTGGATTGTCTGGCCCTGCATCAGCGATCTATTGTGTCAGCCCTTCTGCAGTCCGGCCACTTCTGGTCTAGCCCTGACAAGGAGCAGACCACTCCAATCCTCTGGACGGTCACGGAAAAAGTTAGAACATACCTCTTTTTTCCATCAAGGATGTCAATGCAATGGCCGCTCGACTCATGCCTTCAGACATGAAGTCTGGGTGCCCTTCAGTAGTCTGGCCCGGCTTTGCAGCTGAGTTTGCTCTGATTTTACAGTAAATCGTTAAGTATCTATGCATTTGTCATATTTCCAAATCAACAAACTATACTAAGCTTAAAATTGAACTTATATAATACAGACAATAGACATACGGTGAGGGAATGAAACATTCTCTTTGAATATATGTGCATCAATTAAAGTGTGTGTATGATGCTGTATTGTTTGTGTCCATGTCCTGTCTGATGAGAATGGTAGGTTCCTTGGTCCTGGTGGGAGAATGGGTCTTGGATGGTCAGGTAGAGTGTGCGCCTTTCCTTTGGTCTCGTCTCACACCACTACGGCTAACTCACCTTCATCCGAGACTCGGAGGCCATCTTTAATCCTCGCTAATAAAACTCTGCTTTGCCCACAACGACATGTGACCCTCTGTGTGACTTACTCCTATTTTTGACAACGTGCATACACACACACACTCTCTCTCTCTCTGTCTTTCTCTTTCTTACATACTCTTACACAGAAACACATGCGCACATACACCTACACACAAACATACACACACACACACACACACACAGTGACAGACAACTCCAAATCCATGTTTGACTGTGAGGTGCCGGCGCAGTGAGAGAGTGTGTGTGAGTGGAGGCTATAAGCTGACTGAGGTGCTGCCTGACGGGGGGATTACGAGGTGTAGATGGCTCAACGCCACACTCGAGCCCATGAGGCCCTTAACTCTGAACGCATGGACAGCATACCCCGGCATGGTCCTTCTCTATGTACTACACCGAGAAGACATCCTCTGGCATCTCACACACACACACCCACTCATAAGCACCGGGCCTTGTAAGTTTACGCTGCTAATGTGACTGCTTGATCCCATGTATACATTCAGTGTATTTATGTGTACTTCATCACAACATTAGTGCAAGTTCAAAAAATATATGAGACATATATATGTTGCTGTGTTTATTCATGACAAAGGACCGTATACTGTCTGGAGTCCCTTTATTGTAATGTATGGAGGGCTTACATACACAAGTAGTTCTACTAGCCCATAGTATAGAGTGCCACTTTGACCGACTACCCCACACTCTGACAATTATAGCTAAAAAAAAAACAGACCTCCAGCATGTGTTCATACAGGCTAATGAGAAAAGACCCCTCTTAACCTGTCTGGTTGGCCCACAGAGCAGCTGTCTCGTAACACAGAAAGACCAAAACAAAGATTACATTTTGAGTGTGTGTGTGTGTGTGTGTGTGTGTGTTTGACACCTTTTGTGAGTGATTCACGTCCCAGGCTTGCCATACTTTCTGGACTTGTTCTGGTGAGATAGTGCATGGCCCTCCACAGAGGCCTACTGTTCCCTAACGTGATTCTCATTCTGACCCAAAATGCAGTGCCCATGTGGCCTTCTGGAACCGAGTTCCTTCGATTCCCCTCCCTCCCCACTTGTTCAGAAAATAATCTCAGACTTGGCCTACTTCCAGAAACCCCTTTCTCGGGCCGTGTTTGGATGATGTCACCAGGCAGCAGGCGACACATGTGCACTCGACTTCCAAGAGCAACCGAGCCCTCCATGTCCCGAGCCGCGCAGGCGAGAGGGGTGCGGGGTGGGGATGGGGGTAGGGGGTGGCTCGCCAAACACAAGTGTGTTTCTGCTACTCAAACACATTTCCCACTGAAGAGAGTTGCACACATCAGCGGTAGTAACCCACAACTGAGACATGTTTTACCGTGTGAATGATATGGTCAGAATTCTCTTTCTTTCAGTAGCATCTCCAGTCAACATGTTTATTTTTAAGTTATGGGTAACACATGTTACTTGGCAAGGCTACTGTGCAAAGCAACTTCAGTAGTCCACTCCATTCAGCTGACTCTGGTTTAAAACCGAGAAGGAGTTGTAAGATGTCTGTTAAAAGTGCTTCTTTCTTGGCCTATTTTCCAACAACTTGTGTGGCAAATGAGAGGGGGCATCAGTGCGAGGACACAGAACAACAGCAAGCCCCTAATGAAGGGTTTGGCTTGTGGCGGTCTCTCATCTCCATTACCTCCACACATGCACACTCAGTCTGTCCAAGGTCTCTCCTTACAGCCACGCAGACAATGATATGGACATCTGATTACATGCGAATCCCATTGCCCTTTTGGAAGGACAAGCTTTACCAGCATCATGACAGCACTCTTCCCCACACCCCACCCCTCCCAACACACACACACACACACACACACTCTCTCTCACACACACACACATCCCTCCCCTCGCCCTCTTCACTCTCACCCCCACCATACCCCCCCTCTCCCTCATTCCCTCATAACAGGTCCCCAAACTCTATCCACCAGCTGGCCTCAAAAATTCCTGCGAAGCCTCAAGGGGAGGTTGGAATCTGGCGCTGGGGCTGCCTGCGTCTGGCCCATCTTACTCAGCAGCCCACAGCGTGTCTGGAGGGGGAGGGAAGGAGGGAGCGAGGGAGGGAGGGAGGAAGCGTGGTTTTGGGCTGGGATGTGGGGGGATTGGGGCGTGGGGGTTCAGTAGGGAGGTCCGGTCCCCGTATCGGTGTCGTCTGTGGCCCCGATGGCCAGATCTCTCTCCTCCGCGTCTCGCAGGCCAGGGACCTCGGCAGCTGGACGGGCGGCTTCCTGCCGTCCAGATTTATCCATCTCCCGAGGATAAGCGCAGTCGTGGGCCTTTTCCTGCTGTGAGAATGTGCGTCTGTTCGCGGCGTCCCGAGTGGCCGAACATGATCAGCACGGGAGTCTGTTTACCTTTGGTCACAGCGAACCAGTAAATCTACGAATCTGTACGGCCGGCTATGAGGGGCGCATCCTTCTGGGGAAACATCTGAGCTTCCTCCGCAGAATATTCGTCTAAACATAAAGTCATAATACGACGCAACGCAACATCTGCTCGTGACGTGATGTTCCCTCCCTGTCAGAAATAGCTCTGTCCATTCTTCTACCATGTTTCCACATGGATTGGATCTCTGTCTTCCCGAACAGTAGCTGTGTACTCAACAAAAGCATGAGCTGGATCAGCTGGGTGAGAGAGAGAGAGAGAGAGCGAGAGAGAGAGAGCGAGAGTGTGTGTGTGTGTGTGTGTGTGTGTGTGTGTGTGTGTGTGTGTGTGTGTGTGTGCGTGTGTGTGAGAGTATGCCTCAAGCTGGAAGAGTTGATATGCTGGAATCATCTACAAAGATGATAGATACTTTTACACAATGTGTAGCAGCCAAGCATGACGGACACTTACCAGAGTTCTTCTCAAGAGTCTGTTGAACGATGGCAGCTCCTAGGTTACAGTGACACAATACCCCCAAAAGCCTTGAGTGACAGCTGTCACTCCCTCCAAGGTGGTCAGACCACATAATGATACAGACGACAAGCCCACTCCAGCTCTCCTGTTACTTTTGGTTTCGATGGCGCCTTAACCGTGACAGCTGACCCACGCTGGAGGAGGCGGTGGGGGCAAGCGGTGGCTCAAGGAGACAAGGTTACGAGGTGTGACACAAACAAACCCCCTCTGCCCCCCAAAAAACTGCCCCTTTAATCCAGCGCCCCGGGCTGCCTGTCTCCCGTCCCGCTGGCCCACTGGCACATGCCACCATGTGAAAAGTAGCAGGAGCTCCGCTGGCGCCAACCGCCTTTACGGCCTGCTGTGTGCGCTTGTAATCTCCTCTCATGGCTGGGTGGGTATGTGGAGGGCACTGGAGTGTGGCTACCATGTGAGGGCACTTGACCAGCCGGGGATGAGCGCCGGGTTTCACTGGGGGGGTGGGGGTGGGGGTGGTTGGGTGAGGGCCCTGGCACAAGACCTCTGCCCCCACCCCTCCCTCCACCCCTTCCCTGGTCATAAACTCAGACATTCACAGCCCACACAAGGCTGGTAGTGTTGCACTGCTGTAAGCCCACGGTTTCTTGGGATTTAAGTCCCAGGATGATTGTCAGAATTAGCTCTAAATTGTGTGCAGATTCCTCCGGAGGTAAAAACGTGGTCATACATAAAAAAAAAAAAAAAAGTGTGAGTGTCTGGGGTTTGTATAAATGTCCTCATCTTTTGGTATTTGCTCTTGGAATTCTTGTCTTACTTTCCATTTCCACTGTTAAACACAAATTCAGCCCTGAGGTCGCCAAGAAGCGCCGTTCTAGGCCTCAAATCCTCAGGAGGGTAAAATAATGAACACAAGTGGCAAGTGACTGACTCCCAGACTTACACACTTGACTTATTGCCTAAATTAATGAATGGATGGATGGATAGATGAATGAATGAAGGAATGATGATCAAGCAATACAAAGAAGGCAATATCAATACATCTTCGGTTGTATCTCCATAACAGGTAGTGAAACCTGCCAATTAAATGAAGATAAATAAACATTAAAAAGTAAAACAAAAAATGACCTTCCAGTACAGGCCATCACCGTGTGACTGGACACTGCGTCTCCCTCGCTGGACGCTGTCTCTCTCTCATCAGGGTGACCTATGGAGAGACATGGCCATCCGTCCTTCCCACAGCTGTCAAACTGAGGCGCTCCTGGCTCTCCTCGAAAAAAGCCAAACACACACACACACACACACACACACAATACACACACATGCACCCACACACACACTCGCACACATGCACGATACACACAGAGAGAGAACCTGTGAGGCCACGATTCCATCCACTGGTATTCCACTCATTTAGCACGCCTTCAGATGGTAGCCACCACTGGAAATCCAATACAGGTAGAGTTTCCACTGGATGCTAAACACAAGTATGGAGGGATGAAAAAGGGTGGGGGTGGAGAGAGAGAGAGAAGAGAGAGAGAGAGAGAGAGAGAGAGAGAGAGAGAGAGAGAGAGAGAGAGAGCAGAATGGCATTCAGTGCACAGTTGACTGAAGTGAGTGGCCAGTTTTCCGGCGCTGTGCTTTATAACAACGCCACTGTCTCCCTCTAGGAAACAGTTCCCACACAAAGCGAGCCTGGAGAATAATAATGTCATTTCCAGCAGATAGTTCTTAAATGATGTAGCTCCTGTTTGCACGGGGCCCCATAACCTTTTTAGGAATGCTGCCGCATTTTTATTTTGGTCAATACCCGTGTTTCCACTCCCACGACTACCATTGTGCACTTGGAGACTTCCTTTTCTGCACAAAGACAGACAGACACTCACGCATGCACGTGCACACACACACACACACACACACACACACACACACACGCACACACACACACAGAGAAAGAGAGAGAGAGAGAGGAGGGGAGAGAGTTCATGTGACTAACTACCTTGTCAGAGAAGTCACATGGACCACTGAGTGATATAAATGACATAAAAGTTTACTGTTAAAATGGCTGGAATTTTTTCCTTTAATGAGAGTACTGTACAGTCACTTTGCTACCATTGCTAAACAATGAAGTGTTCCTATTACTTCAACTCACAGGCTTAGATGTTACACATTCTGCTTCATTCGACTGGTAGTATGCGCTGCACGCCAGACCCTTCAGAAGTCGGAAGTACGATTTTAGTTCTGACTTTAAAGTTGAGGTTGACTTAACCCAGAGTTTGGAGACAGAAACTCTGACTTTGACTGGCGTTTCACTGTACTTTTTGTTTGGTAGGCGAGTTTTTCTGGAACACAGCATTAGTTTCAGGATCAGAGTTTTAGTGTTCTGTAGTGAGTTATCAAATAGTATGCCATCATTTTTAGTGTCTTTTGGTGCAAAATCGATCAGTGGAATGCTTTTTACCATCCTAAATAAATCTAGCATTCCAGTTTGATATGATTTTCCACATTGACTGACAGCTAGAGCAAAAAATAACTGACGTCTCAATGGCACAATAAAATCCAGAAACTACTTAAGCAGGTCCCAAGGCATGTGAAGTAAAATAAAAAAGAAAATCACGACTTACAGGCACTGGTCAGTGAAAAAAGCAGTCTGGTCATTTAACGGCCTTCTTTCACCACTTGGGTCGAGGACGTTTGAGTTCTGGTCACCCCACTGTCTGGTATGACTGCACAAGCAAGAACGAAAGGAGGGGAAAAAAACTCACTTGAGTCAATCTTGGCCCATTTCATGTGTGAGTGTGAGCAAGGCTTTAAAAATCTCCCCTCATGAGTGTATCATAGAAGTGCTATGGCAGCAAGGTCCGCTTATTTGCTTCCCCTTAGCTTATCGTGGCTTATCGGCGCTCGGGCTGATATTTTGTTTCAGCAGATTTCCTCTCGTATGAGATCAGTGGGGATAGGTCAGGGGGAGTCTGGATCAGCCAGGAGTATAAAAGCTTTCATGAAAGTCATGGCACACACACACACACACACACACACACACACACACACACAACAAGCTGAGACCCAGTGGATTACAATCACACACACACTCACACACACACTCACACACACACAGCATACACACACAAACACACATACACACAGACACACACACATATACACACACACACATACTCACTCATGTGAGCATTCTCTTTCTTGCAAACTCACACATGCTCGCGCGCACACACACACACACACAAACACCCACACAAGTGCTGAGGCAAAAGGGTGAGATTATGGCCATGTGTGCTTAATTTAGCTAACAAAACACAAATCCTGCTGCCCTCGTCAGGGCCCAGGGCCTGGGGGCCAGCTCTACCCCCCCACCCCCCCCCCCCTCCCCCTCACCCCCTCCCTCCGCTGCACTTTTCCCAACATCTCAGCACTGTTGCTGACTCCAGGGTGCGGCGCTGGAGGGGCACCGAAACCACATCCTCCTGGCCACCGGCATCTTGGACCCGACACCTGTGAGAGACCTGCCTTCAAAACCCTCTTCCTCTACAAAACAAAAACTGAAGAAAAAAAAAACCTGAAAAAAAAAGAAAACCCCACTTCTTGTCCAGCGTGTCCCCATTTTGACCTGCAGAATGTGTCAAGTTTAGCCAGGAGCCCATTCAGCACAGTAGAACTGTACTTTATCTGCTGCAGTGGGTCTCAGCTTACAGCGGGCCGTGGGGTGGTGCTAGACTAGAGGGAAGAGACGTGGGACACAGGGAGGATTCATTGGCCTTGAGCAGCAACACGACATCCGCACCTGTGCCAGACAGAGCGCGCACAAAGCCTGCATCCATCGACTCAACCTGCAGACAAACAACAATAGCGATCCAGTTACAGACAAACGCATTCACTGACCATGCAGTGGACGGACGACGACGAGGAACCAAAGCACTGCCAGGGCTGTGCACTGTCTGTCCTGTAACAGTCACTGGATGCTTTACAAAAAAAAAGAAAAAAAGGTGGAGGAGAGAGGAGCAGTTTGTCTCCAGGCCACTAGTGGGGGTCCATCCATAAAGGGCCCTTTGAGGTGAGTGGCAGTGCATCAGGCCCAGTAATGGGGAGTAGATGGGCGGATAAGGCTATCTCCTGGTCAGGGGTGGGTTGCGGTCCGGTCGGAGCGGCACAGGCTTTGCTGGCCTGGCCAGGTCGGGTGGGCGGGAGAGAAGGGACACCGCAGTGCCATTGGCAGCGGCCAGCAGCTGCGGCAACTTTTAGGTGCTGCTGGTTCATGCCTCCGACACGTTCTATTAAAAGGAATTTTCCTCCCCCTGTTCTCTTTCCATGTCGGGCCCGGTACGATACCGCTGCTGTGCGTTGTGAGGGAGGGAGCCTGACCAGAGACAACAAACCCACACGGTCACCGTGAGCTTAAAATATACCCGGCTTTTTCAGGAGGGCTCGGAAAAATACACACATGGAGCTAATTTAATACGCGAGGTTGACATTGTAAGATTTGCAAACGTACATGCTAGCAACTAGACACATTTGATGCAGATGTAAACACACCAGGTCAACCCGGTTCAGTCTCTGTGTAGTTTCTCTTGGATCTCGACAAATCTGTTTTTTATGATCGCCAATTATAATTTCAATTCCAATTGTTCCAGAAAGCAGCTGTACTGAGAGTGGAAGTCGGTCGAAGGTTGCTGAGCTGAACATATAGCAAACTGTACATTAACTTGGAGTAATGAGCTATTCTTTGCAAACCCAAGTGACTTCTGGGCTCAAGTGAGAGGCAGTAAAACATTTGACTCATTTTCTAGACCTATCAGTGCTCCAGATGGGAAAGTCATAAATACATTACAACAATTCAAATACAGAGAGAGACTCTCTCTCTCTCTCTCTCCCTCCCACCCTCTCTCTCTCTCTCCCTCCCACCCTCTCTCTCTCTCTCTCATACACACCATCAGGGGCTCCTGTGTGGCCCTGCTGGCCCTGAGTGTTACTCCATGTATCCATCCTCTGCTGAAGGGAAACACAAACCAGCACTCCCCCTCTCGCCCGGCCCGCATCGATTTCAGATTTCATTAAAGCCCGATAAGAAAAACAATTCGGGGGCCTCCACCATGGCCCGATCCCTCCCTGAAACCAGAGGCCAGGAGCCATATGGACCTCGGTAAAAGATAAATATTCAACATTTGCGCTTCAGGAAAGTACCACCCCCCCCCCCTCCACCACCACCACCTTCGCAAGCAGGATTAGCAGGTCTCCACAAACACTGAAGGATCATGCCTAATGAGGAAATGAATCTGAGCATACCACACACACGCACAGACACACACAGACACACACAGACACACACACACACACACACACACACACACACACACACACACACACACACACACTGAAACAACCAATTCCACTCCTTACCTCCACTCCTACACTTCATAACGATAGGCATGAGTGTGTCTCCACCATTGTATGTACATGCTTCAGTCTTCCAGATGCTCCACCGGCTCTCCTCACCTCTGCTTCACTCTGATGGAAATACTGTAACACTCTTCCAGGACAGAGATACACTTGTGAATTTTTTTTTTATTTGTAGATGTTGATTTGGGGATTTGGGGATTTGGGGATTTGGGGGGGGGGGGGGGGGGAATCTTTCAGGAAAGGTCTAATTCATGAAACTTAATTTGTATCCATTTTGAATGTTTTATTCTTTTTCTGGAGAGGAGTTGGGAAATGGCTCTGCTTTTGAGGATTGTTCATTTAAAGTTTTAGAACACAGTGCAGCTCTAAACAGGAAAAAGGCTATATTGAAGTTCAAGAGTCCCAAACTTACATAAGAAAAATGGCACACACAAATAAAAGGTTTAATCTTGGACACCCAACTTTTTCAAATGTCCAACACACCTCCACTTAATTCCTTTCCTCCAAGATGACCACGGAAAAGGCAACAGCAGTCATCCCGCAACAATGCCAAGAAAACTAGGCTTCATAGTCCTCCTTGGTTTCGTTAAAATGACCAGCCTCTGCGTTTTGAGACACCTTAATTAGCTTTATGAGCTTCTTCCTGAAATCGGCAGGAGCCAAGAAACCAGTCTCGCCAAGTCCCTTTTTGTTGGGGGATGAAGCTATTTAAGACACTGCTAGCATGTTAAAACCTTCATATGTACCTCATTTGTGCCAGCGAGGATGACGCCAGCCAGGTACGGCGCTCCAGGAGAAGCCAAGCGGGTGCCACGGTAACAAGTCATTTAGCATGAAGGGGGCTAACCAACAGCATATGGCACAGCTGTGTTTCTTTCTCTCTCACTCTCTCTCTCTTTCTCTCTCTCTTTCCTTCTCTCCCTTCCATTTCTTTCAGTCGTCTTTCTCTCTTCCTTTAGTTAATGTGGACCTGGGTCTCATCTGACTAATCAGTCCGGTACTGACACAGGCGCCACAGGATGTCCTCTTTATTAGCGTGACGTTTCTTCTGTAAACATTTAGCAATGCCCTGTCATTAACATGCCAGCATCGATAATGGCTACAAATGAGCCTGTTATGTACTGTGTTCCAGTCTCTCAGCTGGAGGAGAATCCACGTAACAGTCACGTTGACAGGATGGGAACAAGGTAAGTCTGACTCTGACAGTTAAACAAAAAAAAACTTTTAACAAAAAAATAATCACTAGGCTACTCATTAGACTGATGAGTCAGACAGTTATCAGATCATGAAAAATATGGTGCGGTTGAAAAATTTAAACCCTTCAGACTTGAAAGCAGTGTACATAAGTCCTGGGAGTCAGTGGTGATTTGAGCCCTCCATAGACCCATTTAACTCCAGTGCCAAGGATCCCCGGGCTATAGGCACGACGCACGCTCCTGACACTCCTGACAAATAAACAGCTAGTTGAAAAATTGCGCGAAGACCAGCGCGCAGAGCTGCCAGAGCCAGGCGTGGACTGGAGGTGAAGGCGTGTCCCAGGGCTTCTCTGGGCTGCGGTGCCCCTGCACAAAGGCCCCTCTGTGCTGCCGATCGCCAGCCAAAGTGGAGCAATGGCCCTTTGTCAGGTAGTCTGTCTGGGGGTTTGAAGACTGCCTAAATCATACGGCTCCGAAACCACTGTCAGCCAAACGGCCAAACCTTGGGACGAGTGCGAATCCACTCTGTGCACCCAACACGCAGGCAAGGAGAGACCTGCTTCCCCTCTCTGTGTAGGGCAGGGTCCACTGTCTCCAATAAAGACACTACGGGATGTGTTGATGATCCTGGAGTGCCTAGTCTGGTCCTATGGTCCCTCCACTGATTGCGTAAGCCTAATGAATTCTGACCCTGGGCAGCCAAAGACACCAACAGACAAAATCACTTATTATACAACCGTCTGTGGGTCTCATATTCTATTTTAGGGTGATTTGCAATCGCCTTTCTGGAGGTAATGTGACGGTATATTAGAAATTAATGGGCATGCTATTCTATCCGAATGTAACCGAATAACCTGCTGTCCCACACCTCAATAAAACATTCCTGCAGTTTGAAAAATGTCTCTGTTGGCCGTGTCTTTGCTTTCACAAACCACAAATCATTTCTTGCCTTTCAAGGATTGTCTGCGCCCGACCAGAGTCAACTGTGTTGCACCCGCTTGACAGTCTGGGTTTACCAGAGACATTAATCTTGACTTGACAGACAGAGACTGATAGCTATCCCTAAGCCCTGCGGTTCTTATTCCCCTATTAGTAACTTCCTAGACTTGATTTTGAACTGTGTCTGTTTAGCTTTCAGTCAATTAAATGATATACACTGAGCGACAAGACATTTGATATATATGCCAAAGTGAATGCTGTTATATATCACTTTGTTGAGTATTAAATGTATTTAGTTCCCTCAGACATGGAAAGCTAAATATAACAACATCTTTTAAACAGGGGCCTTATTAAAGATGTCAATTAATAATACTGACAATCTTACATTTAATTAGTAATTAACAAAAATAATGAGGGAGCTAATGAATCCCTCCTCGAGTTAATGTGTGGGCGAGACGAGATGAAAGTGGCAGAGTCAGGCCCGACAGGTGGGATGCGCGGGGCCACGCCGGACTGGCTGATAGCGCCACAACTTGAGGCAGATGCATTCTGGTGAAAAGCCTTTTGGGGCCTGCACCTTTTCATTTTGTTCTCTCTCTCTCTCTCTCTCTCTTTCTCTCTTCTTCAACCTCATTTCCACATCAAATGTCCAGGAAAGGGATACTGCCCATGGGTGGAGAGTAATGAGGAGTCCTCTTTTCTTCCTCCGCTCTCTTTCGGCGGCTCTCGCCCTTTCTTCCAGCGGGGGAAAGCCCCCGTTGCTTTAATGATCTCCCCCTAATCACAAACATGGCTTTCTCCCTTTAAGCAAGGGGACAATTGCACACAGATAGTCTCTCTTGTCAGCTCTTAAGCTCACTTACAATCCCATTAAAATTCTCTTTTTCTAATGGAGGTGAATGTGGAGAAAAAGGGGATTTCTTTTGAGGATGCATCTCTGGAAATAGAGCCCCCTCATGAAAAAAAAACTTTTAAGCACAAAAAGTGTGCATGCACACACACACACATACACACAGACACACACACACACACACACAATCGAGCCTTTGTGTCACCCTTCGCTTTGATAGGCGGAATAATGGGAGACGCTACTGTGTATTAAACCACCAAACCGCCCAAACAAATACCTTTTTGTTGCACAACATAATTTGCGATCACTCATGTCAACAGAGCCAACTCACTCTTGACTGACTCTTGAGGGAGCTAATACGGCCTTTGTGTGAGGACATGGACATAGGGAACGCTGAGACACCACCAAGGGAGAGAGAGTGACAGAGAGACAGAAACAGGAGAGAGAGAGAGAGAGAGAACAGAAGACAGAGAAAGAGAGACAGACAGAAAGCAAGAGTGAGTGAGAGAGAGATACAGAAACAGAAGAGAGAGAGAGAAAGAGACAGACAGACAGAAAAAGGAGAAAGAGAAAAACAGAAGAGAGAGAAACAAGAGAGACAGAAAGGAAGCAAGAGTGGAAGAGAGAGAGGGGGAGCTGCCTAAGTGAGAGGTGAGGAGCTCAGGGGAGAAAAGCTTGTTGCATCACCCCCAAGCCCTGTTTACCTCCAGTCACCTGTCCTCAAAAGAAGGCTACAGCCTCACCTCAGCAGGAGGCAGGAGATGATGACTAAGGATGTGTGTATTGTTAGAATAGGATACAGCCTATAAGCTCTGCAGAAGATGATGACTAAGGATATAGGAAACAAATGAAACAAAAGAATCAAGAATCTGATAAACTGACAGTTTTTCTCTGTACATCATCTGAAAATACACCATTACAGTATCGACATAATGCAGCAATGCAACCATCATTAACGACAAAAGCTTTGAAATGCCCTCTGATGCCTTTAGTAACTACTAGCTTAGAGCAAAAGCCTGTCCTGTTCTAACTAAATGTTTTCAGAGGGAAAGACAACTGTGGTCCAGGCCCACAACAGGAGTTGAAGGTTTTAGCGCATTATCATTTACGCCTGTTAAAACTGTCCGCAGTGGGACTGGGCGCACTGCACAGCACACACACATGGCACCAGCCTGTTTCTGTCTCAATCGAGTGTTTATGCCTGCCACCGATGTGTAAACTTGAAAGCTAGCATGCATTAATTGAGCTTTATAGTGACTGGTACATGTGGTTTACGCACCACAGACTCGCAGCTATGGGCTCCAAGACAAACATGGCTTTTTATGGCCAAATGTAACAGTGGTTTTGGGTCCAAGGCACAGGCAGTGCCAAGCCATGGACAATGGCTGCCCTGGCAGCAGCCTGGGGGAGGAGGACAGCGGGGATGGAGAGAGAGAGAGGGGAGGGAGAGAGAGAGAGAGAGAGATACAGAGAGTGAGAGAGAGGTAAACATTCATGACTTTAAGTTGGAGTTCGGTGCAACATAAACAAATCTCATTGAAATGAGGGCGTGAGGTAATGTTTCCATGCTAATACATGGCCAGGGCTAAGCAACCATTTGGTGAAATTCATACATCATAGTTCATTTCATTTTATTTGGACAGATGGCAATGAAACCAATCCAATATTCAAACCTTTCTTGATGGGGGTCTCTGTGTGTGTTTGTGTGTGTGTGTGTGTGTGTATGGGGGGTATTAAACACACACAATTACACACACACACACACACACACACACACACACACACAAAGGAAACAATTCCTAAAAGCTGATTCACGGCTTACCATCCAAACTCCTCTTCCTGTCCACGCTCATGCTGGAATGCTATCGTGCTACGTTGGTTATTATTCTTCTTCCTGGGGCTGCCGACGTCTCAAAGGAAAATTAACATTTAGCATAACTACTAACACTCCAGTGTGAGGTCCGGCACTCATCCATGTGCCCATGACTAAACTAGCATTCATAAAAGCAGAAGAAAGGGGATGCGTGTGGGTTCCTTGTCATTACTGAGAACGATGGCGTGCGAAACGCATGTTTGAACAGTCGGGGCATTTAGTGTCGAAAAATGGGGGAACACAAAAACATTGATCTTACTGATCTCACACAAGTTCTCCTTGGTGAGCCTGGCCAGTTTTGAGATGACTGGTGTTCACATGACCGCTACATAGTCACTCATGCCAATCGCTGCAGTGCTGTGCAATTATGCAGTCGACTCTGAACACGTGTATGCTTCTGAAATCCCCTTACAATCCTTATCAAGTTACTCAAGGGTTGTTACAGTTGTTTTTTATGCACCTGGGTCATGAAGAACAAATAAGAGGTCTACACTATGAGCAAAGCAAATATCTTTGGGCATTCATTCTAAAATCCTATCTTCGAAGGACTAGGGCCCATTGGCTACTTTTAATTTCTTCTTGAATTGTGAGAAATTAGTATTTTTAAACCAAACATTTTAAAGAGACTACCAGAACACCCAAAAACAGAACACTAAATATAAAACACCAACATGCTCTGTACAGTGCTGACTTGAATGACTAAGGAAATAAAATCATGCACATACCACAATACATTACTGTATTTTATTTAGGAAAAATATGACTTCTTTAAAAACACTTTAGTTGTTTATATTCTTTCAGTACAAGTGCTCATATACAATACGATACAGTACATACAGCAAAACCTATTGGGGCCTGCACATAAATACTCAAAACAATAAGTTAACCAGCTGCTGGAGTCTGAAGGAGAACACACCAAACAAACATGAATACCTTATATACATTCTATTAACACCCCTATTCAATTGCCCAGCACAAACAAGCAGTCTATCAGATGATGCGCATACATATACTCCCTTTATGTCTGCCTATGGGTGATTTTCGCCGGCATTGATGTCTTTAGAGGACAAAAACAAACATGCTCCCTTCTTTTTGGCACTGGACACACAAGAACACGGAGGAAGCTTTTCCCACTCGGCGGTCAGACGTGCATGGGGCTCTCCAGGTAGGAGTCTGTTTTGGACATGCGCAGCCGCGGTCAGACGTGCGTGGGGCTCTCCAGGTAGGAGTCTGTTTTGGACATGTGCAGCGCCACGCCGGACGGCTTGTAGTAGCAGTGCGAGCTGCTGCAGCTGACGCTGTTGCAGGCCTTCCTGGAGCCGCGCGCGGGCAGCCGGCGGTGGCACAGGCCCTGCCAGGTCTGCAGCGTCTTGGGGCTCCACACCCACACGCCGCTGGTGATGCCCACCACCAGCGACATGAAGATCTTGACCATGAAGACGGCCACGGTGGGCACGGAGGCGTCCAGCGAGCAGTCCTCGCTCCGGCGGCCGGGGAAGGCCACGCACTTGCCCTCCATGGCCCGGTAGCGCCAGTAGTCCATGTTGAGGCGCTCGTAGAAGAGGCAGATGATGACGCAGGTGGCGGGCACCGTGTAGAGGATGGAGAAGACGCCGATCTTCACCATCAGCTTCTCCAGCTTCTCCGTGTTGGTGCCGCCCGTCTTCATCACCTTGCGGATGTGGAAGAGCGCCACGAAGCCCGTGAGGATGAAGGAGGTGCCCACCACCAGGTAGCAGGCCAGCGGCACCAGCACGAAGCTGGTCAGCGCCGTCACGTCCATGCTGCCCACGTAGCACAGGCCCGTCAGCTCGTCGCCGGCCACCTTCCTCATGGTGAGGATGACGATGGTCTTCATGGCCGGCAGGCCCCAGGCGGCCATGTGGAAGTAGGAGCTGTGCGCCTCGATGGCCTCGTGGCCCCACTTGCGTCCGGCGGCCAGGAACCAGGTGAGCGTCAGGATGACCCACCAGATGGAGCTGGCCATGCCAAAGTAGTAGAGGATGAGGAAGACGATGGTGCAGCCGGTGCTCTCCAGGCCCTCCTGGATGACGTAGAGCTCGCCGTTCTCGCGGTCGCAGGCGATGTTCTCGGCGCCGGCCACCGAGCGGATGATGAAGGCCACCGAGTAGACGTTGTAGCACATGGAGAGGAAGATGATGGGCCGCTCGGGGTACTGGAAGCGCTGCGGCTCCAGGAGGAAGGTGAGCACGGTGAAGGCGGTGGAGACGAAGCAGAGCGTGGACCACACGGCCATCCACACGAAGGCGAAGTCCTTGTCCTGGCGCGACCAGAAGACGTCCACGGTGGGCGCGCAGCGCGGCGCGCACGAGCGGCTCTTCTCCACGTACTGGAACTTCTCCTGGTTGGCGCACGAGCCCAGGCCGGGCGGAAGCCCCCCCACGCCCCCCGCCGCTCCGGTGCCGCCCGGCTGCCTGGGCCTGGGGGGCAGCGGCAGCATGCCCTCGCCCTTCTTGCCCTCGGGCTTGGTGTCGTTCTCGGGCGCCTCCATGCACAGGGAGTTGGGGTCGTTCTTGGTGGGCAGCCGCGAGCAGTCGAGCGAGTCGGGCCAGCCGAAGCTGAACTGCTCCATGACGGGCGAGCAGCGCTGGCGCGCCTGCTCACACATGGGCCGGCAGGCGGGGATGGTGTTGGACACCTGGTCGGCGCACATGGGCACGTAGAGCGAGCACAGGAAGAAGCGGAGGTGCACGTCGCAGCCGTACTCCACCAGGGGGGCGAACTCCTGCAGCTTGATGCCCGCCTCCACCTGACTCTCGTATTTCATGAAGTTGGGCATCCTCGTCATGTTATAGCCGATGCCCTGGCACATGGGGATGGTGATGGGCTCGCATTTTGCTGGTCGCCCTCGTTCGATGTCATAGGCTCCGATTTCCAGGGTTGATCCGACAATTACAAGCGGACACCAGAATAAAATCACAGTCCTCACATGTAAGTCCCCCATAGTGTTTCAAGACTAAATGGGATGATATAATTGTTACATACTGCATGACATGTTCTCCCTTAGCAAATGATGCATCTTTAGGGAAAAGATAACAATCACATCTGTCTGCAATTGAACATCAAGACTTGTAGCCTACTTGTGTGGTATAGCGGAATTAATGTTCCATGTGCCCGTCTGAGGTCTAGAATAGGGGGTGTTTATGTCCTTGACAAAAATGGCATATCCATGACAGGTACAAATCAATTAAAACGTTTAGTCCAGTTACGGAAGTTTGCAAATAGTAATAATCCTCTGTGTAATGCTTGTTCATGAAATTAAAAGAAACGAAAAAGTATAGACAGTTTCCAGATATTGATAATTTCGGACTACGGTGTTTCTGTAGTTTTTTTGCTGAAGCCGCGCTGGGACCACGTTGTATGGAGTAGCGAACGGGAAACCAATACAGCACCGGTAGCACGCATATTAAAATCGGTGGTCAAACAAAACAAGTCCTTATTGGCCGTTGAAGTCCTGCGATCCTTGGTTTCCGGCGAACATTTAGACAGCAACTCTTTAAAGTTCATCAGCAGACGATACTGACAAAATTCGTGCATAACATGCTGCCACAATTTCTCTAGTGTGCTCGGATAAACCAGCAGTGTACCCCTCTCGTTCCGTTCATAGCGCGAGGACTAACTTTCTCCTCTCCTCTCTGTGTATCTTCTGAAACAGGCGGAGTGTGCTGACGGACTTGTTTTGCCCCGCCTGTAATGTAATTCAATTCGATTTTTTATATATTTCTCGTACAGTCGCTTGAACAGTGAGCTCGAAGTACGATCCATTTGGGACTATCTTTATATTTCGGGGGAGGTGTGAATTTAAAGGTTTGCCCAATTCCATTATTGCGTGTCCGTAGCGCTTGGCTTGCATTGCTTCATATTAAAAAAAAAAAAAAACTGTTTTTAACACTCTTGGAGAATTAGGAAAATAGTCGTTTGCGTTTTATTCAGCGGACCAAGGATTAAGAGAGGGGACAGATTATTCGACTATTAGCCTAGTCTAAAGCTATTGTTTGGAATATGATCAGAAATATGTATTGGTGAGATGCTATACAGTTTAAGGTAATCTGTCAAGGCTTTAGATATGGCTTGCATATGGCCTAATCAGTTTACAGTGTTTTCCATTCTGTGTGGACTACGCATGAATGCCTGTCAGATCATAGGCTTACCTATTTCATGGCATAGACTACAAATAGTTGTTTATGTGCAGGGATGGGGAGAGTAAGACAGTAAAAATGTGAGTTTTTTTAAAATCAAATAAAACAAATAGCCTACATAGTGATATATAGGGCATTTAAAGTGTTCTTGTTGATCCAAATACCCAACAATATACACCATGGAGTCCTTAATTGATCATAAAACGTCTACTGTTTTAAACAATGGTTTGTCATGTTTATGACTTCAATGACTGAAAGAATGGAGTGATACTGTTCCCATCTAGTGGCCAGACAACAAGTAGCACCTCCATGACACTATCTGACCATTTGTACCATCAGTCATTCACAGTATCAGCAAGTACACATTCATTTCCATCATATTCATGCTCTTTTCTTGTCATGCATGTCTTTTGTTCCCTATGTTGGATAAATTGGTATGTGCTCTTCCCTGGTATATGTCCTAGACTATATACACTGTTTTAAATATTTAGAATGGTCCAAATTCTATTTAAGATAAAACATTTAGTCAAATCAATTATGTTGTAGTACGACAACACTATGGTTTCATTTTCCAATAGACCACCATCACTCTAATTGGCCTCGTCTGTCACAGAAAAAGTACATGTAGTAACCTGTCCATGTCAGTGTCATCTTACCCACCCTCACACACAATGCAGGTGCCCCTCCTCCAGAGGCTTCCAGAACGCTCTGGCGGCTCACTCCCTAATGGGCCGATGGGACCTGATTCTGGGGCCGTCAGGTTCAGGGCAGGGGTGGTGGTGGTGGTGGTGGTGGTGGTGGTGGTGGTGGGGGACAGTTGCACCTGCTCCTCTCCCATCACCACTGTCCTTCCCAGTCTCTGTCCATTCTCATGCAAAGCAGTGAGGGACAGGAGAGCACAGTCCCCTGAGTCTGGCTGTGTGGGAGAGAGTACCCAAGAGTCACCCCCCCACCCCCCTTCAACAAAACACACAGTGGCCAGCCAAGCACTCCAGAGGTATGCCTAACTTGTCACATTCCCACAAAATCTCCAAATCCGAGATCAGCTCCCTGTGTTTTTTTTGTCGTCTCCAACCACCACTCCCCCTCCTCCTCCTCCTCCTCCACCTCCTCCTCCACCTCCTCCCCCAACAGGTCAATTTCCTGCTCATATAAATGAAATAGGATCCCTTTTGGCGGGTGTTTTTGTTTTGGCGCAGGGAGCTGTTTAAGCAGCGTTTTCCACCTATTCCACCACAAGTCTCCCTCAGCCCACTATGAAAGGGCCCATTCTTTGTGCCTGCTGAATGGGGGAGAGACTTTTAAAAAAGGAAGAAACCGCATCTACAAGAGCAATCAGTCAAAGTTACAATTGTAGGCATGAGGAGGACGGCCCGAGACAGGTTTTTTTTTTTTTTTTTGCTTTTTTTTCCACGAACACGAGTGTGTTATTGAACTTCCAGGCATCTTCTCGGTGGACTCGTTAACCTGAATAGCCAGAGAAGCGCACGAAGAAACGAAAAGGGGAAAGCAGGGAGCAGCAGAGGTTCCGTCTTGGCAACGCAAGCGGTCACTACACGGGCAGCCCAAGCAGAGCTGGACATGTCCCCGCACTGGCGAGCTCCGGGGGAGGTGAAGCAGAGTGTTCTGCTGTCGTGGGAGACGCGTTGGTAGGCTGGAAACAGCTGCCTTTAAAAAACACTCCACGCGACAAGTTCCAAATAACACAGTCATAACTTGGCGGTCGTCTCTGTGAAAACAAGTGGGCCTGTTTACTTGGCTGCGAGCAGAACTGTTAAACGCGTTGTATCTTACCAGTAGTTTCACCTCACGCTTCTTGCAACACTTCGTCTCTGAGACTGACACTCACTGGGTGTGCTAAACCTCAATGCATTACTTCACAGCAACCCTTAAGCTGTTTACAGTAATTTCCCACATATAAGCTGCATTGTGTATAAGCTGCAGGACAGTGTTCTATGCCAGTTAAAAGAAACAAAACCATATTAACACCATATTAACTGCTCCCCTGTATTAACCTCATAGCTGAAGACATTTTGCAAAATCAATGTATAAGCTGTGGCTAATAGGCGGGAAATTACGGTATAACAGCCCCAGAGGCCTCGAGCAGTTCATATCTCTCTCAACATTGTGTGACCAACTCACTCACACCCAAGCCAGACAAGGGCAGTTCACTGTGTCAGTGGTAGTCAGCTTGGGACAAAAACAAGGGCCGTGTAAGCGGAGTGTCCAATGTTGTCCTTGCGGAAACACATCTGCATTCTCAATCAGGTTGGTGTGGCGGCCCAGTGACCCTCACGGACGTGTGTGTGTGTGTGTGTGTGTGTGTGTGAGAGAGCACTGCACCGCTTGTTCATGAATGCTCCTTTTTCTAGAGCCGCTGCTAAGAGGCCTGTGTCTCCACCCGCGACTGACTCCAGTTCTCAGAGCAGGATTCTGGCACCCGCCAGCATCAGTCAGCCATGTCCAAACTATGAACAGAATGTGTGATGCCAAGGAAAGCAAATGCTTGCAGGAATTTAAAAAAATAAATGGCTAGAGTTATTGCATGGACCTTTTGTGAAATGCACCCCCCCCTTCCCCTCCCCACCCCGGAGAAGAAAAAAAAAACGCCATACCTCTCTTTCCTCTGTGTGCCTGCCCAAATCAAGCTCCCTGGACATAAAAATGGAGAACGTTTCAGATTTACACAAACTGAAACGGGCGATCCCACTTCCCTAATCCCTAGGCGAACTCGTGCAAAGAATTTCATTTAGACTTCCCAGGTTTTGTTGATGCAAGCCTAACTCTTTGGATAAGCACTAGCTCTTCACATGTCTGAGTATGCGTGAGTGAATGTGTGTCAAAGAAACACACACACACACACACACACACACACACACACACATAAACAGACACACACACAAACACACACACACACACACACACACACACACACACACACATAAACAGATACACACACAAACACATACATACACACACACACACGCAGACACCCACACACACACACATACATTTTGCCCATACATCCCTTTTCTAATGGGAGCAGATTGACAGACAGCAGCGGTGGCGGCGTACAGCTGCAGCGGCCGAGCCAAGCCGAGCGGAGCGAGAGAGTCCAGTCCTGTCCAGCAGTGAGCGCATAGTGCGGATGCCTGGCAATCTAAAGAGACCTCGCATTTCCACGTATTCCCATGCTTGGAGAGCGCCAAAGGAGCGGCACGCCTTCGCCGTGCCCTTTGAACCACGGGAGAAGAACATTCCAGGCCTGCAAGTGTTCCACAGGGGAACGGGCAGTCTCACCAAGTCCCGGCATGGTTACACCACCCGCCTCTTGACTGGCATCTCAGCGAGGGACCTCATCCGTCTTCCCAGAAGTCCTGTCAGGCCCGTGCCTTATGCAGCACACTGTGTCCAATGGCGTATGTAGGGCGACGGCCATTACACCCAGCGTCCTCCAAGTAAAACGTTTTCCTTTTGTTTTTTTGGTCCAGGCCAGTGTGTGTTGTCAGTACTTTGGTTAATAAGAGGGGAGCATGAAATCATTTCAGCGGGGTTCAAATAAATAACGTGAGCAGGGTCCAGTACAAGCAAACACCGTCCACAGGGGAAAAGAGAGGGAGAGAGAGAGAGAGAGAGAGAGAGAGAGAGACTGCGGGGCCTGTCCGTACTGTACAATCATGGAATCCTTTACCCCGTCCGGACTGTGAAGAGCTGACAAATGAGCCCAGTTAGTGCTAAATGGCCCTGTGCTGGTGCCAGCGTTGTCTGTCTGTCACCACCTCTGGCATGGGGCGGTCAGTGCAGTCCAAGTGCTGTCCAAATGCCCGCGCAGAGCAGACAGTGGATATTTATGCGCCGGAGTGAGATTACAGCTCAAATTGGTTCTTTGTGTGAGCCGGGTGTGGGCAGAGAGACATCAGCAGTTGTTTATTTAAAGAGACGGAGGAGACTTTGCGAGACTCTGCGAGAGAACGATTACCAGTCTCTTATAGCTAGAACAATGTCCACACAGTCCTTGAATCTCAATATAGGAGCTGACGAATTCAAGAGGGACAGATGTGCTGAAGGGTTTTTAGTTTGGGCGAACGGCACGAGTCCTGCCTGCTATACAGCACATCTCATGCCAATCAAATATTGTAAGAATGGAGCGGTTGGCACGCAAGCCCTCCCCAAAAATAAAGTTGAAATTAAACTCCGCACACCGTTAACAGTTACAGGGAATGTTGACATTGGACTTTTCATCACGAAACACTTTTATTAAATGATCTCTAAATAATTTACTGCGGATGAGGATAATCTTTGGGACTCCACAGCTGTTGCCCGGCTGGTGGAGTGCAACTGACAAGCGCTCGATGGAACATTCATGTGTAGTACTAGTAAGCAGCCCACAGCAGCTTTTGGAATAACACATGAATACATATCAGCATGTTGCTGTGCATCTGATTAGTATGTTGCATGTGTGTGACATTTGAAACTGATTTGGGTGTATCTACTCTACTTGGATGTATACACACACGCATGGCCCTTGAAATATAATTGACGTCCTGTATGTGTAAGTCGGTTTGGATAAAAGCATCTGCCAAGTGCAATGTAAATGTAAAATGTAAATGGATAGACGAGGTAAACAGAAATGCACTGGCCATACTGTACTCGTGGTGGTAGTTCCACCATCTTTTACTCGTGAAAATCAAATCCCAGGCTCGTAGGCTGCCCCCACCCAGTTCCCCCAGCTTGGGTTTCCAATAAGTCAGGCCCGTCAGGTCGGCCCTATTAATATTGTGCGGACGGACAGAGGCATCAGGTGGCATCCGCCTGGCACCGGCTCCGAGGGGTGTGGCAGAGCCGCGCAGGGACAGGCGGCGGTGACAAACTGCCAGAAATGTGTCACGCAGGACGGCCTTCCCCTGGCCAGGCAGGCTGTCAAGAGGGGGGATTTACGAGAGGGCGCTGGGTAGCGGAGCTGGCCTTCAGGCTGGGCGCTGGGTAGAGGAGCTGGCCTTCAGGCTGGGCGCTGGGTAGCGGAGCTGGCCTTCAGGCTGGGCGCTGGGTAGCGGAGCTGGCCTTCAGGCTGGGCGCTGGGTAGAGGAGCTGGCCTTCAGGCTGGGCGCTGGGTAGCGGAGCTGGCCTTCAGGCTGGGCGCTGGGTAGCGGTGCCCGCAGAGGCAGAGCCAAACAGTCGAGCTTCAAAACAGAGCAGCTTTAATTTGAACAAAGCATAAAAAAAAAACGTTTGCCTGTTTTCTCGTATAGGGTACATACAGTGTAAAAGAAAACCAAGGTGTGTTCATGGAAGACTGGAAATGAATTTGGTGGATCCATTTTACACAATTCACAACTTACTTATCTAAAGAATAAAGATGGAAGACCTCAGGAAATATGTTCCTTCCGGGAGTGGCTTTCCTGGAGTTACCCTTCAAGGTTACAATGTACAAATGTAGCATTTAGTATCATGCAGAAATAGTCCACATTCAACGGCTCTAACTGAAAGTGCGGGTTCCCTTTTGGCCTGTCAGTCACACACCCAGAGTATGCCCCCTCACTCTCCGCCACTCACCTCTGAAATTCCATAACTCCAGAATGGCACATCTGCCCAAACCCCTTTCCTACCGCAGCCTTCCAGTTGGCATCCCCCTACTTACACTCTATCAAACACACACACACACACACACACACACACACACACACACGCACACACACACACCACACACACACACACACAAACGCACGCCTGCACGCACTCACACACACACATGTACACACACTCCTGTTCGCACCAGCGGTACTCTTGCATAAACATAAGGAGCTCCTTCGCATAGAGCTCTGATTCTTCTCTTTCACTTACAGAAGGGAAAAAAAGAAATCTAGAAATGGTCATTTCTGGCAGTGTTGCGTTAGGCTTCACAATGTCAGTCCTTGTTCTTGTAAATGGCGTTCTTACCTTTGTAGCGTTATGATGAAAGGTGAGGACAACCGTCATTGTACCGCCTGTGCTGATGACACAGGTGAAGTGTGTGCATGTGTGTGTGTGTGTGTGTGTCTCTCTCTCTCTCTCTCTCTCTCTAAGTGTAATGATGTAAGTTAATGCCTTTTGATTTTACCTTCACTATTAAGTAAATTGCAGACGACCTATTTAAGGAAAACTTACTGTTGGCCGAAAGAATGTGGTGAAATGAAAATAAATGGAAAAAGTTTTCTGCCAAACCAAGCCTTGAGTAATTTGTCAATTATCTTGTTCATTTAACTGTAATTTAACATTTAACTATTTTCTGGACCCAAAGATTCACACGCCTCTCTGGTGGGCTATTGCTGGTAGTCTACATGAACAATTCCACAGTAGTAGCACGTTTACGTCCAATTGTGACCTCAAGATAAACTTTTGATAATGACACAAACATTTCCTGTGAAACTTGTCTTGGCATCACTCATGGTCGCATGCGTATTCATTTGCAACGGAACAGCAGTTAACAGTTCAATTGCTAACAAATAACAGCACCTACGTAAGTGACCTTCTGTCTGCTGTCCAAGGAATGCGTTCGGGAAATAACTACGAATAAAAATGTTCACCTGAGTGAGTTGAGGCTTACTAAAAAGCACTAATTGCTAGATTAAAATAGCAAAATATCAATGAAATGTTAATTAATTATAGCATGTAGACCATGCCTTTTAAAGTGACAACCTATGTGCTTAGGAGATCAGGAGATTTCTGCTGTTCCAATACGATCTCAGGGGCTTTGAGATTGCACTGACAGAGAGGCAACATCATCCTCATGTTTTGCCAGGGCAAGCCTGAGATGAGTGAGATAGCGCCGTGTCATCTGACTGTAGCGATGGTATCTCACATTTAGATGCCTGCAGAGGGCCCAACTCCCAGGGCCAGCCCCTTCTCTGGTAGCATGCTACCAGGCAGTCAGCCTCTCCTTTGTGCTCTGGAGTCACGAAGCACGCTGATACAACCCAGCCCAGTCCATGTGTTGGTCACCATCACTGTGTGTGGGTCATTATGAGGGGAAAGGTTTTTTTATAAAGGGCTGCACTCTTCTGTAGAGTTCTGTAGAGTTTGTGACGAGATATCTCATGTCACTTTTAGTCATTTCACAGCTATGACACTGCAGATTACATAGTGAACATACTGTAGTGCATCCTCAACAGCAGAGCTATGCATATGAAAACAATATTGACATTTGGTCCCACTTCTATCAATATGACACTGATTCAAAAGCTACAGCTGATGTGCATGGATTTCACTCACTCTTAAATCACACATCAAAGTAGTTTTTACTTATCAAAGTAGTTTATCCATATTTTGCCTTGCCTGACCATCCGGACCAAGATGTATTTGGATTAAAAAATGAACATTTGTTGAGCACATTTCCATAATTCATGTTTAAATCAGTTATGGGCATACCATAAAAAAAATCCCACGCAGTGGAAATCTTCCCCAAGAGCATAATGTTGTTTCTCAGCATAGGCACCAATAAAATGCATTTCTGCACATTATGTATGACACTAATAGCTGTAATTTGGTCACAACAGCACTTGGGCAGATATAGCCGCAATAATTACTCCACTGTAAGTAAATGACCCCTCGAGAAAGGTTACATCAGACAAAGCACACATTCACACGCAGCCAGCACAAGGAGAACACTCTAAAGCTACAGGGGGCGTTTAAAGGCAGTAAGAGTACATTAATTACCACAGAGCCGCGGCTCAAGGGCCACTACAATAGGACCACGAGAGTGATATATGTGTAAAGTGATGGAAACAGACCTGAGGCAGAGGGTTGCTAACTGGAGTGGGGAAACATGCACAGAATTGCATTCGAGTGGGGGAAAGAACAAATACTCCCAGGTGGCCTCTTAACGGTTTGCAGGGTACATTGTTTTTCTGGCAGTGCGCGTGGTTCAGAGGTTGAGGTGAGGACTGTGTGCATTATTTTGCAAAAGTTGCTCCATGGATCCCACGAATTGACTGCTCTAATGAGCCCCCAGTAACCACCAAGATTAGTCTCCGGTTTGTCATTATCTTTTTTTTTTTTTTGATGGAATGTACTGTTTATTTTTAGGCTGTTTTGCTTTTGTTACTCAAATCGCTGTCACTGTCAAATTTGTACGTTTTCAATAAACACAGATAACGAGAGAACAGTGATCCGAACAAGTGACTGATTCTCAATTATCTTTCAAGACTCGTTTTGTCTACATCTGTCTCCTCATTCGTCTCTCTCTCTCTCTCTCTCTCTCTCTCTCTCTGCTGCACACCTTTGCGTCTCTCACTCTGCTCTATTTCATTCACAATAAACAGGGGCGCCAGCTCGTCTGAAGCCTGCCATGGGGCATCTTACTACCTCCCCACCTCCGTGCGCCAGTACAAACACCTCAGCGGTGAGCGGGCAGCGCTGTTTACCATTGACAAAGCCGCACTGTGCCCATAGGGCTGCCCCATCTACGCCGGACCCGTCCAAAAGAAACCTGTCCTTGAAATATGATTGTCCGAGAGCGGAAAAATGTCTCCCCGCTTCAGAAACCGTATTAGAATTAGTCGAGGAAAAACATTAGGAAAAGCTGAGCTGTCAAATGTGTTAGTAATTATACAGTGGCCTGGAGTGAGGGGCGGAGGGGGGGGGGAAATGGCGCTCTTACTTTATATGCAAGGAGAGATGTTTAACAAAAACACCAGCAGTTTTACTGCACCCCCTTGAGCGCTCCCCTCTCTCCCTAATATGGAGGAAAATATTCTTTCCCACTCTCTTTGAAAAAGATAGTCTCTTCTGCTTATTAGGTCCATATTCGCCTACATTCTTCTAGTCTATAGTCTTCTAGTGCAGCAGGCAGTTAGAGGAGAGGTGTACTGTATCTCACAGAGCCCGGGAACAGAAATGACAAGATCACCGAAATGTGAAACAGAAAACCCCCTGATTAACCAGAAGAAGTGAGAAGTGAAGTGTGAACTATCACCAACTGTCACATTGTTAACAATGTCAGCTACAGGAAGGCGATAAACAAAAGTCATTCTCTAGCTGCTGCTAACCCTTACTCAGGTCAGACCTTTAGAGAAGGTGGCAGAGAGAGAGAGAGAGAGAGAGAGAGAGAGAGAGAGAGAGAGAGAGAGAGAGAGAGAGAGAGAGAGAGAGAGAGAGAGAGAGAGAGAGAGAGAGAGAGAGAGAGAGAGAGAGAGAGAGAGAGAGAGAGAGAGAGAGAGAGAGAGGGACTCGGCTTCAGCCAAATGGTCTCCATGGTTCGTGGCGGCTACTCAAACGACAGATCAAACATCTAAAAGGCCGCGTGTCTGTCAGCACTGTCCTCAGATTGAACTATATGCACGCAACCCAGCACACACACAAGTGCTCACGCTCATAAAACCCCCTAGCCGGTGCTAATCTTAGCAATTCCACTGGACCTCAGTTTGATTTGCCATCATCGCTCGAATATATTTAAACATATCTCTCCACTTAACACCCCGAGACGACATCATCCAGCACTTGTCAGGACAGAAGCGCCGGCGCTTCACAGAGCAGCGGGCCTCTGTAGAGCTGACCTGGGGGTTTACTGAAAACTTTCCACTGAAAGCTGGAGGGGCAAAACAATATCTACTTGTATGAATTGAATGTAAAAAAAAACTAAACAAAAAAACAATAACACTTCCGCTGAGGTCAGGGTCAAGGTCATTATCAAGGTCATGATCAATATTCTCCTTCAACTTCCCCTCAGGAGAGAGAGAGGAGAATGAGGTAATAGGTAATAGTTTGGGTCTAGTAGGAGGTTTTCACCTGAGTTTGCTAGTCTGTCATTTTTCTGAAAGCCAGATGACATCAACATCATCTCCAGCAATGGGTGGCCTGACCGATCCTGCTCGCCTGTATGCTCGGAGGAAGTTGGTTTTATCCCGTCTGAAATCGGCTCTATCTTCTCCATCTCCGTCCATCTCCTCCCTGCCTGTGTTCCGCACGGCGCAGGTACACAGCTGAGCTCTTTGTTTCCAGTCTTATCCTGTCATTCCATCTCCAGGCCCTATCAGCACTGCTCGCCCGGGCACAGGTCTGTGTATACAAACAAGTCCGTGCTGTCTCCACGATCGCAGTCTAAACATGTTTTGCTCCGTCCGTCCCCGTCTGGTCTCCCCTGAGCAGACGTTACATGACTCTTTCTATTCTTCATAAACTGATGACCCATTTAAAAAAAGCCAGATGTGCAATTTCAATTTCAATTTAATGTCGCTTATAGAGCGCCAATACATTACACATGTCTCAAGGCGCTTTACAGAGTGTTAGACATTCAAAGAGAGCCCATGAGTAACAGGGGCAAGGAAAAACTCCCTAGAATTGGAGATACATTTAGGAAGAAACCTCAGACAGACCCACGACTCAAGGGCCCAACCCATCTGCCTTGCGTCAGTTACAGTACAGTCATTTGTAGTTTGAAAGTTACAATGAGAATGAACGTTCAAATAGTCCAGTGTAGGGAATAAATTGTCCATTAGTTATTTCGGAAGGTGATGGGTCGCTGAGATCCGAGGGCCAAAGATTCGGGCAGGGAACCACAGCAGGCGATGGTAGGGCAGTCATAGGGATGTGACTTCAGGTGTGATGAGGGACAGGCACAGAGATGGTTGATGGCTGGTAATGGTTTACCTCACAGGTGAGGTATAGGGGAAAGGGAAGAGAAATAGAGTGTGTTAGTATTACTGTAAGTCATATTAAGTATTAATAAGTATATCAATGGTGATATAAATGGTTATACTATAGAGGGTTTACAAAACGCTTTTACACACCTCTTTCGTGCACACAGGCACAATACGGCAAATCAAATTAAATAGGATAGAAATTTAAATCTCCCTTTTAAAAAAATGCCTACTGATGCTGGTTTTGAGGTGGGGAGGGAATTCCTTCAGACATTTATAACTCCTGAAAACACATCAGTCTTGAGACTGCAAAACCCCAAAAGTCAATGGAAGAACAAAAATTAACTAAGAAATAAAAACCTTTCTGATGAATCATTGTAAAAACTGCTAAGAATTCAGAAATATTGAGTGGGCCATCTCACGATCTGCGACCACTAACACAAATACACTGTGGGCTGTTTCCTTCCTTTTCACATGTTAGTTCAAGTAGTCTGAGGCCAGGCGAAGCCTCTCAAGGGTCTCCTATCCGGCCCTCTGCATCACGGTCCACTGTAACTGAAATCCCACTACCCACCTACCCAGGTTACCATTCTGCAGCAGGAGAAAATTGAGGTAACACCAAAGGGCAGCACTGGCTTGTCCGGTAGGCTACTGGACAGAAGATGAGGTGTGTATTATCTGACCTCTGCTGATCAGCAAGGTCACACCCAGAATATTGAGCTACTGTAAATGAAAATTCAGCCATATTACAGTTTGTGTCACATTGTGAGATTGCTGACAGGAATCAGGAATCTACGTGTGTCATGAAGTGACATTCACTGCTGCAACTGAGATCACTTTTGTCATATGAGAATATAGCAATGTTTTTTGTTATATCCAGATGAAAACAGATTTGTATTGGGCTATGTGTGCTTGTATGGAATATGAAATTATAATTTATGTGGAAATGATTATTTCCACAAACATTTGGCTTTACAAGATGTACAAACCACTTAATGTCCCACTCAGCTTAAGTGCTTTGTCATAACACAGCGCAAGAGAAAATGAAGAACAGACATATGAAACAAATGGGCAAATAAAGATGAAATATAGCACACAGTAAATAAGCAATAAAAAGACAGTCACTCTGTGCCAATATGGACTCCCCTGAGGGCGAGGGGAAGTTTTACCACCACAGTGTATCATCATAACCAGCCAGTTGATATCTATGCCTAGATTCATGATTGAACATTTTGGTTAGTGGCGCCATACTTCAATTAGCAATGGACAGATGAAGTCAGTATTGTGTCATTATGAAAAATTATGAAAATATTAAATATAAATGAATTCATTTTCCTAACTGTACAGCCAGATATGAGTCCAACAAACATACAAACGGCCAACTAAGTGTGTGACAAATGAGAGGAAAGTGGTTACTGATTTAGCCAAACCAATTTTGCCAAATTTAGCTAACTTTTCCTGTCACATTCATCAGAAAATTATGCTGCAAAAACAAGTCATTAGTTTACGTCTCCTCTGCCCTGTTAAGCCTAACTCTGTGCTCACACTGCCCTCTACTGGTGAAAGGATTAACTTGCAACATATCCTCAAAAGGAAATACCAATGCATTTCTGAAGGCAGGAAATCAATAAATATTTAGGCAGAGTAAACAAATAACACTTCATTTTCAAACTGCCGCAATAGTGTCATGTTGTCTTTCACAGATATGTTGTCTTTTATTTTATTGAAATAGAAAATAAATGGAATTCCATTTCTCTCCTGCAATGAGGGAGGTCATGTTGTTTCTTTCTTTTTTTTTAAAATTTCCCATTGGGGATCAATAAAGTATCTATCTATCTATCTATCTATCTATCTATCTATCTATCATTAAAGGAAAAGTTTTAGATGGTCCTCTATAGTTGTTCATTCTGTGTGCACTCAAATAGCTATACAGCTCTTTCTCAGATTGAGCCTCAGTGCTCAAGTGCCTTAGATTGGGCTTTACACTCCTACAATGACGCATCTGGTGATATAGATCCAAACTGGTGGCCAATAGATCACCACAAATTCATATACAGCTACAATTTTCAAAAAATCAGAGTGAAAACCAAAACATCAGTCAAATCTGTGGTTCATTTCAGCACTTTTATTCATACAAAACTGTCAAACAAATTATTCCAAACCACAAGATAACAACGGTATATAATGATCATGTTTGTCAAAAATATAGAATTTGTCAGAATTATAAATCCTATAAGCTTGCATTGTAGACCTCAGAATCAACTCAGCATAAAGCCCATGGCTCAGGCTCAGGCTCAGACTCTACCCGGCAATTCTATAGCCACAAGAAAGCAGTGCTGCAACATGCAAATCAACAATCAATGAATGCAAACAATGCTAACACATCCCGGGTTTAAATGGCATTGAACACTGTCTAATTATTATTATAATTATTTATTATTACTATTATCGTTATTATTATTATTATTACTATTATTATTATTATTATTATCAATACCATTTAACTATCAGAAAAAGTGAGACAACATAAACACAAGATATACCAAAAGGAGCCATTCCAAGTGTTTTAGAGGGATCTAGAATAATGCTAACTCTCCCATTTGCTTGCATGCATCTTCATTTCTGCTTAGCCCCATATACTTTTAATAACAGCATGGACACACATCCTACAACATACTGCCTTGTCTAATATTGATTAGATTTAGATTTTACTCTTGTTTTTTTTAATCACTGCACTCACAGACATTGGATTAGCTTTAAGTACTTTGAGGTTAGAATAGTATTTCTATTTTGAGGTTACTCGAGACAATCCACAAAATTTTGACTAAAATTTATACTTGGCTTTCACTTTTTTTGAGATCACACAGCACAGACGGCAGAGTAACTACATAATTTGGCACATAAACAATACATTATAAAGGCATCCCAGTAATTTTAGGCAAATCACATTACAGGTATTTGGAGCAGCTATTTTACTTATGAGGCCTTCAATCGTTCTGTGCAGTATAATGTATCTGCCTTGAATGTACAGTAGATTGTGTGATCGACTTTTGATTTCATTTGCAATACTACTTTGTAACGTTGAGTGGAATAGATTAGATTTGGTTGCCACACCAAGCACTAACCCGGACAACTGCTTTGATCAATCCATAAAAGTTTTCCACAAGAGAAATTTGAAAACAAACAAACAAACAAACAAACAAACAGAACACTTGCAGTGATCCAGTTTTGAAAAAAGTGACCAAGCTCATGCTTCAAGCTTCGACGCTCTCTGGTATGCATTGTCCTCTGAGCTTAAATGAAACTGGTGCATTTTTGGGGGAAGCGCTTCCTGTAAACAAGGTCTTCTCAGACACTCGCTGGGTGTCTTTACTTTAATCCTAGTGATTATGACGCCAGACAAGAATGAAGAATGTGAGGAATGAACCACAAAGACCAAATCCAACAGTTTCATTCCTCAAAATAAAAAATAAAAATCTGTAGTCATAATAAAGATTTCTGCATCCATGTGTGCTGAACAACCTACAAAACAAAACAAATAAACTAGCCTGTTTCTCTTTTGCGTTGTACTATAACTGTAAGAGTTACCTACAGTATATGCCCTCCACCTATAAGTTACATTCACCTCAGGCATACTTGGACAGGAGCCATGTTTTTGCCATGGTGCATTCCAGTGAATAGACAGATTTGAGTGCATCTCCATTCGGGCAAACATTGGATCATACATTCATCATCTATAAAACACACTAGACAAAAAAAAAAAAAAAATCTGTGATTTATTGTGTTCACACTGTCACGAAAGACCAAATATGTCCCCATCTACAATGTGCCATTTGTAATGAAATCCTTAATAGGCAGAGAAGGTACTTAATATGTTCTTAACATCTCGGAGTCCTTCTATTAAGTGCTTGCTTTTGGTCATGAAAGAATATGGCAGAAGCACCATGAAGTGGAAAATCTGTATGACAAGGGCCAACACATGTTTTGGATTATTGGGGCCTAAAACTGCATGTGCCAAAATTACTCAATGTCCAGCACACTGGTACAAGGAGGTTCAGCTCCGCTTCTAAGATACAGTTCCACCTCAGACAAATGATTGCACTCTGTGAGGCTAAGAAACATAACTGCCTTTCTGTTTAAGCTTCTTTTTAGATACACAAGCTTGACATCTTTAGATTGTCTATGCACAACTCTGAACTATGAATCCACAGTGCATGACAAAGCTTTATTTTAGTGTTATGTCTATGTGATAACCTGGGATACGTTTTCAAAATCAAGATTTTTGACATTTGTCCTACAACTGCCTTTGCTCAGCCGTCTTCTCTTTGTCACGCGTCACATTACAGAGAGCTTGTCCTTCTCTGACAGACTGAAATACAGACAGGGAGACTGATATCTAATGCTACTTAGATCTGCTTCACAAGTGCACAGTAGCCTGCAGATAATACCTGCTTGCAAAATGATTGCCATCTGCTTCATTTCCTCCATATACCCCATCTGTATTACAAATGCACTTTGACAACTCCTACACAGTCCCGGCATCTAAACCGACTAGCTACCACAAAGGATTCTGGGTAAACTGTTCTTATGTTGGCCTCAATGACACATTAAAGAAACCCCAACTTAGGAGACCCTTTTTAAGAAAGTGGTTCAACTAGAAAATCTGAGAAGCTCATCCAGGACCCTGTATCTAAGTTCCACGGAGGGAATGTCGAGCACCGTGATATCTCACTACATGTTTCCAAAATAAGACATGTTTAATGTGATTTCAACAGATTTGTGAGCATGAGTGTGTAAGAAACCTCACACATATACTGTCCTGTTTCTGAAATGCCAGAAAGTCTGTGAATATTGCAGCATTTAAGATAGAAAGGCAAAAGATAAGAAAGGGAGAAAGACAGAGAGAGAGAGTGAGTCAGACAGAAATAGTAAGAGAAGGAGAGAGACAGATGAGAAGAGAGAAAAAAAGAGAGCGACAGAGAGAGAGAGAGAGAGAGAGAGAGAGAGAGGAGGGGGAGGCCTGTTATTGAACTGTGTGTACAGTATGTGTTGGTTGAGTGCGTGTAAATGAGAAACAGAAAGGATGCACGCTAAAGCGCTAGCCCCCAGTCAGTGGGCCGCTGCACTTCCTCCCGCGGGCCCCCCGCGCGCGCCGCGCTACGACCTGAAGACGTGCACGGCCCGCACCACGTACTGCCTGCAGATGGGGCACTCGCTCATGCGCTTGCCACACTTGCTGCAGGTCACCATGTGGCCGCACTCCAGCAGCACGCAGTCGATGGGCGAGTCCATGCAGATCCGACACAGGTTCTCCTCGTCCCCTTTACAGCCAGCTGGCTCCGCTGAGACAGGAAGTGGTCACACAGTTAGAATTGAAATATTGATTGAGGTAGACCTATAGAGAACTTTAGCTTCCTCCACTGTGACATAGCACTTCCAATCATGTCACACTCTTTCTCTAGCCATTTAGCAAGTATTTGTCATTTTGGAGATGATTTGATTGGTAATAGATGATTCAGATATTTGATGTCATTTCTTAGATAACAATTTACGATGTTCACCATGAAAAGCATCTGGTAACTAATATAGTAGGATGGCCTCTATGATCACTGAATATGTAAATGCCAATACTACATACCCGCTTCAGCCTCCAGTTTAGCATTTGTAACTGAAGAAAGAAACAGAGACGGAACTCAGTAAAATACATGAAAAAGAACAAGATGATTCAACACTGAATTGACACCAGTGTTTCACAGAACACTGAATTGACAGATAAAATCAAATCATTCCATTAATCCAATCATCAATTAAGATAGACAAAACAGAACCAATGAATGCCCAGGTTATATTTAAATTCTGAGACATTGATTTAAATTTAGACAAAATTACTGAAATTTAGACTGTGGAGACTGGCCATAGATATAAACACATTGTGTTTTAATACTGTGTAATTTGAGAGATCAAACAGCTATTGCAGCAAAAAAAAAGTTCATGAATTCAATTAGCAGCACTAGCAACACTATAACCACAGAGACAAAGCTTACGGCATGCAATTATGTTGTTTACTGTTCACAGGCCCAGTATAGACAAATGGCAGGTCAAATGCTCAACGCTCTCATTTGTGTTAATTCTATTTTCCGACAACAAAATGTTCACCACACCAGTGAAGTGGCGTTAAAGAGAGGTTTTAAAAAGACGATTTAAGTGCTCGACAAGAGCCTGGAGTGGTGCCTCAGAAACTCAACGAGCACTAAGAGAGTTACCTCTGCTACCTATTTTTCACAGGTTACTCACCCGCAGTTTCACATATATGCAAAAATCCCTAATTGAATCCAAGCAGGTGCACGTGTGAATATAGTTTAGCGTCCAAAACAGTTCAGCTTTGCACCAAACACCACAGTTAACTTGTCCTGGTGTTCTCTCTAGGGGGATCAGGGATCAAGTTTACGTAAGCTGGGCTGTGTACAGTAAAGCGCCTTGAGACATTATGCTTGTGTTATGATGCGAAATGAAATGCTATGAACCCACCCAGATTCTGCAGGTCTTTCTGGTCATTGTAGAGACGAGTGACCCGTTCGCTGAGCTCCCACTTCTCGCAGCAGTCCTGGTAGTTGACCAGGTTGTGGGACAGGATCTCCTTCAGCTGCTTCACGCTCAGGCCGTCGATGTCCTCCACGCAGCTGAGGTCGGACAGAGAGGTCCGGTGCCCTGGAGCCAGTGCCTCCTCGCCCTCTGAGGACTAAAGCAGTGGTTCTCAAACTTTAGGAGTACCACCTCAGAGAACAACTGACTCTTCAAGTACCACCATTATGACCAGCAGTACAGTAGCGTTTACAGGCCAATTTAAATATTTTTTCCATTGTACATACTGTTCTTTTTTGTTGTTTTTTTGTTAGTTTTTTTTTTTTCAAGAAAGATAGCTAGTTTAAATTGAATGATTTTTCATTACAAGTGATTATTTTGTCTTCCTGAAATAAAACATCTTGGAGACTCCCAGAGTAGCACAACAGAGAGGTCAGTCCGCGCACCACCCGTTACCCGTACCACAACAGAGAGGTCAGTCCGCACACCACCCGTGGTACCCGTACCACAGTTTGAGAAAGTCACTGGACTAAAGGTCACCCTGGGGTCAAGCACGCCACTCTGACCACTTCCCATCTCACACTGATGACTGATGAGGACATACTAATGTTGTCAATAATGGAATGTTGGTATTAATACATTATAATTAATAATACATCATTAAGAATAATTTATGTTAATTTATGTTAATTACTTCTGTCAAGATGATGAAACTTTAAAGGTGCGGCAGGCAACATTGCCTCGAAAAAATGCAAAGCAGGTACACGGTATAAATAAAACATTTCAAAAGACATGGTTAACACTACAGCATTCCCTTGGAGAGTCTGCGTATTAAAATGTGTTGAATTTACCTCTTCGTCATCTTCCTCTTCCTCCCCCTCGTCTTCAGCCTCCTCTTCGTCCCCTTCCTCCTCCTCCTCCTCCTGCCCCACTTCCACTACTTCGCCCGCTTCCTCTCCACCCACTTCCTCTTCCTCCCCTCCCTCCTCCTCTTCGTCGTCTTCCTCCTCCTCCTCCTCCTCCTCATCCTCCTCCTCATCCTCCCCCTCCTCTTCTTCCTCCTCCTCCTCTTCCTCCTCCTCCTCCTCCTCTGTGAGCTGCTCTGATTCCAGCTCCACCAGCTGATGGTGCGGCGGTGTCGGCGGGCCCTCTGCCGCGTGCTGCCGCGGTGGGACGGGGGGCAGCAGCAGCTGTGCGGCGGCCATGTCACTGCTGCTGCTGCTGGTGCTGCTGCTGGTGGAGGGCGTCTGCTGGCCCAGCACCAGCTCCACCAGCTCCTCCTTCTCGCGGCACATCTGGGTGGGCACCTCGTGCAGGTGCAGGTAGTCGCGCAGCTCGCGCACCTTGAGCCGCATCAGCTGCGCGCGCTCGAACAGCGTGCCCTGGAAGCGCCGGCACGTCAGGCACATGGTCCGCCGCCGAGGCTCCAGCTGCACCGAGCAGCGGCCGCAGAAGTGCTTCTTGCAGTCAGCACATACGTGCTGCGGGACAACACAGGACCAGACACAACATCAGTGACTGAGAGATATACATGTATACAGTCAGTGCATACATGCTGCAGGACAACACAGGACCAGACAGGACTTCAGTGACTGAGAGATATACATGTATACAGACAGTGCATACATGCTGCAGGACAACACAGGACCAGACAGGACTTCAGTGACTGAGAGATATACATGTATACAGACAGTGCATACATGCTGCAGGACAACACAGGACCAGACAGGACTTCAGTGACTGAGAGATATACATGTATACTGTATACAGTCAGCGCATACATGCTGCAGGACAACACAGGACTTCAGTGACTGAGAGATATACAAGTACAGTATACAGTCAGCTCAACGGGCTGCAGGACAACACAGGACCAGACACGACTTCAGTGACTGAGAGATATACATGTATACAGTCAGCGCATACAGGACAACACAGGACCAGACAGGACATCAGTGACTGAGAGGCTGCCTATTATGCAGGGTTACTGCTAGAAATATTGGGCCCTATGAAAGAATATAATATTGCCCCTCGGTTCTGATAATGGCCGTGTTTCCCAGATTCGTTAAGAAGCTCTTAAGTGCTAAGAACTTCTTAGGAACGTTCTTAGAATGTTCTTTGAGCGCTCCTAGAGCCACTTTAGAGCTTCTTAACAAATCTGGATTACCCGGCCAATAACAATATCGTTAATGAGGGCCATCGGTCAGTGCAGGGCCCTTGGAAGCGTCCTACTGTACCTTTCCCCCCACACACTTTGCCCCTGCTATTGTTACTGGCTAGTCAGGTTTACTCTGTTTCTTGTGCACACATTTCACTAATTTACTTTACTACTTTAATTCACCGTTTTTGCCAGTACTATTCTAGGCCCTTTACTTGTTATCTTTCTAATATGTTGGCCTTTAATTCCATTGAAGTACAATGCATTTTGTGAAAAAGAATGAGATTGTATCTGAGATCAATGCAATGCAAAGCAGAACAGTCAGCATTTTTTTTTTTTTTTTTTTGGCTTCGTGCACATCCCCTCAAGTCATAGATCAATGAGAACATTTACTGGACATGAAACATGAAACAGTGAATTAGTTTCATTTCTGCTGTGCATTTCACTTTTTGGTGGCTCATAAGGTAGCCTCTTTTTTTTCAGAGAAAATGCAACCTGCCCAAAGAAAACCCCCCCAGCGTTCCCTCAACAGGGCATGTACCCCTGCAGAGTTCACAAGAGAGACCACGGCTTCCTGCCTGTCACACGCTGTACTACAAGTCTGATGAACTGGGTCAAACCGAAAAGAATGTTGTGACATCTAACAGATGGTCTGACATTTAGCCCATTGTGAGACCAAAGCATATACTGTAACGCTGTGTTTAAGTAACACAACATTTTCATTTGACAACAACGCATCAATACATGACTCAAAACACAGCTAAGAATTTTAATAAAGAATGCCACCATACTTCTCCAAACTACTAAACTTTTTTAAATCATTCAAAATCATTCTATTACGTAGATATACAAGAAGGTCGCATCAACTTTACCTGTCTTGCGATGGTGTCAAAATGGCCCCCGCAGGCCTTGCACAAGTATGGGGGGAACTCTGGGGTTGGGCTGAAGCCCGAGTTTGTAAAGGCCTGGCGCCATGAGCTGCCGTTTTCTTCCACTGTGGCGGTGATTCCAGTACAGAGCCAACTACAACAGAAAGGCCTCATGCTCCTGCCTGTACATAGGAAACAACAGTACATGACATCGCAACACACACACACGCACACAGACGCGCGCGCACACACACACACACACACACACACACACACACACACACACACACACACACGCAAATCATCAAATCCAGTGACTGATCATAAAAACATTGTAAATTAAGCTGGTACATTTTCACTATCTGAATTAACTTCAGAGTATGTAATAAATATAATTAAACATTGCATGGTGGGATTAATTTCCCATTTCGTTCAACCACAAAATTTACCATCACCCCAGACCATGCTTCTTTAGTTCTTTTATTATTGTGTATATTTGTACATATGATGTTTATCACTAAGAGTTAGGGGTGTAAAGGTAGGCTATGTGTATCCATACCGGCCCATTTAGGTACAGGATGTTAGGTTCAATGTAAATGTCTGCCGTACGTACTGAATACAGCCTTAAACAGTAATCAACAGTAAATTTTTTTGCATGCGAGTCACGCTTCAAATTCAGGTTTTCACAAAAAGTGGCGGACATCAATTTAGATAATCAACGTCAAAAAACTTCTGAAACCTCTTCAAATACTATTCCTGCTCAAATGTGCAGAGTATCAGCAATATTGTCAGTGAATGATAGGCTAGCAGTATTCACAGACTTACTGCATCAAAGAAAAAAAACAAACTTCAAAAGCGAGGTAGTTACTGAATCATGGTTTTTGTGTACTGTCACACCCCTACTAGACAGCGACATGGGACAGTTGGCTAATCGGAATAAATAGAACACTCTGTCTTCATTTGGTCCCTTTTCTTTATACTTCAAAATTATGGGCAGTTTAATGACTGTCTTCTTTAAATAAACCAATTAACTTTCTTGGATGTTGCGCTCAACAGATCCACATACAGGAATGTACATAAAGTACAAATGAGATCAAGATCTGTTAAGGTGTGGTCATGTTGCTGACTTGGCTGATAACCATGGATAGTGCTACCTTTCTATGCTGCCTTCAAGATACTATAGCCTTATGTTGCCTCAAATAAATATATATGCACATTTTATTTTGTTGTTTTCCTCGTTGGATAGATATTCACTATGCCGCGCCACTCATTCTGGGTCCTTGGGAACTTCTGCCATAGTTCTTAAAATAAATATGAGTTTAATGTAGTAATACATACTGTACGTCGTACATACATACATAACCTACATATACAAATATTACAATATTGAAGTATGTCATAAGTGCAAAATTAACTTCACTGCATTCAATCATATTGTTATTGTAAAGATGAGGGGTACAAAAGGACACCATAATGTGGATGAGACAGAATGTAATTTATTGTTATGGATATCCCCAAGAAAGGTTATGTGTTATCAGTGCAAAGGAGTGTAGTTTTTTAACTGCTTGACACAAACATGCACACGCACACACCCGCACCACTCCCACCACACACACACACACACACACTAGCGCGCGAGCGCGTGCATACACGCATACGCTCGCGCGCAATCACTCACACACACACACACACACACACACACACACACACACACACACACACACACACACACACACACACACACACACACACACACACACACACACACCATATTCAATCAGCTCTTACATACTAAAGACATTCCACACTCCATACAGATATTCCTTATAATAATAGGCTACTGAATTCCCATTGAGCGAATTGCCGGCAATTGCATTCTGTCTAGGCAGCTGAGTGGCATTAGCTACATCAATACAATTGCCCATCACATTAAGTGACAAATGCAAGCATCTACGCTGATATGTTTTTTTAACGAGGTTGTCTTGTGCACAAGCTTGTAGATGCAGTTCTGCTTCAAGTCTGTGGTCGTGTCTAGAACCGAAGACACCATAGTCACTCGTAGAAAAGGTTGTAGCCTAACATGGCATGCTACTATCAGTGTAGAATCCTATTTCTCTCTTCGAAATGCGAGACGACCTTACCTAGATGACCCGGAGCAAATCCTTGAAATTGCCATCTCCTTTGTGGGACTTCTCAGTGTAAAATAGCAATAAACGATCTCTCAAGTGAAGCCTAACGCTCATTTATCCTTAGTGGGCTCATTGTCCGACCACATACCGCAAGCAGCATCCCTTGCTGAAGGTGGAGAGATATGACGTAAGGGTTTGAAAAGGAAATGATGCAGTGCACAGGCAAGCGGCCCTTTGAGTCTAGTCTGGCGGGAAGATGATGCGAGGATTTGAGTATCAGTGGAATAAACTGGTGGAATATGAGGCCTTTTACAAGCTTTGATTAGCATACGCATTCTAGCCTAGTATCGTTTAGTCATTTGAGTGAAGCAAAGGTTAATATACCAAGTGAGTGACGGGAAAATATTTTATTCCTCGGCTGTCATCCTCATGAAGAAGGTATCTCTCTTGATGCTTAGGAGTGTAATATTAATTTGTGAGGAGTTTAATGTTTATTTATGAGTATCAGCATTAATTGAATGTTCAAATGTCCATGTGCTTCTTCAGGTCTAGCCTACACTTTAAAAGACATTGACATCAGCAACATGATGTGTAGGCTAGTTTAACACTGAAAAGCCATAGTTTGTATGCTATGGGTAAGATTGGTTGTGAGTGCCATATTCTGTCCAAGTGAATGATGCCACATCAGGATCAGATCTAAGGGAATATTATGCTTCATTACAGTATTTTGCCAATTTGATAGGCTGTCTCTGCCTCTAGCTTTATTGTGATGACTTTAACTTTCAGGAGATAAACATTTTTAATACACATATGACATAATATTACACCCATACACCTATTACACCTATAACACTAGGTATAGCCTACGTAGTTTTATAGGTAGGGGATTTCACACAGTGGCGAATCAACTACGAAACCTATTTACCATTAAAAACAAAATTTTTAACAAATCAACTTTTGTGGGATGCATCACAGACAGAACAGCCTTCGAGAACATCTTACAGGGCATATCAAGCAGGCACCTCCCCTCATCTGTGTTTTATTTTTATTGAATTAGGGCCACTAATTCATCTGCCATATCAGACCCCAGACCCCTGACCCCAGACCCCCCACCCCCCCCACACACACACACACACACACACACACACACACACACACACACACACCACCACCACCACCACCACCACCACACACACACACATACACACACACACACTCATGATGGGTTCTCTACCATCAAATGCCAACAAGTTCTTCGGTCATTACTCTTTATTGCCGTTGCCATATATGACCCGATCAGCAGCATAACAGCACTTTAAGTTAATCAACAGTTCCTGATCACAGTGACTGCAGTGCACAAAATGTGGAATGAGCAGTTATGTTTGAGACAGGAGGCTGAAGTGGTGCCACTCAATCAAATAGTGTGGCACCACTAAAGGGACATCTTCCTACAAACCACAAGACAAGTGAATGATGGACTGGAACAAAGTGTTGAAAAGGCTGTTTTCATTGAAATGACAACAAGGAATGTGTGAACATTTCTTTAATGAAAACATAAGGTTACAGTTAAACATGTTAAAATGACACAATAACAACTGACTTAAAATGAAACAATAATAATATACACTTTTTAAAGAGAGGCAGATGAGTTGCAAGTAACATGGTTCTCTTCTGTTGTTGTGTGTACTTTGACACAAAAGCCTCGACTAGAGCCACCACTGGTGTCGCCTCCACTTTGAAAGGTCAAATGTTTCACAGTGCAGAAATAATTTACATTTCGTAAAGTGCAAGGTTAAGTCTCTCCTTGGTTGACATAATCTGGTTCATCCAGTTCATCTGAAAAACAGTTTATGTCAGAGTAACATATCATCTTGTTCCAAATGTAATACAGTATTTTAAATATGGAAGCCATGTAATAAAAACAGATGCCAGCACTAACCGTCAGTTATCTTATTGTGCACCAGGAAATCAGCATTTTCATAATCTGATCCATCTGTAAGAGTGTGATGATTAAATTAGCATAGACTTGAACGTCTTGAACGTTATGTTTTTAAATACCCTCTGTTAGACTACAAAACAAGTATACGGAAACTGTACAAAATAGTAACAAAGACATGTGATTGTATCAGACCAAATTACACTTCACACTAAATTCATTTTGGTGTCATAATTGTAAAAAACAGAAAGGATAAATAAATAATAATAATAATTCAATATAGCCTATATATGTTTGGGGAAAAAAGACCCGAATTGGCCTCACAAATGTATTCAATGGATCACATAATCTTTTCAACCACCCAAAAACATTATATTGTGCTTTAGTGGTTACATATAGTATGTGTGCAATCTTAAAATTGATTAAACTTAACTTAAGTTTAATCAGTCACAGAAGAAAATGCTTTTTTGAGAAGACATACTGTGTATTTGTGTGTGGGTGGGCAAGTGTGTGTGCGTGTGTGTGCGTGTGTGTGTGTGTGAGTGTGTGTGTGAGTGAGTGTGTGTGTGTGAGTCTGTATGTGCGTGGACATAATTGCATAATTATTCGTCATGAAGCCTTAGAGATGAATAAAATAGGCAAAATTTTTTCTATGGAAAATGATTAAGCAATTCTAAGAAATGTAAGGTCACCTACCAGATTGGTGTTTGATCGAAGATGTAGGAAAGACATTTTCGTATGAGCACTGATCTGGAAGAGAAATACATATTTGTTAAACAGGAAAGTTATTGCGCCATAAATGATTTCTCCAAAACATGTTTGTGAGGTGAGGCCTGAGCCCACCACATCCACTGGTTAAAGTTAGAAAGACTAGTTTGTTTTTCCATTCTTCTGCAGTGCATGGGCGTTTAAGTGGGTGGGTGTATATGTGTCTATATTTCCAGGCTTGCAATGTTTTTATTGGCACAATATACACTATGTACTGTAACACAGGTTAAGTATTGTTGGTTCAAATAGCATTCCCGTATGTAAGAGGTATGGAACATAAGTGTGTGGTGTTTTACGTACCACGTACATACTAATTTAGTTTGGGTGAGACTTTGAGAAGTGTCAATAAGACCTGTGAAGGTCACGTCTGAAGGGCATGTTAAAATGTCTAAACAGTAGCAGATAGCGATGCCGACTCTGACAGCACTCTGCCGTGTTGCGAATACAGACACTACACTGTTCCCCTTCATTCCCCATCATCAACCTAATTACTGAATCCATTTGCAATTAGCCAGTTAGAGAACCAAAGGATTACAGACATGTGAAATAGAAGACAAGCCAGTCTCTCTTTTTTTTCAACCGTGAAATACAAAATTTGTGAATTTCATGCAATGTCTACCCCTTTCCATCAATTTTTTGACATACCGGACACCATTTAGCACAAAGGGAGTGACTCAATTGACCCAATTTGTCAAAAAAAAACACAAGCATTTTGTTACATTATGTTACAAACAACAACATTATGCATTTTTAGACTCCAATAGCATTATGTAAGAGTTACGCGGCACTCAAGAGAAAGAAGGTGTCAGACAAACGAAATCTGAAAAACTCCAAAGTAAACTGTCTGCATGCTTCAATCCTTTTGGCAAGTTTTAATAGCCTAGCTTTTGGTCAGATGGCCATCCTCAGGGCATACAAACATTGAGTGACTCCAGTAGCACCAATATGTTGATAAAAGAACCACATTGTGTTGCTTTAACTGAAAGAATCCATGATTCCACATGATTGCATAATGCAAGTGCATGAAATTAGTGTTGAACTCATACAGGTGAATTAAGAGGCTTTGTTTCTTTTCATATGCAATGACTGCAAAGATGTATATTCTTAAGACTTACCTTCCTCAGGGTCATTTCCGTATAAATTAGTTGGAATGGGATCTCTGTGAAAGAAATATTTCAGCTCGTTTAACAAGTTATATAATCATTTGAGCGTATGGGTGAAAGCTAACAATGGTAAATAGGAAAAGCTATGTCTATCTGTATGTCTATTCCAACCTTTTTTCCTCCAAGAGCTACTTTGACAAAATTAACATGGCCGAGAACTCATTTTTTATATGCTATTAGCAGCATGTATTTGCATAGTCGATCTCCATCCGCTGAATACGTTTTGTATGCGTTTTAACGCTTTAACTTCCATCGTTGTAGATTGTGAATTTGATTTGATAGCCTAGGAATTTCATCACGCTTACCAAGTGATATTGTGATCAAATTCGCAAACATTTTCCTTGAACCTTATTTTTAGAGCTACTCAGAAACAGGTGGGTCGCTACTAGTAGCTCGCGGGCTACCTGTTGGAGACCCCTGGTCTAATGGCATCACCAGGCAAACACAGGTAGCATTATTCATAAAAATTGCAATATATGCTGTGAGAGGTTTTACTTACACATAGGTGGGCTCACAAGTACCAACTAGTTGAGGGAACACACAATAATGCTGTGATTAGGTAACTGTTAGCTGTATACAGTTGAGGGTGAAATGTGAGATATATCATTTTTAATTTTTAAAATGGCATCATGGAACACCCAAAAGGACAGGATGAGCATTCTTTTTCAGGTGAAAACATGTTTTAAGTTAGTTTCCTCACAATAGTTTTGCATTCCCTTGAAATACTTTTTCATTCCCCTCCGTTCCGTATCCTTTTGAAAAGATATTGTGAGGGAATGCAGAAGTTATTGCGAAGGAATGCAAATCAAAAATAAGTTCACACCTCAAGAAAATAAATCCCTGCCATCGATCTTAGATCTGAACACTGAAAGAAAATACACTGAAAGAAGAAAAACTCACATTCTTTGATGTTTTGATAGCTAGCTTGCCCTGTTGGAAAGCATTTTAACATTTTATTTATAAATACACACCGTCATAAATGATTAATTCCCAATATATTCCCCAATAACAAAATATTTTCAGTAGGCTGATACTTTAATGAAGATTTTAGTATTATTTCCCACTCCCCCACCAATGCAAACAAAGCCAAGCCAACCAAGCCACGAGGCATGTAGGCCTACCTTCTGGTGTAATGGCAGCAGCGTCTATGGGCCTATTGGATCAAGTGAAATACACAATCAATTGCTTGTAAAAACCAAAACCATGTAGCCTAAAGTTGAACATGATGGATAGAGAGGTATTCCAGTAACATACTCCTCTGGTGGTGGCCTCCTGGAAATCTGATTGTGTTTCGTAACTGAAAAAGAAGGAATTATTAGACTCCTGTACAGACTAGAGACAGCACTCAATCAAGGCCGTTTCAGTAGCCACCTGCTGTTTACGGTCCAAAAGTCTGAGGTACATGTCCTTGTTTTTCACCAAAATATATTGTCAGAAATATGACAAAATGAATAGGATATGTAGTCACTGATATCGGCATTGGTTTGAAATTGAACTGATTGAATTAACGGAAATAATGATTCCATCCTTCTTTGTCCTCAGACTTTGTGTTCATCAATAATTGCTCTATTTGCCTTTCTTCCAAAAGCATCAACATTCCTAAAAGACCCCAAGCTCTTGGTCATTAATGTGCATTTGGCACTTGACCTCGAGATATCGTCCGTTCCTTTCCGCATGGTGCGGCACACAACAAGGCAGTCAGCAGTCACCACCTAATATGGCGTGAAGGGTAATGAGAGGCTTCGCACTAATAAGTATGCCCAAGGTCCTCTCTTAAGTGAATATTGACCACAACCTCACCTGTTTTGGACCGAGTTACAGCAAACCTGCTTCCCTCACGTTGACTATGGAAGAGAAGAATTTAGATTTGAAGACACTACATAATATTAGAGGTATATTCATAAGACAATACAGGTTATCTTCATCCAATATTCTGGTCTGAAGGCAGGTTTACATTCCAGACAAGAGGTCTCGGTATGAGATATGGACAGCCAATAACAGACCATGGCTAGATCTTTTTCGCGAAACTCACATCACTGGTGGTTCTCTCGGATCATATAGTTGATTTTCTTCTTGTTTTATCTCTGTAAAATACATAAACATGTACCTCTGACTTTAGCGAAACATCTCTAGTGAATATTCGAGATCATGGAAGATAATGGAATGACAGTAGAAGCATTTGAATATCTGTAGCATTTTAGAAACTCACTCCTTTTCCTTTTTCGGCACCATAAACAGATCACATATACCACCCCCAGAGATGCAAGGGACACCACAGCCAGGGCCAACCCTTGCTGGCCTCGAGTGGAAAGCATGTTCTGGAAGGGCACAAATCAAAATCATTACCACCACGCGTCCATAGTCAGATTAAGACCATCCACAGCTGAACCAATGCTGATCCTATGGATCTATTAATGTAGTTGAATGCTGAATTGTTGTGGTCAGGCCACCACACAGAACAAGACCTAAACCTATTAATGACTTTATTGAGAATGAGGCAAGTGGCAAGTCGTCAGCACATACTGCATTGGTATAAAAATGCAACAGATCCAAATGGATATATGTGTCATTAAAATATATAACACGGATAGTCAGTGTTTTTGTCCATTTTCTATCATGTTATATGAGAGATATACGGAATGCATACGGAAATGTTGCCCAGTTGGCTATGCATAATCTTGAAGAAAAAATATTTATTCTATCATTCTGAAATCTTAACGCTATTATTTCTTATGACTTGAATTTAAAAACTCAGATACATGGCCTAACAATTAGATAAGTCCAGAACATCTTTATGTTTTATCCAGGACTCTACAGACAAGTATTTAACTACACAAAAAAATAATCTCTTTTTAATCTCTTCTCTCTTTAAAACTACCTTCCTTAAGTACTGGCTTTGCAGGAAGACCCTAAACAATGAAAATCATTGCGTTTCTCTGTTTGCTGCAACAGCAATGACAAGAACCTTTTTTGAACAATGTGAAAAGATATTTCAAATTACCTTAAGTTAAAAGTGGGCTCTTTTAGTTTACTCCATTTAGCGAAAAGTCTCTTCCACTGACTGACTAACTGACTGACTGACTCACAGTATATTGAAGAGAAACGCAAGCATGACTTTTTCCTGTTTCAAACTGACTGCTAAACCACATCCGTGCATCACTGCGCTGGACACCAGAAAGTAGACCACCTAAACTCTACATCTTGCAAGGTTGCAGGAAGTGACATAGAGAATGTCTCTAGCCAACAGCCAAGATTATAATAACATAAAGCTATGTTTAACTTTGAAGCCTACAAATGAAGCCTAAATAGTGTCTTTGTTGTGCATCAGCACAGGCATTGGAACTTTCCGCTTACCTGTAGACATGAAGTTTTCTCTCTGATTAAAAGTCATAGCGTTCAATCCACGGAGCTACTGTTACCCTTGTAATCGGGGCTGTAGTGGAGACTAAATGCAAGTAAACACAGTTTATCCACCTCTGAAATGTCAGAAATAGAGATTATCCAACCTCTTATTAGAGTCTGTCCCCCTCTCAAACAAGTTTATTCACCAATTGCAACTTCTAACATTCAGAAATCACACTGTATTATCCACAATCACAACATGTACACTCATCAACACTCTAGGAATACCACTGGTATTGTTATAAACATTGGACATTAACCTCAACCATCATCGAACATGATCTGAATGCCTTTTTTAAACATTCCACCACATGGCGCAGTCCACCTTACCGTGATCACAGAATGCATAGTTTATCCACCTCTTATTTCACCACTATAACCCTTCTTGTAATAGCAGAGCAGTGAGAGGCCATGCACATCCCATTTGGATGGGTGCAGGATCTAAAGCATATAGGGTACAAGAGTTTAGCAATGATCCACACACCAAGGAGCTCCTATTACATTTATTATTATTAATATTATTATTACTATTTTGCAGTGACGTTTCGAGCGCCTGTGGCTCATCCTCAGCCTTAACTAATATTATGGAGTCACCATCTTAAATACTTGGTGTGTTGATCATCTCTTGTATAGGCTAACAGCTGTAATAATCGGTTGTGAAAAACTGTGGTGTGAAACCCTAACCCGAGACTCAGGAAGAGGGCAGAAGGTGAAGACCTGAGAAAGACTTTGGCACCACACAACAAACATTTGCATACGATGTCTCGGTCACGTGATTAACAAATGTCCGCTGACTGTATGAGGAAGGCACATCTCTTTGTCTAGTGCATAGTCAGTATATCCAATGCTGTTGACCATGGCATGTCTTTTTCCTTGATTCAGTGTTGTCATAATGCAGTATCTTTCCTACAATGTGTGTGTGTTTTTTTTTTTGTTGTTATTGCTTCAAACATGTATTTGTACTCCACTGACTAATGCGGATCCATGTGTTGGTAAGGGATTGGGTGGGGTGGGGTGGGGGGGCTAGTTGGCTGCCCAGTCTTAGATGCATTGGACTCATAAAACCTGTAACAGATCTGTAACAAAGATCTCGTAGGAATTTTACCTGATCATAATGACATAATCAAGTCTATTTGATTCTTTATGTTCTTGACATGTATGTGTATGGGAAGTTACACAGACACCGTATTTAGATACCACAGGGCACAGTGTTCATAAAGAAATAACCACTGTGTCAAAAAGTGTTGAAAATAACATTTATTGACTCTACACTTGTACAAATAGTTTTACCTATTGTTACGTACAAACACAATGATCAACAGTATAGTGCATATTAACGTTTAACATGTTTTAATCTATAGAAACTGTACATGGCACAAATAATCACATAGTATTCACATAGATAACCCTCACCCCCAATTAACAACTGTGTAATATAAAAGCTTTTACAGTAGATTGCCACATATTGTCTTCCAGGTGGCCCCTTTGCAGTTTGAAGAATGTAAGAACTTGATGCTGATGTTGTCTGCCACTAGAGGGCGCAAGTCAATAAGTCTGTAACAACAATGGAAAAGAGGAACATATCAAGTTAACCCTTCTGTTATGTTCAGATTTTGCACCCTTTCAGACAATCTGGGACAAATTGAAGAGAGACATTATTTTGCCCTCAATCAATAGAATCATTTTTTTTAATGATTCAATTCATATTTTCTTTATCCCAATCTTAACTAATTCAGATAACATATTTGAAAATTATTAAATGAGAATGTTTCCATTGGTGGGTTTTTTTGTTTGTTTGTTTGCTTGTTTGTTTTTTAAAATAGCCCATGGGTGATGAACCCATTGAAGAGGTCCTTCATGTCTCCAGCAGCTCCAGTAGCTTTCTTCAATGACTATGGGGTTCACTGCTGCACAATAATGTGTTCTATATGATGTACTTGTCATACCTATTGTTTTTATTTAGGATTTCTTATTACGGTGACCACCGAATGCACTAAAATGTCTGGGCATGTATTGTAGCCTACATGTTCCTTCTATGGTGTTTGAGATGTAGGCGTTTCATAGCCTTTTTTTACAATATGTAAATGCAGTCAATGGCAACATCTTAGAGGTTTGAAACTTGACATTTTGAAACTTACCTCTTTGGATTTGCAGGTGCCACACAGGCAACCGAAGAGGCCATTGATCATCTGGATGGAGCACAGAATGGTCTCCACGGCGCCCACTGCTGCCAGAGTGCTGAACAGGGCTATGTTGAACTGGATCACATTATCAGGTGAAGTGCACAGGAACCACGTGTTCTGGTTATGAAGGTAGCTGTTCTCCCTGAAATCAACAGAGAAGATATTGGGGGTATATGGTTTAATGGGTGCTTTGGAAAACCTCCGAGTACTACCATCTGAATGATAACAACACCTGCTCAGCACACAATGGAACATTGGGAAACATGTAGGCCTATATTATGTGCACACTGTTGCATCCAGGTTAAAAACTAATGGGGCAGTCCATGGTCCTAATTTCAGCCCTTTTTCTTTTTATCTGGCCATGTTCTCTTACATACACATCACGATTGTCACGCAGCTGGCAGTGCAGTCGAAAGGAGGGTTGGTCAGAATTTAAGATATGTGGTTTATTGAAAAGAGGGCTTTCTTTGAGTGCAGTGTAACTGAGTGACTCAATGGTCACATACATGCAGTCATTTTGTTGATTATATATATCTGATTACATTTCTGTGACCCAGAAAAATTCCCAACACAAGATGCAGAAGTAGCATTGAAATGTTAAAGCCAAAACACTCTCAACAAAAGGGTATTTTTGTGAATGTACCCGAGTCAAACTTTAAACTATTAAACTTTTAACATTAAGAAGCATTTGATCAAAGTATCATCAGTGTCTCTGCACATGAGCTCGAGCATTGAGAGCATTGTTTGTGTATACATAGTTTACTAAAAAGAAAGGTTTTGGATAAATTTTCGCGATTTTGATGCAATCATGTATTAAAATAGTAGTGCCCCTACTATTCCCATGCAAAATTCCAAGCTTAAAAGTGGCGCTTTCGACATGCTTTTAAACGAAAGTCTGACTCATTCACAACATTCACAAAAACATTCTGGTACATTCACAAAAACACCCAAGGATGCATTTTGGTGAGAGTTATGCTTTAAGACAGCTTATATCCCAAAAATCTTGACATATTCACATGCCTAAAAATACTTTGTTCATAATATGTAGGCTAGACAAAATATACTAAGCCGCTGTGACAGACTATTTGATCATGCACATCAAGAAAGTTCAAAACAAATTCTTGCTCAAGAGCAATTCTAAAGTAATTCAAATCTGTGTGTTGGGTGTAGATTATCATAACTGAACATATGTCAAGACTGAGGGAGATTGATCTTACTTGTCTTTAAAAGGAGTCATCCAGATTAATCCTACTCTACACAATGGCCCATTGACTAAACCGGACATGGCCACGGCGAAACTGTAGAGGGCGCCAGCTACTCCAACAGCAGCAAATGCAATTGACAGGAACATCTGTGAAGGCAACCACAGGTCAAAAAATAAGGGCCCGTAAACAAGAGCACATTCTATTCTGAGTCATGTGCAATATAGTTTATTGTATGTGGGCCAGGAAGAGAGAATGCACATTGTGAATGCCTTTCAGTGAGGAGCTGGTCACATTGGGTCACATGGGGATCCAAATAAAATCAAAATCAAAATCAAGTCACGAGACAATAAAAAGGAAGAAACTGTTGTAGAAATGTATTGTACAGCACACCCTTCACCTGATTCAATAAAATAGTTTTTGATGTAACCTACAAACGGACTCCAGGTTACAGCTTGTCGGATTAATGAAAACCAATCATAACAATGCTGAAGGCGTTATGTACAGTATCTGTTATGGGGGAAACATTTTGAGCTCTGCTGTGTTTAGACGGTCCACAGTCTTTATCTAATTCCCTGCTAATTCTCTCCCATCAGATAGCCCATTTGAGTCATGTGAAACACATTCTCTCAGTCTCCTCCAGGACAGATCTCTGCTATTTTGTCTAACAGAATAAGCTTCTACCTGCATGCCAAGAGACAGCACCTATTATAAGCACGTGTACTTTGCATTGTGCAAGATTTTAGAGATAGTAACATTCTTGATCACATCCAGTGAGTCTAGTTTGCTGTAGTGGTTATATTGTGATCACCCGCTACACCACTGATCACATCCACTGGTCATTTCCACTTACCCCACAACGGTTAGCACAACAGCCTTGCTTTCCTGTCAGATGAATGTGTATTGCTGGTACTAACACCTGTGAGACAGAAAGACATAAAGTAATAATTGGTTATAATTTGTTTAAACCATTATGGCCTGGAGCACCCATTGAACTCTCTCTAACACGGAAACATTTTCAGAAAACCACCTGCTAAATCCTGGATCAGACACACTCGAAATAAATGCTTTTTATATTTTTCTGTATTCATATATTTTACCGTATCTATTTTTCTGTATTCTTGTATTTTATATATTTTTCTGAAAGAAGAGTGCCTTTGAAGTGTGCTCTTTCACACTCAAAACACAACTGTTCAAACACAATAGTTTCAACAATAATTGTTTCCTTCTCATTTTTGGCAGGTTTTCACTCACAGATTTTCTAGTGGGATTTGAACAGCTTTTTTAGAGACCACAAACTTGGCCTGTTGCAAGCTGCATGAGTATAGAGACAGTGAGGAGTGGTCTGTAAGTACTCTGCCAAGCTAAGGCTCTCCCCTAAGAACTAACGAAATGTTCATGGGAGAGTCCGAGTCTGAACTACAGGAGGTCTTGGAGTGAGACAGGAGAGGAATTCCAGAGAACTCCCTATGATAGATACAGTTACAGTAAGCCTTAGAAACCATCCAAAAAGACTGTTTCTGTTTCTCGAAATAGGTATGACTTTCAATCAGACATACGTTATTAAAGAAGTAAAGTAAATAAATCACAAGTGTAACTGTGCTATTCGATTGGATATACCTAAAAATGTTACTGCTAATAGTTGGACATTTCTCAGCCGATGAATATTTGAATAATGACCACACTAAACAAACCAGAAGTACAGAACATTTGCATGAATGCACTATGTTCATCATGCACCCTGCTGAACGCATCAATCTGCACTCCGGCGTACAGTCTGCGTTTATGGAGAGATTTGCATTTATAGGTGTGCAGTCCCCTGCAGAGGTCTTTGGACTCACCATGATGCCACCGCCGATGAGGCCTCCCATGTACTTGACCTCCTCTGTGATGTGTCCATCTTTGGCATACTGGACGTCCCAGCCCGGGAAGAAAAGGAGAATGTTGCAGATGATCGAGGTGAGCGCCAAGGGGTACAGCGACGCTCCGATGAAGCGGGAACACTTCCCCGTACACATGTCAGCTTCGACTCTCTCTGTGGAGTTACGAACAAGGGTGCACAAAGCGCAACCGTCAGACGGCCTTTGACCCAAATCCAAAAATCTGGTGGTCCACGAGAGTATTCTGATCGCGTTTTCCTTTTTGCTGTTGCCCAGGTCAGTTCTGTCTGAAAGCCAAAAAGAGTCTAAGGATAGTCTGTGTCCAGCTTGTTTTGACCTCTCTCTTCCACTGCTGTCTGCGTCTGGCTCCACACATGTGCTCAGGATTAGATATGAGGTGCAGGGAGGGGCCAGGCGGGAGTGTGCAAGAGTGATTCAGTGTGTTCACATGCTCGGGGTGAGAGAGGGAGACTCAGAAAGAGGGAGGGGAGAAGGAACAAGCAGACAGAGAAACAGAGGGTGTTTTGTGAGCACAGCAGCAAGGTTCAGGCAAAGACTCAGCGTTTTTCTCCACACATCTCTTGAGAAAGCGAGTAAAAATGCAAATATCTTGGCTCAGAACAGTAGAGCCAAGAAAAAGACATCAAACACTTCTTACTTCGTACTTTTGTACAAATGAAAGTATTGTTATCAAAACTGACAATCAAAAGGAGATTATCCCTAACCCGAACACCTTCACTCTTAAAATGAACTGACAAACAAGACAGCTGACATCACAAGTGGTGAGACCTCAGACATTTCTTCATATTCCAAATCATTCACGCTTCTTTTAAATCACATGCCCAGCTGTGAAAGAGCAACTCTTACCACAAATGACGAAGCACTGGTTTGGGAGTTTTCCAATTCACAGTGTTGGTATGCTGTGGCCTGCGGGCTCGATGGTGTTTTAAGGCCCCAACGTCGTCTTCCAGGCAACGCAGCCACCGTTGACTTATTAGTACCTAATCCTATAACCCTAACCTTAACTCTAACCCTAACCTTAACCCATGCCTAACCCTAGCACCTTCCAGGCAGCGCTGCCTTGAAGACAACGTTGGGGGCTTAAAAGACCAAGAAACTGCTGTGGGTGGAATGTGCTGGTGCACCTGCAGGACTAAGCAACATTTGAAAGCCCTGACTCATACTGTAGAAACTGATACACAATATCCGGCCTCCCTGGCGTGACATGACCACAATGTGTTCAGTGATATGTTTCTCCTTTGCTCCTAGCAGGCTTAATGTCATGGTTAATATTGTGGTTAGTGACTAGGCATTGATGGTAAGCAGAGCCTACACTCTCCATGACTTGACTTACAGTAGACATTCCTTTACAAGGAATGGGAGGTCTTGTCTGGGGGAAGTGCTGTAAATGTGTAATCTGTGGAATGTGCTGTTCTTATTCTGTTTGTCATGCCCTGAAGGGTACTTCGGGTTTAATTTTCTTCATGTATCAGGCACTGTTGCTATAGGCCTACCTGCTGTCACTAGCTTGACTCAAAGGGAGAAGGGGGACCGTTATGAAAATTCACTATGGTTTCCTCTCAATCTCAATGAGATGTGGTCTGGGAACCGAACATTAACTTTCTCGCATTTGAGGAATGGTTTGGTAATGCCCAGAGCTGTTTATTGGGCACTTCAGATGTCTATCAAATGTGTCAGTGCATAGCTCATAGGCTAGTCAATCTATTTTTCCGTAGTGATAGGTGTGTAGCCAAAATATAGCTTCTGTGTGCTTAGACGTCATCATCACCTTGCTGTCCCCTAACAGCGTGAATGCAATCTAGTGCAAGGCAGCGTGGGTATACCCAGGCCAATGGTTTAATGCAGTAACTATGGTTTTACCATGGGACCCCATGGTGAGGATGATCTCCATGTTCCTAGCCATAGCACTGCTATGGTTTATGTATAGTTCTTCATAGCTTTGGTGCCACCATGGTTCCCCTGTCACACTTCATGGTGACTGTATGGTTTTGACATGGTAATTGTTCAATTATGCTTTTTTAACAGTCAATGATGTTACAAACAATATAGGGAACTTACCATGGGAGGACGTTTCAAGGTCCAATTTGGGGCACAGGGCCATTTGTTTTACTGCCAGAAGAGAGAACACATTCATGGATCAACATAATTACAACATGAAGGCTTACCAAACAGTGGTCATAAATACAAGATAAAAAAAACCATATAAAAACATAATAAAAAATACACTCATGTGAAGGTATAAAAGAGTTCATGTAGAAGAGTATCTGTTTGTCTTACATCAAGGCATGGCAACAGCACACGCAAGGAGACACCTCCAGTACTCTGAGCTGGAGGCGGAGTGCCAAGTGGCTAGCTGGAAAGCCACGGTTTACCCTGGGGGTCGGATGCCAGGGCTTTGTGGGCAAGCAATGGCCATGGTGCTGGACTGACAGGCTCGAGTCTGTGGAAATCCGTCAAGGAGCTTCAGAGAGGAAGCAGAGAAAGCGAACTTCTGGCTCTGGCTCTGAAGGAAAGACAAGGCAGTTGGCGGTCAACACTCCAGTAACGGCAGCTGCAGGGGGTGGTGGTGGGAGACGTCCTCTACGTGCCACTGCCCCCCTTGCTGGGAGATTTACTGGTATGGGGGGGTGAAATATCCATGAACGGCAGCCTCCAGATGATAACCCAGCTGATCTCATGGAGGTGCTGCGAGTTTAGTGGAAGCAGGAATCAACATCTCACCTATTTAAAGGATCTAATGATCACTAAACTTACATGTTGAAATATGAGGGGAAGGTATGGGAGAGATGGGGGAAATTGGACCAGCATAATATGCCCACACATAAGATAGATAGATAGATAGATAGATACTTTATTGATCCCCAAGGGGAAATCCAAGAGATGTCTCTTACTGACCCACAGTCAAATGATCAACTTTGAACTTTCTAGCTGTCAATTTTCTGCAGATGGGAAACAGCTCTGTAAATGGGAAACAAATGGCTACGACCAAGCCAAACAATATTCCAGCCAATCATCATACTGCCTCAAGAACATAGGCGCGGCGTGCCTGAGACGAGGTGACGATTGGCTGGAATATTGTCTGTCGAGCTCAAATGCAAACAAACTTTTGTCAGAACTGCTGACACATTTTGCAAAAATAAGATTGCGGTTTGCCGATTTACAATAAACGTTTAGTAATTCAATCTTTTGTGACAAAGGAAGCATATTGGATCAGTCCCTAGGACATGCAGCTAAGCTGTCTTTCTTGCTTTTTGTTTATTTCCTTCACCATTGTCTCTCTAACTGCACCTGCTCGTCACAGTGACAAGTGATACACTATGGGGACCAGATGATTTCCTGCCAAATGTTGTCTGTTCTGTCACTGGCCAGCTGAGGTCATATTTCATGTCCTTACATTGGCATTGGCTAACACTTCTGCTTTTTTACCGTTATTCTGACACAGTGTTCCTTCTCATCATAGGATCATCTCTGGAATATTCCATTGGCTGTGTGACTGAGTGCCTTAGTCATCTGTTTCTTTTTGCGTCGTCCCTGTCACGTACCATGCTTCACACACTTATGCGTCGTCCCTGTCACGCACCATGCTTCAACTACTTATTTTGCTCTTATGACGTATATGTGTATATGATGTTTTTTTGTTTTTTTTTTTGTCTTACTCAGCATTCACTTCTGGGCCCCATTCAAAAGTAAACAAGATGTAGCCTGATATTAAGCACCACCAAATAGTAATGTTTTTCTGGTCATTTATAAGACATAATACACAAAAAATAAATAAATACACATAAAATAAATAAATAAAAAATAAAGGGCCTGCGCCAGGCTTTCTTATATGTTATAGTTAGGGTGCATACTGCTTTAAATTCTAAACGGTATTTCTAAAAGGTTTGCAAGCCATTTTTGTTGCCCACACACCCAACAGCAGTTGTGGACTTCATGTGAAGTCAAGCACCACACACCAAAGTAAATACTACCCAATCTCACGGGAGGGAAAGGCATTACATGTGAAATTAGAAAAATGTGTCTAGCTGTTGTTTTTGTGCATTCCCAGACTCCATAATTGCTAAGATAATATAATGCCTGCCTTCAACACTTATGCATTGTTTAAGTCATATGATGTATGCCATATGATAAGGGCCTGAGAGTTCGGAGTATGTTAACTCCTTATTTACAGATCCAATATAATATAGGCCTACTGTATGATTTCCTTCTCATTAATGGACTCAAACTAAACTGTCCTATGTCGTATAGTGAGGAGAATGAACCCAAATGCATGATTCCAAATGCAATCAAAAACACAAACTCCCACACTGGAAACAGGTTCAGGTGACTTTAGGAAGCAATCTCAGGTTCAGGTTATTTTATACTGTCTCATAAAATTGCATTTTATGAGTCATATGATGTACAGTATGATATATGATAAGGACCTGAGTTCAGTGGTAGATGAGTCATCCATCTTGAAACACATTTTACACAAACAATATGTAACATATTAGTCTGGCTATCACCTTACTAAGCTCAATCTTTTAAGAATGAATATTAGTCTGGGGAGTCTGCGCTTTATTTCTTCTGCACAAGAGGCGTGAACATTGGGCAAAGTTCAACGCTTTTTGTATAGTCCTTCAACCAATCAGACCAACGATCTGGGTGCACCTTTTGGATAAGCTATTTTGTGATTGAACCCAGAAGATGTGGACATGAAGCAGGAGAGACAGATGTGCAGGTTTTCAGCCTGAGCTGCAGGGCTAAATTCAAATCGCTGGCAGATCAGGCAGGGTTCACCCAGCCTAGTAACACACAGTGTGAAATTCTCAAGGTTCCAAACATTACTAAACTATTAACTACCAGTATGGATAAATAAATGAACACTATCATCTGGACAATATTGTCATGACTTGTTCATCTGAGTGATGTTTGCTGGGGAAAAGCTGTTTTTTGATGCTGCTTTTTTCTGCTCTTCTGAGCTTTGTGTGCTTTGTTCTGCACCCATCTCATGTAGGCCTATTGTAACTATTCACACAAGGGCGAAGCTGTGACACACGAATCAGCCTAGAGCAGTCAACAACTTAATTAATTCACTGCTCTTAAGTTTCCAAAAGATGACAACAAAGAACAAATATTTAAAAAATGGTTCAAGGGTTTAATTAACATCATGCCGCAAGAGATTTGGAGATTTTCAGACACTGTTTACAGATCACTCACTTGGAATTAGCGTCTTGGACAACAGATGTTTATGGTCTGTTTTACAACTCTCCATGACAACTCTTTTTTTCAAAGCAACTGGTGAAATAAACAATAAACAATGAACCTGTGTCAGCATGAGCTGATTCAGAGCTATGAATGGAACTTTCTGCAGCACTCTGAAGAGCCGCGTAATCCAAGAGAAACTCCACACAGGGATATTGTTGTTGGGAGCTCACTTTGTTTTCATTTTTCTGAGCCTATGGCTAAAATGTTATGGGCTTGGAGTCGCTCAAGATCGAAAATCTACACCTTTAAGACTGATGCCAAAGGTAGGTTACAATAATTTACTATCGGCCAATTGGCCTGTACTTTCCGTGATATGCTGTAGTGGCAGGAACATACCACACAAGGAGTATGAATTAAAAAAAAATAAAAAAAACTCATACTCAAGCAGCAATAGTTTTATAGAGCCCCTCAACACCTCCTCCATTTATCTACCCAAAGCCCTCAGAACTCATTCCAGCGTAAGCATGTCATGTGTTATCTCAACAAACTATTCCCCTCCTCACATTCCAGTGGATAAACACAGGCTTGGACCGCATCTGCTTAGATTTATGATGCCAGCTAGTGCCAACCTCTACAACGCTTCATCCTGACCTTGAAGCTATAATGGGACAAGTCTATAAAGGTGATCCAGCATTACCTGCAGAAGCTGAGGATGGCATCATTTATATCTCAATAATGAAACAGCATGATTAGATATTACCTGATTAAATACACCTGTGTCTGTTAGAGGTGAAATACACTCTGAAAAAAGGGCATCTGGCCCAAAACGTCTGAGTTGCTGTGACGATGTGCCGCCTCAGCAGCACATCACACTATTATTTTGGAGTTTGGTTTAATGTCATGTGTTTAATGTCAATGTCCTGTATTATTTGCCGTGTTCATGTTATTGGGTACGTTCCTTGGCGCGCGAGGAAATTGCTTAATGTGTGAGCATGGGCGTTTGGGGTTGATGTAAGCTATGGTAAATGTGTGTTGTTTGATGACTGATGTAGATGTCCGCCAGGTAGGGGCGGTGTGCCCTTTTATGGGTGTTTAGACTTCGCCGGTGTGGGCGGAAGTAATTAATTGATTGGCCATTTAAATGCTAGCTTTCCTCTGTGTAGGGGTTCGTTTTGCGAAGTGCTTTGAGATGCGCGGTAAGAGGCTGCTGTGAGCCTTGCGTGTAGGTCTGCTCATGAGACCTGAACTTTAGTGTTTGTTAAATGTTTGTTTGTCAATCTTTTTTTATCTCACGTCGGGTGCGACCGATCGGAACCATGGACTATACTTTGATTACTTTTTCACGTTGTAAATAAAAACACCGTGGGCCCTCTTAAACCTGCTGTCTCGGCCTGATTCCTCCTACACCACTTGGCTATCCTACCACATTTGGTGGCAGCGGTGGGATCCAGTGGCCGTGGAGAAAATACCATCTAAATCGGTTGAGCTTCAGGTGAGGGTAGCCTATTTTTTCCGTCGTTTCGTTGCGTACGTTATTTTTCCTTTTTGTGACCATGGATGGCGGTATCAAGAGAGCAGCCGCAGCCGAATACCTGTGGCAATGGCTACACTTGGAGGACGACCGGGAAGAAGCAACTCCTATCCTCGTGGAGGCTCTGGGAGGTAATTTCTCTGAGCTTTGGCCTTGCTGGCTGGAGCTACACCCGGCGGAGTCGCTGCTGGAGGCCCGTTTTGAGTCTACGAGGCCCATACATTGGCTTCAGATGCTATCGGGGTCTACCTCGATGGTGCGGAGCCTATTGAGGTTCCAGACCTTCTGTTCGGGACTACTACAGAGGACCAACTCGGCGACATTGCGGTGGAACAGGTGTCGGGGAACACCCCGTCAATGGCACCTAAACCTCCGCAGAGAGTTAAGCGGAAAAGGCGCATTTCAAGCAAGCGGCGACGGAGGAGACGCAAGCATTCTCCTTCAAAATCGGCGAAGCCGTTTGACGAAGTAAGGGCTCCTTGGGCATCCCAAAGAAATGTGGGGCTGCTAAATCTTCGAATTCCGCATCAGACAATATTCCCATCTTCTAATGGACTATTGGACTCTGGTTTGTTCCTATTGCTCGAATCGTAAGCCTGCCATGGCCGAAACGTATGATGTGTATTCAATGGCGTGTTTATTTCTGTGTATGCGGTAGTCTACTTTGTACCTTCCTGTCCATTTTTATGTGTACCTGCTACCCCGGATTTTGCCTGTCCGAGGCGGGCCAATGTGTCCTGATTGGGCTTAGCTTTTCTTTAGGACTTCCGCGCTTCTAGTGCGGGAGGTTGTGTGACTGCGGCGTCTAAGGGACGCTTAGTCATAAGGTGGGGGGTATGTGACGATGTGCCGCCTCAGCAGCACATCACACTATTATTTTGGAGTTTGGTTTAATGTCATGTGTTTAATGTCAATGTCCTGTATTATTTGCCGTGTTCATGTTATTGGGTACGTTCCTTGGCGCGCGAGGAAATTGCTTAATGTGTGAGCATGGGCGTTTGGGGTTGATGTAAGCTATGGTAAATGTGTGTTGTTTGATGACTGATGTAGATGTCCGCCAGGTAGGGGCGGTGTGCCCTTTTATGGGTGTTTAGACTTCGCCGGTGTGGGCGGAAGTAATTAATTGATTGGCCATTTAAATGCTAGCTTTCCTCTGTGTAGGGGTTCGTTTTGCGAAGTGCTTTGAGATGCGCGGTAAGAGGCTGCTGTGAGCCTTGCGTGTAGGTCTGCTCATGAGACCTGAACTTTAGTGTTTGTTAAATGTTTGTTTGTCAATCTTTTTTTATCTCACGTCGGGTGCGACCGATCGGAACCATGGACTATACTTTGATTACTTTTTCACGTTGTAAATAAAAACACCGTGGGCCCTCTTAAACCTGCTGTCTCGGCCTGATTCCTCCTACACCACTTGGCTATCCTACCACAGTTGCGTTCAAAAAAGTAACATTTTTAGAAGTCCATTTGGCATGCTGCCCTGTTCCTTCCTTTCAATATTACTTTATATTCCACTTCAGACACTGACGGGTAGCTTGGCACTGTGAAGGCTTCTTCAGGCCCTGATCTACACTGTACAGCTAAACAGAGTGAAGTATGTGGGAGATGATTGCTCAGAGTAACTGGGTGACTGTATAATGACGTTTGCAATGTTAGAGCAACAAAATGAGTTCAAACCAGCTACACCTAAAAATACCCAACAGTCATAAGAATCACTTCAGATTTCACTGCTTTGTCATTATCATTGGGAACAGATAGACTTTTCTCTGGAAATTGTGGGAGGGCCTACATTTAACATTCTAGCTGATGCTTTTTTTTTCTCAACTTGACAATTGCTGGTCTCTCTTAAAACTTTTAGCTGAAGTGATTCGTTTTTATAGACATTTTTGTAAAGATGACATATCACAAACAGTAAAACAGTAAAACATTGCTAGCATAGCTCCAGTGGCCAGGTCTAGATATGCAACAGGCATAACCAACAATAAGCCCAAATATCTGCCCTAGCCTCTATAATTACTGTACATGTGCTGTGTTTCCAACACATTAATTGCCCATTTTAGTAAGATGACAAAATACAAATAAAATATAAATGAATATCAAAGAAGTGTCCTGTTATTATTAGGCTATGTAAAACATTTGTTTTCCTGCATTCATTTTTCCACCACTGATTAGGCACCCACCCCCGCCCTGACGTGTACAGTGCTGGCTAAATATTAACCCAAACACCCACCTTGTATAAACATTGATAGCAGTATATCTTTGTCTTGAGGTAAGGGTGTGGTGCTCAACTATTCATTTAATTTAATAAACATAGGTATTAGCATGACAATGTTAACTAGATTGTACTACCAAAGGAAGCAAACATGTTAACAAGTATAGCCTACCATGAAATTTCATCTATGTATGTGTGTGTAACTAGGAATCTGATCAGGCAGCTTTATTGCCAGGTGACTCATTGGTGTCGTGACGTTGGTGTCCCACATCTCTGTAACTGTATTCTGCTATACATGAAGTTTCCTATGTTTATGGTAGATCACAACAGAAAACACGAGTGGATACACTGACACATTCTGTTTCCCTATATGACATTTTAAGTTGCTTTGGCTAAAAAGCGTCAGCCATATGTAATGTAATGTACTGTATAGTATCATGGACAGCTAGCAGCAATACATTAGACTATTTGGAAGGTTCTCTGCTGCCTATTCTCAAAACACCACAAATTGACTAAATTCATTTTGATCACAAGAGGATTTTCAAGTATAAGATGTGAACTTTCAGACAAATAGGAAAGACGAAAACACAGATAGCTATCTTCACTAAGATCTCCTTTTTGGTGAAAGTATGCTTTGTTACAACGTCTGAAAAATCAGCTTCCCCCATAGACTAGAAAGGCTGTGAACATCCATGGCATGATGGTGTCAGTGTTATCAATGTGACAGCTATAGAAAGTTCATCATTAACCAAAGCCCAATCCATTATAAGGCTGGACCACAGGGATGTAGGGGAGGGTGGTTCCTCACTGACTCATCCACTGAAACGATCTATTGTAGGCCTACCGGTATTGATCTCAAGGCCAAGGTAGTATGGAGTGATTAAACAAGAGCTACAACAATAAAGGTTGATTGTGTAAAGTTGAAATATTTTGAGTCAAAAACTTCTGGGGCCCGTTGCACAAAAGCAGAATTAAGACATCCGGGATAAGTTACTGAGCCGCGATCACTGAATCCTAAACAAGAGCATACCGGCTGAATTGGTTGCACAAAGACCAATCCAGGATGAGCAGACACGGATTCATCAAGCCAGGTGTAAGTTATTCGGTGTATGTGCGCGTTCTCGTTTCTCCCCCAATAACTCGCGGTTGGAATAAAAAAGACGCGAAAAATAGCGTCTTGCACACAAAGTGAACAACCGCTTTTGATATAGACTAACAACGAGGTAAAGTTTTACTTTTTTGGATGGGGGTTCATGATTATTTCTGTTACATAGCGGGAGTAGGTGTGGCAGATCAACTGAATGCAAATTTACGTATGCACCCACGTGTGAGAGCTTCCTTGTCTCGGCACGCAACGTCATTAAGGAAGCGCTTTGCCACCGCAATGCACAAAGTATCTTAATTTGTCTTAAAAGCCGAATTAGGCTAGTTGAAAACACCTTCGAAAAATGTCCCCTCCAATCAACTACCAGCCTACAGCAGCCTATTCATCAAACATCTGTCAAAAAAGAAGCAAACAACGAGGCTATGTTATCAATTATAAGGCCACCATAATTTAAATGACATCCATATGGTATTAGGCAGACATTCTGTGTTTTGCGAGTAAATGCATGTAGCAAATAATATATAAATGGAATCTACAGCTCTTTAAAAAAAAAATCACGTGGAGGTCTCATTTGAATGACAGCTAGCTGAACCAATCAGATAATGTAATTACCATTAGAATCAACTTATCTTGGATGTTAGCCTGGTCAGGAGCAGGCTAGCTCCACAGAATAAATCGCCATGGTAACTTATACCATAACATATCCTGCTGCCCCCTATCCCGCTTTTGTGCAACTGGATCACGGATAAATTGAGCCAGGATAACCAAGATATCCCGGGTTAATCCCTTATCCTAGTTTTGTGCAATAGGCCCCTGCTTGCAGATTAAAATGTTTTGCACGTCTAAAAATGTTGCTCATAATCAAACGTTTTTTGCACATCAGAATCTTTTCAAAATTAAAAACCTAAAAAAAACTCAAATGAATTAAAACCTCCAAGTTACTAGATTTCAAGTCAAACACGCTTGCTTCCAGGTCTGAATTTTGTGCAAGTCGAAAAGTTTTGCACATTAAAATCTTCTTTGAAGCGAAAAGGTTTGACTTCAAAGTTGAACCGGACATAATGGGTGGGATCTAGATGGGTTCATATCAGATTGACGGATTGACTTCATGGCTGCTGCTTACTCCTGCACAGCAATTGGAACAACACATCACAAGTTTGTTATGTATTTCGGTTTTCTTCTCTCCCCAGATTGAGAACCACTCTAGTTACCACATCGGAGTCCTGGTTCTACATTGGGAACTAGCAAAACAGCTCTTCAATCTGTTAAAACAATTCCAGTTAATCAATCTGCATTGTTCTGATTTACCCAAGACACACACTGGCCTACCATCAAATGATGACACTGGCCTACCTCTTTAGAAAGCTAAATAGTTTCTCAGGAAAGAATCAGAATAATTGGTAAGCTGGGTGAACCCTGCCTGAACGTCTGGGGAATTTGAATTTCGCCCAGCAGCTCAGGCTGGAAACCAGCAGATCTATCTCCTCTGTTTATTGCCAGAACCTTTGGCTCCAATCAGAAGTTAGCTCATCCAAAAGACACACCAGATCATTGGTCTGATTGGTTGAAGCACTATCCAAGCGTATGGAGTCATTTTTACGATGCTCACTGATCACGCCTCTTGTGCAGTAGAATCAAAGCGCAGCCTCCCCAGAGTATTGTTCAATCTTAAAAGATTGAGCTTAGTATGGTGATAACCAGACTAAATGATTGGGTAAAGTGGAACAGAGTTACAGAAGCTAGAATAATGTTTTTATGGAATAATATATAATAGAATATACATAGGCCTATTTGAACCCATCTTTTGAAAATTGATCTTAAGGGTCTCCATGCAGGCTTCTCCCACCACCCCCCCCCCCCCCCCCCCCCCCCCCATCATGTACTAGCCTAAGTAAACTGAGGGTGTACTGTAGGCTTGAGCAGCCGGGCCTTAGGCTTGGTTCAGCTGTTGGCTAAGCCATGTTGCTTCACTCTTTAAACAAATGAGTTGAAAACAACACAACTTGTATCCAAATAGGGACAACACAGTTTGTGTTGCTTCCAACATGTTGCTTTTGTTATTTGTTTCACAAAATGTTTTGAAAATAGCACAACGTTGTTTTTTAACACATCTCTGTGTCCAAATAAGGACAACAGTTTGTGTTGTTTCCATCACATACATTTTAAGAGTGTGTAAAGATCATTTTACTTGAATGATCAGGCCTATGTGCCCAATTCGAAATGTGTCCATTACATTATAAATTAGGCCTATTTTTTGTGACTTTTAGGCTATGTGTAGGAGCCTCACTGTTGCAAGTCTAGGCTACTACAGATTGCATGCAATTGGACTTCGTCGGATTTTGCGCCATGTTGTCCGCCCACTTTGGAGAATACCTCAAATACGCATTTTTAGTATGATCTCCCAAAAGGACTTTGGGGTTGTAGTACTAAAAGCACCCACCCCCTTCCTGAGTAGGCCAACGTGGACTATGAACGATTACTAGACCACGGTAGGTTGTCAGCATTGAAGTAGCCTAAATACTCAATACCGTGCCGTCAAGATATCATGGCAAAAGCGGGGTTCTTTTACCATGCATGTTTTAATGCCATCATGAAATGCAATGTTCCTATTTGTGAAATCTGGCAGTGGCTAGTTGCATGACTGTGAGTGCAAGGAGCATATCCAAACCGTCCAGATGGTCAAAACAACCCGCATTGCTTAACTTAAGGATCTGCGTGGGCTTGCCTTTCGCAGGAATATCGTGAAGGAATTTCCCATAGGAACGAACTTCTTTTCTGCAAAAGTCATGGCGGAGACAGAGCAAATGCCATTTCTGAAAGAATTCCTTCTGACTTTCTTCATGCCAGAGAAGTGTTACGACGAATTTTTTCTTCACTTCAACTTTTCTCATGGTGAGGTCTGCACAATATCGTTCTGGAGTTTTCTCAGAGCTGCTGCGATATCATCAGGCATTAAAGCATTAAATTGTGCCGAGGAGTGCACAATGTCCGGTTGTAGCCTACTCCATCTGACAGCATTTGAATAGATGAGGTAGAGATAGGGGACATATTGTCTGTCTCTTGCTGAGGACTTAGTAGTATGCAGCTGTGCATCACAATTTACATTTTAATGTCTGTGGAGATTTGAAAATGAGGAAAGCTGGACTATAATTCTCCACTACACCTCAGTAAAGTGTTCAGCTTCAGTGAACCTAATAAAATGTTATCTTATCCACTATCCACTCCACTGTTCATAAAAACACTAGATAAAATCATAAGAACCTTCTATAATCAGGTTTTAATACAGTATAATATGAAGATACACGTATCATAGGTAGGTGTGTGTGTGTGTGTGTGTGTGTGTATGATGATGATGATGATGATGATTAAAGCCCTGTTTTGTATCTCTTCAGGGCCATGTTTGAGGATCGCCCTGAGTAAAGTCATGGGTCTTTGGATCATGGTGGGCACTGTTTTTGGTAAGATAGCTCTGTTCCCACATCCTTTCCTCTCTCTCTCTCTTTCTTTCTCTCTATTTCTCTCTCTCTCTCGCACACACACACATACACACACACACCCTGTCCTCTTCCATTGTGTAACATGTCTCTCCTCTACCTATAGCTCAGCTGCCCCAGATCTGGAAGGTTCTGAGGGCAGGACGTGCAGAGGGACTGAGTCTGGCCTCCGCGGTGCTCAGCCTCTATTCCATCTCTGGCTATGTGCTATACTGTATAGCCCAAGGCTTCCCTATCGGGTAAAAACACAAAGACATTTAACGAGACAGCGTGTTGAAATCCTGTCCCAAAAGAAATGTTATGCAATGCTGTGGTTTTTGGAGCAGGGTGCCATTTTGTAGATTTATATTCTGTGTTTACACAGAGCCTGGGGAGAGAGCCTGTTTATACTGACCCAGGTCATGTTCCTCAGTTTCCTCATTCTGCATTATAATGGACAAACAGTGAGAGGTATGCTTTGTTTTCCATTCTCTCTTTGTGTGAGTGTGGGTTGTTTAATTGGGACACATTGATGGGGTCTCTTTGAGTGAGAAAAAGAATACAGAAATACTTAGCATGAATGTGGTTTGGTGGCAGCATCTGGGGTGAATGTTCATCTCACACCCACATCCACACACACACACTCACAACACACTCTCCTCTCTCTCCTTCTCTTCTCACTCCTTTTCCCTTCTCTCTTTCCCTCCTCCCTCTCTCGCTCCATCTATCTCCCTCTCTTTCTCTCTACCTATCCCTCTCTCTCTCTCTCTCTCTATCTATTATGCTCTATATATCATCTTACACCAGCTGGAAGTAAATGACTCAAAACTGAAATAATGAAGATGGTATTCATGCTTTGCTCTCTACCTACAGGCTTATTGTTCCTTGTGGTCTATAGCACCTTGATGTACCTCCTGACATCCCCATTGGTTCCCAGGAAAGCCTTATCTCTAATGCAGGAGTCGGGTGTGCTGGCCACCATTGCTAGCAGGGTACGTCCTCACAAATAGGACCTGATCCGATGTAACCCTACACTCTTAAAATGAGCGTGTTGAAAACAACACATCTCTGTGTCCAGATAGGGACAACACAGTTTGTGTTCGTTTTTAAGAGTGTAACCCTGGGAAGGAACACTGTAATGTCCAAACAATGTGTCCATGTGTCCGTGAAATGTGTGGCTAGTAGTTGTATTTTGCAAATGGTGTGTTCATGTGTGAGTTAAATGTTTGGCTAAGGGGGGGGGGTTGGCTTTTCATGACGTTGTTTGTGTGATCCTCCTGTGTGCAGCTCATCCAGATAGGCTGTAATTACCTGAGCAAGCACACAGGCCAGCTCTCCACGGTGTCCCTCTGCCTGGTGCTCTTTGGCTCGCTGGCACGCATCTTCGTCTCTCTGCAGGTGGGTATGTCTCTGGTCCTTGGGTCCTGGGCTCAGGAGACCTCTGGTGCATGGGCGGCGGCCCATCCCAAGACACACACACATACACACTCCTCTCTCTAATGATTTCTAGTCCAGCGGATGTGTGATTCATTCCTGACAATCAATAGGAAGTCATTCAGACTCTTGTGCAATGTGTAAAAAGCATAAAAGATTACATGTGTGCTCTTGCATTCCAGCTAACCCATGAGGGGGATGAATCAACTGCACTGACAGCTCTCCTTGGATTTATCTGTGTAGCAGTAGACAGTCGCTGACAAACAGTGTAGTCATCCTAAATGGGTAACTAAGTGCCCTCAAACAAAGGATGTTTTGATGAAAGCTGATAGCTCTGCGATTTTGATCACACTCGCTCACAAGCACACTAACACACACACACACACACACACACACACATAACCACACACTGACTCTCTCTCTCTCGCTCTCTGTCTCTGTAGGAAACTGGACACTCGCTGTTCACTCTGACCCATGTTCTGGCATGTTTATGCAGCGCCGTCTTGGTGGCCCAGATGTTTCAGTACCGGAATGCCGCCCGCCCTGGAAAAGACAAAGCTGAGTAGATGTTACCGGTAACTCCATAATGGCTGAAGTCACCCAACCCTCATACCTCAGTCCAACCCAAACACTGCTCTTATTGCATTCCAAAGGACGTCACCTTAGTAGCAGTGTTATTAAGCCAGTACGTGGTACAGTCCAAGCCATGACAATGTGAGTTTTATTGGACCCCACCCTGCATGTGAAAATCTCAGAGCAGCATGAGCAGTCCAATGTTTTTCTTTTTTTCTTCAGTAGAATCAGTTACTGGTAAAACTGTATTTAACATTATTCTTAATAGGAAATAAGAATAATGTTAAATGTATTGCATCTCAGGGAATAGCTAGTCTCTGTTGGGGGGGGGGGGGGGGGGGCAGAAAACCACAATGTAGCAGTTACAATCTTTGAGCTTTCACGGCAGATAGAGCTGACAGAGCCATACTCTCCTTTTTTCTTTGTAGTGAATATGAAAGTGTTTCTCTGATCATAATAAATAGTCACTGGTACTTCAGGCATGATGAAACTGATAATTCAAGACATACGGTATGAGCAGATAGGACATACCACTTCCTGCTCTTCTACCTACCAACCCCTAGAGGGCAGCAGTGCTTCACATTATGTGATGTACTCAACATATTGAGAAATCATTAGCACAGATTTGTTTTGTTGTTGTCATGAGGGTGTTGTACGTCTCAATTTTTGGAGCACTGTCTGTCAGTTAGTCATACATGGGAGCAGAAGTAAAGACTTTTCTTTCATTAATTGTGTGACTCTCATAAGCGGCCTCTATTCTGTCTATTTTATCATTCCTGAACATTTGTGTGACAACCAGCTTACAAATTTGAACACTCGGAATGTTTTACAGAAAAATCTAAATGAATTAAATGTGAAATCTATCAAATATACATTAATGGTCGTTTTCTTAATTTTCTGTTAATAATGACCGTGATCATGGTTATTTGTTGCCTGGTTAGTTAAGAACACTGGAGGTTAGTAATATGGCAGGTAGTATGGTACTACCCTCTATCCTCTGACCTGATAGCAATGACGTTATGTACTGAATGGAAAAACAGGAGGATGTGTGTAGTCTTTACCTCTGCGTTGCTACAACCTCCTCCTGGGAGGTCTCACCTTGATGTCGAGCTTTATATCCGCAGCTGGGTAGATTAGCTGAAACGCTTGAGCCGCAGTGCGTGTGTGTGTGTGTGTGTGTGTGTGTGTGTGTCCTTATCTACCTGGCCCAGCCTTATCTGATGTCTGCCTCACTCTTTCCACTCTCTCACGTCTCATCATGCTCCCATGCACCCTTACACAGCGATCCATCTGTCCTCAACTATTTCACTTGAATACATTTTCAAATGATTCTAAACTGTTCCTACACACTTGCAAAGACCATGCTACATACAGATTCATGACAACGTCTTTGCAAAGTGTGTATGAATGGTTTGGAACAGATGTAACATTGAGAGGTAGGTCAATAAAGCTGGTCCATTAGTTAACTAAGCACTCAGAGAGCGCAAACCTCCGCCAAGCAAACACATAACCGCCTCCTGCATCCAGACGATGATGCGGATCACTCCCAAAATGTAATCGTTCTTCCTAGAGTCATTTCAAATTTCATCGAAATCCATCCATAACTTTTTGAGTTATCTTGCGAACAAACAGACAGACAAACAAACAAACCAACAAACAAACCCCCAATCAAAACATTAAATACTGAAGCATGTGAATGTTGAAGAGGCTCTCATCCGCCCGCCTGTGTGTGTGTGTGTTTGTGTGTGTGTGTGTGTGTGTGTGTGTGTGTGTGTGTGTGTGTGTGTGTGTGTGTGTGTGTGTGCGTGCATGTGCACATGACTGTGGCCCGGGCAGAGAGAGGAGACAGACAGCAGGGCTTCACGGGAGCAGGCAGGGGCCCTCTGATCTCAGGGCAACATCTGCTGGCAATCAATAACATAATCCCAGCCTGGCCCTTAGTCCTGCCACCGACCTGCTGTGAGGGCACTGTCCCTTCCACATGCACATGCCCACTCATACAGTTCCTCACCGAGCTAATCAGTTAAGGAGGCACATAGGCAGGCAGGAACAATTGTTTTGGTCTCTTGTCTAATCTTCCTTCTCTAAATGATTTGGCTTTAAGTACATTAAAGCAACACTAAAGAGTTTTCTTTGTACCTTAAAACAATGTTCCCGAAATCATTTCAGTGGTTCATCAACTCGTGACAGGGTGAACGGGACCTCTGCATTCGCTTTGCGCCCCTCTATCGGCTATAACCGCACTATGTAAGTTTACCAAATCGGGTAGCGGTTCTGTACGATGGAATGAGACCTAAGAAACTACAAATTTGACTTGCTTCAATGTCGCAATACATCATACTTTCATAAAATCATGCAACATACTCTACCTTGTCTGTGGACATCTTTATTTGCTGGATAAACTAAAAGCTTTCGTGCGACAGAGGAAAAGTGCTCTAGTGTTGTTTTAAGTACAGTCTGACATTTTTAATTATGTTAATGTAGCTTCCTTTTATTCCCCATGAGACCACTGGGTTTTTGGGAGCAGAGTAGGTGTGGAGTAGGTGTGGAGTAGGTGTGGAGTAGGTGTGGAGTTGGTGTGGATTAGGTGTGGAGTAGGTGTGGAGTTGGCCTGTTCAGGGATTGGAGACAAATTCCCATCATTCCCATGTTTGCGAGTGTTGTGACTGTGTGGTGAGTTTGCCAGTGATTGTTTGTGAGCAAGTGTGACGTGTGGTGTAACTCAGGCTGGACCAGTTAGGTAGGCATTTAGAATCATCCAATGGCAAAGCATTGACAAAATGATGGTGAAACTGTTTACTCAATACTTAAATAGTTGAAATGGATCTGCAGTCTCAAATACCCGTAATTTCCCGAATATTAGCCGCGGCTTATACATTGATTTTGCTAAATTTCTTCAGCTATGAGGTTAATACAAGAGGGCAGTTATTATGGTGTTAATATAGTTTTATCTCTTTTAACTTGCATAAAACACTGTCCTGCGACTTATACACAATGCGGCTTATATGTGGGAAATTACTGTATTTAACAACACTCAAACACCCCAAAACACTGTCTCATCCCTATTCCAGAAAATACTCTAAAATGACACCAAATAACATGGCATTTGGTAAAACTATATATGTTAAAGATACAGATACCAGCAAAAACATTTTTTTTTAAATATGTTGTCATATCTTAATTCATATGCAGTGTTTTTGTTCTAAAACACTTCACGTTTTTGCACTTTCTTCTTTCTTTTACCCTACAAAACATTCTTCAACTAAATGTTTCGAGTTCCACATCTCTCTCTCTCTCTCACTCACACACACACACACACACACACACACACACACACACACACACACACACACACAATGTAAATGGAAGCCTGTCTGTCATCCCTGATGGGCTGCACAGCCCAGTTCTTTTGTCCTGGTCGGCTGGACAGCTGTGCTGAGGTATGGAGCCCCCAGTTGTGACATTGCACTGGAGCGTGGCAGCCTTTCTAGAAGCACAGGCCGCCCACTCCTTCCCATACATCACTCAGTTTGCTGCTGTAGACATCACCCCACACACACACACACACACACACACACACACACATTCACATGCATGCATGCATGCATGAGACACTTGTGCATACTCAGAGCTGAGAATGGGACTGACTATGGCATGTACCGCTGTCATATTTGAACTTCCTGCTTCAAGAAATGATGGAAAGTAGATCTATGACAACAGACAGTATTGCCGAAGCACAGAACCCATGGTTAGTTATTTTTACACTAAATCTGAACAAGATCCCAAACCTATAAATGTTACTTACTTTCTTTTATTTTTGGTCATTTGTATATGAAGTCAATGCTCTTTAAAATTACGATTAAGATCTCCGATTATAATGATGAGAATAATTTTGTTACATCTGAAATTTGAAAAATCTGGAATTTATCCTGATCTTTAAAAAAAGACCTTCAGTAGTGCAAAATCTTCTCAGTTTGGAGTTAGCTGGGGGTTTGTTTCCAAGGTAACAACCTGTGGAGGCCTAGGCTTGTTGCTAAGAGAGTTGATACTTTCAGCGAAAAAATCTGACCCCCTCCTCCCCACACAGACATCCCCCTGGAGAAGGAGGGGGAAGGGGGGGGGGGGGTTGAAGGGGGAAAAATTGGATAATATGTTAGGTAGTCACACATTAGATAGTCACTCATGGTTAATGCTTAAACAACATAATTTGGAATAGGCCCAGTTACGATAGCTGGTTATGTGGGCTATTATGTCACTTCTAATCTGCAATAATAGGCTTTTCATGACTATTTTACAATTAAAATGCCATGTTTAACCTGAATGTAGTGGTATTTTTTTTATCATGCCCATTTTCTGTCATTAGGCTACTAGAGAAAATGACTAGGCCTATATGTAAATAATGTGTCTTGATAACCACACATCAACTCTATAACTTAAATTATGGGTTAACTCACAGCTTCATTAAGACAGCAGTTTCCTGCAGTAAGGCTATAATTAACGGATTAGCTCTATAGGCTATATTTATGGTCATATACCCTACCTTATATGAATGCTTGTGTTTATAACTCCCTTCCCCCTTTCAAAGCTCCTTACTTTCTTCCCATCCCCTCCCCTCCTCTCGCCCCTCGATTAGCCGGTCCTCACTGGACAATTTCCATGAGAATAGCGGGGGGCAGAGAAAGGGTTAAGCCGAAGAGAGTGGGGAGACGAAGCACTCTATGCAACGCTAATTTTCTGCCCAGCGGGACTCCGAAAGAAAGGAGAACAAAGGCGACCATAAGAGGCGCTGAGAACTACGCGGTTTTACTATGTGCACCTGCGTGCTCAAAAGCGCAGGACAATGCGTCTTCGAAACGGCCAATTACTATCTGGACAGGCACTCGCTCTCTCTTCAAGGAAAAAAACTGGCGTAGACAAAACAGAGAAGTATACGACTTCTGTGTTTTGATCTTCCTAACTTTCTATCAGCTTTTAATCGGGCTTTCTCGCGAGGTGAGGAGAAGGGGTCGCATGTCCAAGCCACAATCGCAAATCTTCTTCAGCTTACGTCTCCCTCGCTAAAGCAGCGGAAAAGTAGAAAACTCTCTAGGCCTAGGCTATTCTTATTTAAAGACCAATTACAGTCTATATATTGAATACGACTATTTTTGTTGCGTGTAAAGAATGACAGGCAGGAGAGGGGTGACAAGCTGAGCGCAAATAGACCCACTCATTCTGTTTAAGTTATTGAAAATGTAAACGTTGTCCATCATCATAATCCATTAGACATAGAGATTGTTTATCTACTTTTAGCCATGTGTTCTCTCTTTTAGACTCTATTAGCTTTATCTCCACACTACCACATTTAATTATCATCCTTTGTGGTTAGATGTTACAGTGTTATCGTTTACTTGTAAGAGTTGACCTCTTAAAAAAAACTTGTACACAAAGTATTACAAAAATAATAAAATTCTTTATTACTTTGCTGTTTTCCCCATTTAACAGTTTCAAGTTACACAATGCAATAGTTACCCTTAGTATAAGGGTGAGTAAAACAAAATTATACACAGTACAATCTCATTCACACGGGGTCTTCACCAACACATTTAAACACACTATGAAAAACATATTTACATCATTGAGAAGCTGACACTATGTTGCCAACATCTTGCAAATTGCAAATTTCATATTACACTGGATTTAAGTTTTTATGTACAGCAGTTTGTAGACCCTAACTTGGGAAGACATTGATAAGATTCAACATTCTCAATCTTGTTGAATTGCCACCTATAATTACAGTCTACATATCAACAATAATGCCCTCTGATGAACATTCTTGAAGTTCCTCCATCAAAGTTCCTCGCTATTGAGGAGGGCAGGGAGTTCCTGACTATCTCTGTATCTTAGAGAGAAAAAGATAAGGAACTCTCCTCAGTCACAATTCACATTACTCAAAACATTGATTTAAAAGAAAAAAAACTATTTGGGAATGTGATGGTGAGTGAACACAGTTTCTTTTCGGCAACTGAGAATGTCAACCTGGTTTGCCATCCAATATAACATTATCAGGACACGTCACCTGTCAGGACTAACGGCAACACTGTCACAATGACATAAAACTATCATACACACTTGGATATGATATCCACAGTATTTGGCCAAACAAAGCGTCATAGCCTTGCAGCAAACACGTCTCTTTTGTCTTACAGTGACAACAAAGGCGGGCACCCCAAAGCAGCCTGAGGCCAGAGACCGGCCGCCGGTCTCCTCGGGCCACAAGCGGGAGAGCGAAGCGCCTCGTCCGAAACCACATGACAAATCACACAGTCACATGACCCGGGTCGGTGCTGGAGGCCTCTCGTTACCGGGAGAGGGGGGGGATATCTGTGCGCCGCGCCGGTCAGATGTGTGTGAGGGGTGGCGTTCCCCCCACGTAGTGCTGCTGGAGGTTGGGATAGCCCCTCTGGACGCCGGCGTCGCTGGCGTCCCCGTTTGGGATGTACATGCTGATCATGTCCCTCAAGTCCCCTTGCAGGGGCCCCCGCTGGTGGTTTGGGGCGCCAGTTGGGGAATGTGACACGGACTCAGGCTTCACCATAGACATCACTGGGCTGGGCTGCTGGGGGTTGCCGCCATAGGACATGGGGCTGAGGAAGAAAATGGAGGGAGAACAGTTACTTACATGCTCACGCAAGGTCATGAGCCTGACTTGGGAATCTTACATGAAACAAAGTTGGATTAGTTGTTGGGGCTTTGTGGCGATATCTGGATGCCCAATGAATTTGAATATATCTTACTTTAAATGTTGTGCCGCCTGTGTGTGATATCTAACCTCGGACATACACTGAAATAAATACTGTAAGCTACGATGTAACTTTCCCACTGGACTGCTGAGGGAAAACCAACTTGGTTATGAGGTTGTTCTACAGCCTCATATCAGCAGAAAAACTGTTGCATGAGAGTAAACTCTGTGCAGTGTAAACACACACAACCAGGACAACTGTTGTATCATTAACACAAAGTACAGCAACAGCAGCATAATTATAAAGTCAATATTATTCCTTTAGAGGTCTATTATGGGATTATGGTGAATGATTCTATCATATAATAGTGCCTAATCTATTTGACATCACATTTGATCCTAACAATTGTTTAAATCCCATTTGATCCTAATGATCTCGTGGTCTTCTGGAGAGGGTATGGTAAGACGGGTGTGTTGGGAATTTACCTGTAGGAGTTGCCGCCGTTCATGTACGTCTGCGCGGTGGTCATCGCTGACGGGTACTGCAGGGCCGAGAGGTCATAGCGGTACGGCTGCTGGCCGTACCCAAGCGCGTCGCTCTGCATGCCCCCGTACCCTCCCGTGTGGCCCCAGCCGTAGCTGTCCATCCTGGGGCTTCCCCCGGGGCCCTGGACGGCCGCCGCGGCCAACAGGTTGCCGGCCGACAGCGGGTACTTGGCGGCGGGGTTGTCCTTCTTGAGCACGGCCTTGGTCTTGCGGCGGGGCTTGTACTTGTAGTCGGGGTACTCCTTCATGTGGAGCGCGCGCAGCCGCTTGGCCTCGTCGATGAACGGCCGCTTCTCGGCGTCGGTCAGCAGCTTCCACTCGGCGCCCAGGCGCTTGCTGATCTCCGAGTTGTGCATCTTGGGGTTCTCCTGGGCCATCTTGCGCCGCTGGCCCCTGGACCAGACCATGAAGGCGTTCATGGGCCGCTTGATCTTGTCCATGGGGTCCACGGTGGCCTGGTTGGCCGCTCCTTGTTTGCTCCCCCCGTTGCTGAGCCCGTGCATGGGCCCGTTCACAGGTGGCATCCCTGGGCCTGTCTGGTGGGACTGCACCGAGGACTTCAAGTCGTGCTCCATCATGCTGTACATGGCTACACCTCAAACAGACAGCAATGTCACTCCAAACAAAGTATTTTAAAAAGTGTTTAAACTTACAAGCCCGGCAGACCTATGTTCCTCTAGACCTGTGCAGTGACTATACCCAGAAGAAACTTGCTATCATCTACCACACATCCTGTGTCTAGGGATGAGTTGGAAGTTAATCCTCAGATCCTGTTTGCTCTAAATTACCGCAAATGCCTCAGTAGCTCTCAGACTGTCGCTGCCAACTTCTCGCTCTAAAGGTGCTCGGATTCTAGTGTGTCATCACAGTCCCGTCCGCTCCTAACTGCCTCCTTGCCAGCAAGGTCATTTGCATGACTAAAGAAGGGGTGCGGTGAATTAGAAAGCCCTTCAGCGAATCAGAGGGCCCAGTGGAGGAGGGGGGGGGGGTAGAAAGTTTCCATCAATTGTAAATAAGCCACAAGTTTTTAGGCCAAAAATACACTTAACAAAACTTACACTATAAAGTTGTTCATCATTTTAAAATCTTCATATTACCTAAACATCTTTAATGCCAAATCACAGATTTTACATAAAAACCGAGGCCTACAAAGTTTCACCAAATAAAAATACATAAGTTACAATAACATAAAATCTTACTTAAAGATGTCCTTTATAGCAAGGGGCATTCTAACCAATATAGTTCTAAATAAATCAACAAGTTGCAGACTGAATTGTAGTATGCACAGGAATGTGACATAAAAATACATGTAGTTAAAAAAAAAGCACTAAAAAATCAAAGTACATTTTAAAAAAAATCTAATATATTTCATGTCAGAAAAGAATACCTTTCTATTTTATGGTAGATATGGATCTTTCTCTAATGATAACCATGGCGCCATGACAAGCAAAAGTCATGTCGAGACCTCAGAATTTTTTGTGTGTGTTGCTTGCAAAGAACAGAGGTCAGATCACAGTTATGGAAGTTTGTTGTTTGTTATGCTTATGAGCTTTTATTTGTGCTGGAGGGACAATCTGTTGCACCACACTGCAACTTTGTCCACTATTGTCCGTGTATATATGACTTGACAGAGTAGGGGTTGACAGTAGGTTAAAGAAGAAAAACACATAAGATGCAAATACGCCCCGGAGAAGTGGCAGCACGTTGTGAGAGTGGCATGCTCTCCCTCCCCCTGTGCCCTGCTACTGTAATGAGCGCAGGTGTGAAGCGCCCCTCCTTAGCGCCCAGTCGAGTGAGACCCATTAGTATCTATGGTCGTCACTTCACACGTTCATTGTGGCAAAGGTGTCTGCATGCACAGCAGAGACAACGGCCGCCCATCCGCGAGTCGGGCCCTCCCGGTGAGCCGGGCCAGCATCTGCATATTTTAGAGCGTCTCTTTTACACAATACTTTCCGCAGCACGCCCATATTAAACTATACGATCTGAATGACTCTTAAGTACATCTCCTCTCATTAGAAGTGAGGCTGTCGGAGTGAAAGACTAAGGCATATTTAGAGTCCTTAAATAGCACGACATGGTGAAACATTAAATAAGTCCTTCACTAACACTGGGGCTATAGTCTTGGAGGATTAGGCTTGGGTTGGACTAAACAGCACCCAAAATAAGGGTCTGCAGTTGGTGATTAAGAAAGTTGTTAGGGGTGACATTTTCCAGGTTCGTGCTTGGAGTAGGCTAAAGACATCCTTCTGAATTCTGCACACATTAAATCTCACTTAAAATGATTTAATCAAACAAGGCTAAATTAAATGGAGGACCGTGGGGGATCATATTTCCCTTTCCACTTACACAATAACAATATCAAGGGAGGGTAATGCCCAAATCTAGGACGATTTTTGTTTTATTAGATATTGGCACATTGTGCAAGACAAATGAACTGAAACAAAATGACATGTCTATCACAGAGGCCATATTACAAAAGAGTGGAGGAAGCCTTCAGCTCAAGTCTACAGGATCCATCTAAAGGTCATGCATTTAATTGTAAGAATAACATTACAGTTGGACTGTACTGTGTCAATATTGGCTCATTGCACCGTGTGAGTCATTGTTCCTCACTTATTATGCAATTAACCTTAGTTCGTATAGGACCTGAATATGGAGTGTGCCATTGCTATTGTGCGTGGGTCATTCTCATGTATGGGCTCAGTCTCATTATGAGCAAACGCAGAAGAATAAAGAGAGGAAACACATTGATGTCTCCTGGCGTTGTGTCGACAATCAAATCAAAATTTAAGTGGGGCCGCTGGGGGAAAAGGAGAAAGAGGAGTGAGTATGAAAGAGCCAAACATCATACCCCATAAGAGACAAGCGGATTGAGAATGACAGATTGGATGGTGAGGAATAAAAGAAGAGGAAAATGAAGTGAGGAGGTTGGAGGAATATAAAGCACGATGAACAGAGGGAGGGGAAGAGATGGAGGAGAGTTGGGGGACAGCGAAAAACACAGAGAGAAAGAGCGAGCGAAGGAGAGAAACCGAGAGAGAGAGAGAGAGGTGGGGGGTTGTTGGTTGGAGGAGAAAGTTCTTAAGCTTTTCAATGACAAGTAGATTGAAAGCCCCTCTATTCAGTCCCACTCTGGCGCTCTTCTCATGTAAATGGGTCCTGGGCTCTCCCAGCCATCCATCACTGGCCACAGCGTTGCAGGCAGGCCCTTTACGATCACCCCACCCCCCCCAACCCCCCAGTAGCACAATCACCCTGCCCCGCAATACTGAACTGCTGCAGAAGAGCTGGGGGGCAGGGGGCTACATGGGGGTGGTGGTGGTGGTGGTGGTGGTGGTGCAGTGGGGGTGGTTGGAGCGGCTCGGATGAGGAAGCGAGCAAAGTTTGGGGCCACCTACATGGTGCGAGAAAAAGCGGGCATTGAGAACACGGCCCAAATGTGAAAGGAGAATCGGTTCCAGCCAGATTAGAACGGTTGATTTCTGCAGTGAGGCCAAAGGATGGAGGGAGAACAGGGAATGACAGGCAGGATGCTTACTGGAAATGAGCCCCAGTCCCAACATGTGATGACGTGTATATGGCTTCACCTGTGTTTAACTATACAGAGAGGACAACACAATTCTCTGCAAGATGGCAAGATGATGGACTGTAAAATGTGGCACTTAAAATAATGATGTTATCTTAGGCCTAAAGTGTTTTAGCCAAGCTTTTACACATAAAGTTTAACTCAGAGTTCTGTCAAACTTACTTTGATACACAAAGACTTACAATACATCGCTGCCTTGTTTGTGGCAGTTAAATGATGTTCAATGTTGTTTTGTTTTAATGTGTCATCAGCTCTTTTGGTGAGGGTATTTTCCTTCAAGCATAATTTTGCAGTGTGTACTGAACTGTGCACATATTTTTTCTCTTTTCTTCTAGATTAGATCTACTTAAAATTCACTTCTTTTGAACTATGAGATATCAGGAGTTCTCCCATATAAAAAGAAATATGGTTCACTTGTTCTTGTTTATTGTCATGTGCAGTATCCATTTAAAAATGAATTATTCAGCTAAACAAATGAGACACTGCTGAGGCCTGAGGGTTATAACTTTTACCTTTAACACTACCAGTACCAGCACATCTATATAAAAGAAAACCATTTTCAATGACAAGTAGATTGTAATTTTCAATTGTGCCCTTTTGTGCCAATTGTGCCCTTGCTCGCCGTTCATAATTTGTTTATTGTCACAACAAAATGTATGAATTTAACTGTTAAACATTCAACACATTCAAAATGTATCAAATGAATTTAGTTAAGGATAGCAGTACTCAGCCGGCATCAGCCAAAGTTTCTTTGTTGCATATCAACAGCCCACTGCTGATTCATCAGACAGAGCTGGTAGTCCACCTTGTGGCCAGATATAGAAATTCAACACAGGCTTGTTTAACACAGTAACCTCAAGCTGTTGAAAGTGGATGATGGGTGCACTGCTGTTTAGCTTATTGAACAGATTTAAAAAGCCACATGTCCACTTGACCCTGGTCCTAGCACCAGAACAGTGATTCTACACTAATAGTAGGTTACTGTCTTTTTATAGGCTAAATGGACTATGGCCATTATTGACATATGCATAATGATTGTCAGCACTATATTCTTTTGGAAACAAATGTTCACTTTGTCATGCTCAATGCTCAAGAGTAGAAGTACAACAAAGAGAAACATACAGAGAGGGAGAGAGAGATGTTCCACCTTTGTTTTGTGGGCTGCTTTGCAATTGTGGAAAAGAATACGGGACCCTGCCACATTGGAGAATAGCCCCATCAGACAATTCATCCTGATCACAGAAGGCAACTCAGGAAATAGTTCTGCAGTGGGGAAAAAAGTAACCATCCCCAAGCCTGAAATGCCTCATCCGTAGGTTAACTCAGGTTTTTTCAGCCATCAAAGTCACTGACACACAGAAAAATAGAGGCTAGAATGGAGTTTATCTCAGATATTTGGCACCGATATCTCCAAACTGATGTTAGCCTTTTCCTCTAGATCAGCTTTACAAACACACAAATCACCGCGAGAATGTGTATCCAGGCTGGATAATGGCACAATAAAAACACAGAGTTATGTAACCTTTGCCCTGTTAGTTTCCATAGAGACATTTCCACAAAGAGAGATCTAATGGACTGGACGTCTATGTTCACACATGATTTTATAAGCGTGCATTAGGTCTGTCTACTACACATTGTCTTGAGGCAAAGTAGGTGTACTGAAATATCTGAAAATAACAGGTTTATAAGAATAATATATTTATCATATTAATATAAGAATACAACACAATATGCCCACTGTGTACATATCCGTTGCCCTTTTTAGTTAAGGCATTTTTGGTGAACTTCAGAAAAACTACTCAAATGACAAAATCTACTAATAATCAGAAAACAAAGTCTGTTTAATTTAAAAGTCTGCTGGGCCCCCTTTGCCTTGCAGTAAAGGATAAGCTGACATTGTATCATTGTTGGCACAAAAAGTTTAATCAATTAACAAGCTGTCAAGTTATCAACATACCAAAATGTCATCATAACAGAGGTCAAATACACATGAATAAGCAGGTGTGTATAAACAAAAATAAAACTGGTACTGCATAACATTTGTTGTCTTTATTAAAAAAAAAAAAAAAACTAATTACACATTATTATCAAAGAAATTTGTATCAGAAATGTTGGCAACAACACTTTCAACCAGTGCACACACACAAAAAAAAGAATTTCTACCACATTTACATGTATTCATTTGACACTTTTATCCAAAACCACTTACAGCAATAGGATAGCAAATAAGCTACAGTACAGAGGAGGCTAGCTAGAAATGACCACTGCATCTGCCAATACTAGTACTAGAGGATAGGAGTGCTTACTGTAAGTACTATTCAAAGTGTGGTAGGAGAACATAGCAGAGGGAGGATCATGGTAAGTACACATTAGGTGAGTCAGGTTGTCAGGTTGTCTAGGAGAGTTGTTATCCTTGGAAGAGTTGTGCTTTCAAGAAATGTTTGAAAAGCGAACAGAGAGGAACACCCCTGGTGGCTTCACCCAAACACACTGCATCGCTGTCCACTGTCCCCCGTATACTCGAAAAACATGAAATCCTTTCAAGTGAAGAGAGAACAATGATCAACAATAAATAAATACAACCAGAATTTTTAATAGATACAAACACCTGAATAAAAAATGCCTCCGGATTATCTGTAAATGAATATACCATCGTCCATATATATTCAGCAAATATGCACTTTACACATAGCCTACTTACGATCAGAAAACAAGCCCCAAGCAACACAGCCTTCATGTTTACGTCGAGGTCGAGGGGAAATGTGATTCCAAAGTTGTCTGTATCAGTGAACGCCTCCTTCACCAGTCCACTCCATTGCTTACTAATCTTCCCAATGGCCTGGTCATCTTTACCTTTCAACTAGAATGAGGAAGAGGACACGCCAGAAACAAGGACATGTCCACTTTTAGGAACCTTCTTGTAAAACAACATATAATCTGCTACGAGATTAATATGCATAAAAACACAATGTGTATTATTTCTAAAAAAAAAAAAAAAACTGCACCATCTCAGATTTTGCTCAAAGTTTGAGTTTGTTTATCAAATATTTAGGTCCCAAAACTAAGACCTGTAAAATATATATCTTTTTTTGTTAAAAATGATATTGTTATTTTGCTTTTCAAAATGTAAATTTAAATTTTGCACCCTCAGAAATTTCTGAACTTGGAGGTCATGTTTAGGCATTAATATCTTTAAAAGTATCATTCCTAGCCTGCCCAAACTTTGTAAGGTGGACAGACTGTTCTCAGTATGACTAGGCCATTAAAAGAGTGTACCACATGCCTATTAGTTTTATATATGGCCCTGGAAGAAAGTGCAAAACTGTTGATATTGAGGTGTTTTCCACATGACACCAATCATTATTTTGTCTGCAAATACAATACTTTACTTTACAATACATTAATGTTGAGGCAATATTTGAAGTCTCTACAACCCATGCACATAAAGATATTAAGGATGAAACAAGATGTGATGCATTTTTTTGGTGATGTTCATAGGACTGAAAATGGTATGTGGAGTAGCTAGTAGGAGCCAATAGGCTAATGTGCATGCTAGTAGCTAGTAGGAACAACACAAACCACAAAACACGGGAACAGGTCAATTTATAGTAATTTCATGTACAGTAAGTAGCATGAGGTACCATGCTTCATTCATATACTGTACATGAATACTCTTACTTGGTATGCAGTTTCAGTCTTGACCCTGCAGTGAAACAATTATTCTGACTATGAATTTATCTATGATACAACATTGCCTCTTTGTACACTAAATGCCCATGCACTGAGCAACTTTCACATACATTTTCAGGTGCCTAGTAACTACTCCACATATCATTGAATTTTCCTATGAAAATGACAACCTCTCCTTGTTTAATCCTTAACATCTTCAAGCGTATGAAGAGAGCTCAACTGTTGGTAAACATAAAAAATATAGGCTATAGTATGAAAAATAATGATTCATACCAAATGTGTACAAAAACAATTTTACCCTTAATGTCACTCTTTTTAAATTATTTTTAACTCATTTTTCACATCTAGAGCTTTGTAGAAAATCAATGAGAATGCCGTACAAACTTGTCTTAGTTCAGTCATACTGAGAACATGTTTGTCTTCCGCCTTACAAAGTTTGGCCTATTTGGGATATTAATTCCCAGATAATGTGATTTTCAGGCTGTAAAACAGAGGTAATTTCAACTACTGTGAAAACATACGATTTGAACAGAAATATTTGACAGACCTTGGTTTTGGGACCCATTCTTGACAGACAACCCAATCTGAGACGTTGCTGCAACAACCTTATCTGGTTTGATTCAGAATGCCCCTAAATACGATAATGTATACTCTAGCAGCACTTTTTTTTACTCAAACGCACCACAAAGTCGACATCCCCACAGCAGCTAATGGCACAGCAAGGTCCCTCTATTTGCATCAGTTTTTCCTTCGAAGGCCCCAGGATTGACAGCTTGGGTAAGAACATGTGCCAGTCCTGGAACACATAGCCAATGGTAGTTCCTGGTGGCGCCTGAATCTCAATCTTGGTGTGTAGAGAAATGAAAAAAACACGTCATACTCTATGAAATGTTCAAGCTTAATGCTAACATATGACTTTACATTAGGCTACATTACATAACATATACAGTAAAATCATAATAAAATGCTTAACTGGGTACAACGTCACATGTCTCCAGTAATTTCCTGTGGATTAGCCGCATTGTGGATAAGCCACATGACAGTGTGTTTTATGCCATTTAAAGAGAAACAAAACCATAATAATACCATATTACCTGATAGCAGAGGACATTTTTTAAAATCAATGTATAAGTTACGGCTAGTTGGGAAATTACGGTCAACACTGCCTACAGTATAGGCTACTATGGGAATTGGTAGGCTAGGATTATATCCATATTGCCATTGTCAATTCTGCTTATCGGTCCGATTCTTATCAATTCTCTTTTCCTGTGAGTAAACGGTCCTTTTTCAGCATCTACACAGCTGTTCTTGTCTCTAAGTCTGAATACAGTGTAGAATATATGCCAAATAACATCAGAACATTTGAAACTAAACTGCAATGGTCCATTTGTAAAGGAATATACTAATGTGGAAAAGAATTACAATACTGATTGGTAACAATTTTTCTTAAAACATTTCTTATAAAAATAAACCTGTATGCCTTGCAGCCTATATTTGTTTAATGCAAATTGTTTGGTGTTGTTTGGTCCAGCCAACTGATAAGCAAATAAATAATCTTACTGTAGCACCTTTGTTTGGGCACAGAAAACCCACACGTTTCTACTCGATACACGATTCTCGATTCCCACCCCGAATCTATGGCGTTAATAAATGAATGAGTGTATCTTGGTGTACCTGTTGCAGACAGCAGGGGCAGCAGCAGGATGCACATCGGAGAGGTCTGATCAAATGGATGACTTCCTGGTCATTGTGATCTTTGATCAGAAGGTCAAAGGGCCTCGCTGGGCCACAGCAGTTCCTGTTGCAGCAGTTAGTGTCCTCCTTGGCACTGAAGATCTGTTGGCCCAAGCTGTTCTTGATCTCATACCTGTTTTTGGTTTCACAACCACAGAGCGCTGGAGAAACAAAGATTAGTTCATATTTGACATTTTAATAAAACGTAAAACAGTAAACACAGAAACAGAAGCCTATGGCACGTATTGTGTCTGTCTCAAGCCAACGGTGCACTGCTGTTGTATCCTGCATTATTAGGCTTGGTTGTTGTTGATCAGCCATTATGGATGGTCCCCCACCAAAAGCACAAGGTATTTATCTTTTCTTTTGTCGAACCATAAATGGAAAGGCCAGAGTAAAGTACACACCCTCCAAGAGCTCCACTTTCTGGTGTATCAAGATCTGGTCAATCTGTAACACAAATGCTGTTACGACTGTGTGCACATGTCAGTCATATATAATGGGTGTGTTTGGTTGCTCCTGCCCTGAATGCTAGCTGATATCCGGAAACAATAATGTTAACACTCACTACAAAATACATTATCAAGAAGATAATAAGAGCATAAATGACCATACTCACTTGGGTAAGATATTCTAAACCTGGTGGTACTCCTACTGGGTGCAAAGCCATCACAAAGCCTAGGCTATAGTTTACTACGTTGTATGTTTACTTGCGAGGACAGTGAGCCTACAGACCATAGGAAAGGAAAAGAGAGTTATTTTTGCAAATACATACAAATTGATGCTTTAGTAATAAACAGATGCTGATGGTGAAATGGCATTGATCAATGTAGCCATGACCCTGGATGGAAATGACGTTAGTGGCCATATTTCATAGATAATGAATTATATGGCAGATGATCATATAAGCTTTGAGGTTCGTCAATGGAAAAATATTTGGAGGTAATGAAGTGAGCAGGCGCAATCTGCTTTACAGCTTCCCATGACACAAAGGGAGTCAATCATTAATCTGACAAACAAATTAGGCTGGTGTGAATAAAGTTCACAAATATACTTACAGTAACAATTCCGGAGGTTACTTTTACCATAATAAGTGATTATCTGAAGGAAAACTTAAGGTAATATAAGGGTGCAGTGTTTACTTAGTGTAAACAAAAGATCCATTGGACATTGACACCCATCAGAACTGAAGTGCCGCAAAAAAAACAAGACTTACAGAGAATTTATACTCTGCCTTCAAGTTGCCTCTGTAGTTATGTCAATGTAGTTATGTCAATGTTTGTGATCATCCTTAAAGGAGGCATAGTAATAGACCTGTACTCACCTGATCAGGTAAACGCTGATCCCTTTATACTGGAAACACACCGGGAGCTAATGAAACGTTCACTTGACGATAATTTATTTGACCAAAGCAGAGGACAGCAGATGGTTTATAAACCTGTAGGGTTAACAGCAGTGCGCATGCTCCTGCGGCCTAAGAGGTGGGTCGTTAAGTAGAGAAGCCTACCTTTCCATTATCTGAGGTGGGGCTTTCTCGACTGTCAGGCATAAGTGCAAGAGATCAAAAAGAGGGATTATCCGGGGGATTGAAACATACTTGGGCATCACTCCTGTTAAGGATACAAGGATGTTTATTTGTCACATGCCTATGATTACTAATGTAAAGAATGCAGTGAAATGTCTACTAGGCAAGGAAAGATTATTCAAAAAGTATTAAGAGAGTGATGTATTGACACAAAGACTGAGCTCAAAGCCATACATTGTATCACTATACCACACAGCCAAGTAGTGAGCCATGGCTGAACATATAGGCTGGCAGAATTCAGGCAATAGTAGAAAAGTTAGGTCTTAAGATATTTGAGACGACCATATATGTATTTCAATCTACGTTTTCTAAGGAACTATGAACAAACAAATGCAACTTAAAAGTATGATTTGAGAAGTCACCCTCACAAATTACTGCAAGCAGGATAATCGATGCCAACATGTCTGTTGCAAAGTGATGCTTAATCAGTACTTGCTGTCATGCAATTACTTTATTAGAGTGTGAAATAATTAGATATAATCAGTCTCTTTACATTTTCAATTTTCTGAAATATTCCGACGTATACATTTTGTGTCTAATAAGTAAGACATAATAATATGTAATATAATAATATAATGGACAACATGGTGTTTGGTTCACATAATTAAATGCATGGCTGCTTTAACCCTCTCTAGATCCATTAGCTGCTAAGTTGTGATACAATGATTATTCTAATAATTATTCTTTTTCCAGGTCCAAATGGTCTCAGAGCAGCTTGTAGGCTATTTCACCAGTAATTGTTGTTATTGTATGGGCTACTCAGAGTAGCCTATATTTTAAAAAAGTAATTCTACTCACTCGCTGACTCAACCTAGTAAAATCCCATTTTTCGCAGTGGCGTGGGTGTTACCTTTGAACACATCAGGTGACTGCACTACACTAATTGCTCTACTTACTAATAACAAAGGTTATGGTGACAAGGTTTACAGACTTTTTAGACAAAAGAGCTATTGGCCACACAAACTATATGTGATGTCAGATGTAATAATCAGAGTTACCCACTTGATGCTCCAAGACAACACAATAAACTCTGCCATCAAGTGACAGGCATCTTTGTGGACTGAGGGTCAAGTATTTCATTAATATCCATAATGACCTGACGACAAGCATTGTGAAATCTTCACATGACTACAATACAGCAATAAAGCATGTGACATGTTCTCTGACTAAGTAGGAACCAATGAGCATCACTCTGGATGACCACTAGAGGTCTCTCAAAGCACTTGGACTAACCAGTCAGAAGACCACATCAGTTAACCTGACTTTCGCCAGATCCTGTAGTTTGCTGTCTGCTTCACACAAGGATCTGGGACTTCTCGATAGGAGATGTATTTATGAAGGCGGGTCCTTGTAAAACATCCTCGCATGTGATTTGATAAACCACTTGCCTGTTATCTTGAATGACGTGCTAGGCTTCTTCAAGCTCTTGCCAAACCCGGTCGGAAGAAGAGTAAAAACATCCTTGCCACCAATGAATGTCTTCAAAACGATTCTCTGTTAATCTTTTAAAGAATGAATACTCGATAGATTCGACAAAACGGTTGAAATAGCAGAATCAATGTCAGCACAAGACTCCTCGCTGCGTGCCGCCATTGTTATTTGAATCAAACACTCGCTTCGGCGCTCCTGATTGGTTGCTCATTTTTTGATCACTGGAAGGGGTTTGGATTGCCCTCGCGTCCAGACCCTTGTGTGGAGCTCAGCGAAACGCCTCTGGTGGAGCATGGCGGAACTACAAGGGTCTGGCGAGAGTCAGGCTACACATCAGTGGCCTGCGCAGAAGATGGCAAGTCCCTGGACCAGGAGCAACATAGGGGCACTGCAACATTCACCGTAAGGTCCAAGCCCTGAACCCTCAAAGACTTAACAGAGATCTGTTAAGTGATAAGAGTTGGGGATCATAATGGTAATAAAAGGAATGGGACAGCACCTGTGATCGATTGTTAAAATTAGGGTACACCAAAAATAAATAAAATAAAAATGACCAAAAACATGTGAAAATGTATTGAGGCAGTTGTTCACTGATCTTTTTTTTTTCTCTCTTCAAATTTCTAGCTTCCCTTTGGATAACCCTGCTGATACTGTCACAACACTAGGAATTGTTGATAATTCCGTTAAGTAAAATCTTGGGTAAAACCCCTACGGTAAAACCTGTGCATGACGTCACAATACAAGGAATTGTTGAGAAGAAAGGGCACATACTAAATGTCAAAGAAATCTTCAAGGGAAACCTTTTTACAGCTGTAAACATTTTATTCACTTTGGCATGGCTATATTGAGAACCACAAAACTATCACCATTCACTAAGGTATTTACAGATCTGCACAATGAGATTAGAGTCCAAGTCAATATGTATACATTTCAAGGGGGGGGGGGGGGGGGTATTCTTTAGTACTAGATGGAAATGAAATAAACATTCATTCATAATATCAACCAATTGCTCTTTCTAAACCAGTCAACCAAATTGCCATTCCTAAGTCATACTAAAATATTCAGTATATCGATCCACTTTCAGTCAGGTAAGCATAATTTCAGTTACAATGAAACAGGTAGCTCCATAGGGCCACAGGTATGACTGAGAGTACATTCCATAATGCAGTATAGTGAAAAACAAAAGTAAACACCATAAAATTAATTTAGAAAAATAATAAATAAGTAAAGAATATCTGAATAGAATATTTGACTGCAAAAGGAGTAGTGGTGAAGGAACGCTGGATCCATGTAGATGGCAGGCTTTATTGAAGAAAGAAATTTACTTAACTTTGCAGAGAGTGATTCACCACTGTTGCAAGTAATTCCAAATTATACTTGAAACACCAGTACACAGAGCAATTGATTAATAATACAACATTGGATAACTGCACAAAAATGCGCCAGCATTTTATCAGCATCTTTGGATGGTGCTCAAAATGATTCCCAAATCATATGCTTATGCCTACCGATTTGCCATGTCTCTAGGTCAGGACTGAATCCAATCCTTAAAACTAACAATAAAACAAGGAACTTGTCATTGTTAGTTTCTCCTGCTGAGGAACTGTATACATCAAATAAAAGATAACATAGTCTGCAGCCGTAATCCAAGTCTTCAGTGATCCTTCCTGGGCATGGATTTCCTATCATGTGGGCAGTTCCTGCACTTGTGGCAGTAGAATATGTCAGGTACATTGGATTTTTTTATTTTGGCACATGACAGGTGCACCCATACACCACATTGGTTACACTCAATCATAGGCCTACCAGCAAAGGGCTTCCCGCAGTAACAGGTGATCAAGTCCCACGAGTCATCACCTGGGATAAATAAATAAAGTAGTTTAGTGAAGCAGTTTCAAAATGCGCACACGCGCACAGCACACACACACACCAATTCTCAGTTTTTTTAAGCCCGTTTTGCCACAATATTCTACATAGTACATGAGCAGTTTACAGTCTGTGCATGAAGAACATGAATTACCTTTAGCAGTAAGTAACACCAGGTTTCATTACTTTAACGGCCACTTTACATGGACACTTACCGGACTCCACCATGATGTCTTCATCTGCAATCCATGTTTCGCCCTCACTGGAACTCAAATCTGCATCCCTTGGATGCTCGTCTTTGAGCACTACTCCATTGGATCCAACACAGTCCTGCTCCTGTGTGTCACGTGACAAAGTGACATGACCCATTTGAAAGGAGTCCCCTTCAACTTTGACAGGACCATTGATCTTCTTTGGACTTGATTTGGGGCCTTTATGCTTCTTGCTGTGCTTGATGCGTGCCCTTTTTTCTAACAAAACACAAGAATTGTGCCCTTCATTTTTGCTTACAACCCCAGGTGAAATCTGTTTCCAGTCCGTCTTATGTTCAGGATCTACACCAGGGCAGTCCAAAAGCCGAGTGTCATCCAGGTGCATCTTTTTTGCTGAGGCGCCTTCAGAGTGCTGGTGATGGAAGCTGTTCATGTCCCCGTTACTTTGAGACTTCTGAATGAATGTGTGGATCGTGTGCACATCTGTATGATCCTTCTCTACTGGGAGATTTGAGCTGGCACATTTTGAGTCTGAAGCCCATTCACTTTCCTAAAAAAAAAAAAAAAAAAGATAATAAAAATAAAATACAACACAAATTCTTGAATCTTGAATTTCCCCTTGGGGATCAATAAAGTATCTATCTATCTATATCATTTGAACATTGCTTATTTCCAAAGATATATTCAACAACTAATAGACAATTGCTACAATAGATTACTACTCCTTTACTGTAATTTCTCAACTATTAGCCAAGGTTTATATGTTGATTTTGCAACATTTCCTCAGCTAAGAGGTTAATGCACAAGGGTTAATATGGTTTTGTTTCTTTTGTTTCTTTTAACTTGCATAAAAAAACAGTCTTGCGGCACAATGCAATGTTATGTCTCACAACTCACTCCTTTAGATGAGGGCATATATCCAGAATAGGCCAGGACAAAGCTGCAGAATTTGTTGAAGTCTTCCACAGTCCTTTTCCTTCTCTCTGGATTCTGTATGGGAAGACAGTTTCTAATTAATTTATTTTTGTCCTCGTCAACTGTCACATCATACGTTCAGCTGCAACAAAATGTAACTCTGTAGAATGAAGACCATACAGGCAACTCACCACAAAAGACTCTGATTTGCATTTCCGACCTCCACCTAAAGAGAAAATAAAATGTTTTTCAAAACAGCGAATCAACCTCTGTTAGACACGCCCACATCATCACAGAGATTTCCGGGGGGGGGGGGGGGGGTATGCTTTACTTTAAAAAAAAAAAAAAAAAAAAAGGTATGCTTTGCTAGCGTTAGCTTAACCTCGGTCTTCATAAGCTACATATGACATACGAATTGGGCGTTTGGTTGGGTTATGCTCAAAAGCTAAGCAATGCAACGTTTATCAAAGAGCGAGCTTCAAGAAATTGCAGTAATGTCGCTCTACAAAATCGACCGGTTGAGTCGAGTTGGCAACCTCTAATAGCAAATCAAATAGTTGAGAAGTTGGAGGATAACCATGCTTACAATTTAATAGCAATGTTAAGCCTTCGAGCACGAGTGAAACACCGTTAACACGATTAAGTATTTACTCGAGTACATTAGTATTCATTTTATCTTAAGTTGACTCTGCATCACTGTAACATACATTAATCTAGATTGAAATGGCGTTTCCGTGAGCGTAACGTTACAATTTTCTTGGTCCACTCCTAGAATGCTATTTGACCAACAACGGGGACCCTAAGAGACTTTGATAACAATCAACTACAGATTAACGTTTATCACCGTCGTGTGATAGAGAAATCGTTCAAATTAACTTTACATTACATTACATAACATACATAGCTATCAATGATATCAAGCTAGCCATTGCCATCAGAACAAACTGAAGTGCTCCATTGGATGGACACTTATGATATGGCCAATTATTAAGCATAACGTTTGTCTAATAACTTTAAAAATCATCATACGTTCAGCTATTTGCACAAAGACAAGGTATAGTTAACGTTAAGTTACTTCTATTTTGCATAGAAATAACGTTAATGTTAAAGCTAGCAGGCTAACGTAAGATTAGCCCGCCGCTGAGTTAACGTTAACTTTAGGTTAACCACACTTAACAGCAGACTTAAGCAAGTTATAACATCGTTTTTTTAACTTTTGTAAAATAAGTCAACATTAATATGACAACATTCGGACAACGCGATTATTTTTTACCAGTCATCAAAGAATAGCGGCAAGCAAAGAAGAATCTTTCATGTTCAACGTTACCTTGATGGCCAGCCATTACCCCATGCATGATGCTCAGGATCTGTTAACCGTCAAAAATGTCCAAAGCAAGTCCTGTTGCTTTGAATACAATTTCGTCACAAATAAATGTGCCTAAATTCTCTAAAACAAATCTTTCCAACGCAAACCACACGCCAGAATTAAGTTAGCCTACAAATATAGCCTCGTTGTCGCTAACGTCTGCTATTTTACTACCTTGCTTTCCAATCCACCGCACTAAAGATAACATCCTTCGAGGTCTTTTATGACCAAGACGACAGTCACGGTTACATTAAACACACTGTAGAGCAGAAGAAGTCCTTATCCTCTTAATGTTTCACCAAAACTTCGGAACTTAGCCTGGCTAACAATATAGCAACACTTCAGACTGCGCGCGACGAGACAATCTGGTGTGGAAATCCTGCTGACGTCACATTTTGTGTAGTTGCCCGCGACCACGTGCGTGAACTGGCAGACAGGAGGATATTTATTTGTCAATGAATTATGTAAAAATCCTATGCTGCATACAATCCTAAGGTGAAAGAATATCTTAAATGCAGGATGTATTTAGTTTACTCCATATTTATCATAGCGTTGATGGAATGTTTGACAGATGACTTGTTTTTTTACATTTGACATGGTTTAATTCTTACTTTGTATCCCCCAATAGGATTTTTGTAACTAACTCGGTATGTTTGTATATTTTTTTCTCATCAATTACCGCGAGGACAGGGACCATGTAGCTCTGGGAGTTTCACGGAAGTGACGACTATTATACCGATGGCGGCCCTCATTACGGTTCCGGCTTGGAAGCTATTTTGACGGCGTCCACTGTGACTTTCTGCGTGTTTTTTTAAATGGTCTCAAATAATCAGATATTGAAGGGTACCTTACTAAGTGCACTTGGCAATGCTTAATACAGGTTTCCATTGAAGCAGCAACTTGGCTAGTTATTGTCCGAGACATTTACTCCAAACTCCACAAGACAGTCTTGCTACAGGTTATCCGTGAACGCTAAGAATGTCTTCTTGACAAAACCAACTCATAGCTTTTTGCCCATTTAGTCGGGGCTTTTATTTTGTGTTAGGTATAACGTTAGTTGTTGTAGAGCGAGGTCTTCAAGGGGAAAACAGGCCGGCCCAATAACTGGGTTATAACTGTTAATATAAAGAGTCGACGTACAGGTAGGGGATTCTGGAGGGAAGTGGCTAGCTTTTAGCTGGCTACTATTGTAGCTAGCTGAAGCTGGACTCTCTGCTTTATCAAAGTCGTTTGGACCTGGACTATCAACTTTGTGGACCAATTTTGGATTATACGCTTGGAGGTTTGCTGCATCGATCTTGACGTACCAACATGCTGAAAACTCGTCAGTGTTTACTCGGGATTAGGACTTTTCTTGGAGTGGCGTCCAGAATATGGGGTTTCATTTTGTACATACTCAGGAAGCACTTAAGAACGGTTAGTATCCGTTGCTTTGTTACTGTTGCAATCACACCTGTTAAAATGATGATGTTTAGTCCACCGTTTGTCTAATTTTAGTTGATCTTGAAAGTCTATATATATATATAGAATTAGAGAACACATGAGGATGACAGAATGACTTTATGCCATATTTCAATAGGCCTCTATTACTACATCACCCCATTCCTACAAAGCTGTGTAGTTAATTACTCCATGCACTTCTGATCAACTCCAAAACATGTTCTTAAATACTGTTTACTACCTCAGCCGTCATTTAAGTTGCTGTGTGAGTCGCACGATGAAGATAAACAGTTAAGCAATGCAAATGTTTATGATGTTCTCTAGAGCAGTTGAACCCTAGACTTTCGACCTGATAATATCAGGTTCAAAGTGAAAGAGTAAGTTCTATTTTAACTGATTTTAATTCTGTAGTATTGCAGTTTTGTTATTGTTTTTACGATAATTGATATATTTAAATATATGGACAGCTTTTGTGAATTGCTGTGATACCTCAATTAGGGCTTGTTTTTTAAAATCAGTGTTTGGTGTGTAAGTAATTGTGAGTTTCATGACTCCATGTTATGCACACCTGTTTTTATACAATCTACTGAGACAAACAGTCCATTATGACCTTCAGATGTTTTCTTTCTTTTTTATGTAAGGACGACCTTAACTGGGGCAATATATTGTGGTCCTGCCAAGTGTAAACACTGTAATCCCTACTAATTGATCTCTTGTGAGGTCAGTCCAAATTTGCTAAAACACAACATAGAACGAAAAAGTTTGGTTTTGCTTGTTTGTGTGCAGAAGTGTCACACCTCTTGTATAACTTGTGACATTTTTTACTGCTCTTAACAAATATGAATGTGTTATTTGTTGTATGCCTCAAGAAAAGCATGCTTGTGGTCATATACAAATAATGCAGGTGTGTTTTTTATGATGTGTATGTCAGCAAGTGTGAAGAGGCCCCTAGAAGACTTATGACTATACTGAAGTCACGCTGATCTACAGTTCCATGTTTGACAGCTTTTGACAGCTGTGGGAGGGGCTATAAATAGTGTCCGTTAGGGCCGGTGTGGGGGGGCAAGGATGTCCTTTGCACACAGTGCTTCATTCTGCACTTGACACTGATATCTTACACTATCAAAGAGAAAAAAGACAGTTCTATGACATGACTATTATGAAAAATGCTCACATGTATTGGATCAACAGAAGTTAAAATACAGACAGGCACATTTTGGCATATCCTTCTAAGATGCACACATGAGGAAACCCAACCTTGGAAGATTCAAACATTGTGAGGAAAGACTATCTGATGGGTTGACTTCATATTTTTACAATAATTTAAAAAATTAATTAAAGACTTTCATAATTGTGAACATTTAGAATAATTTATTCATCCTATGCTATCTTTGTCATTTATTTCACACAGATAATTCAGTATCAAACAGTGCGCTATGACATATTACCTCTCTCACCTGTGTCCAGGAATAGACTGAGTAAGTAACAGTTTTTGTAGTGTGAAACATTATTTATGTTCTATGCATACCAGTGCTGTCTTGGAATATGCCATGATTGATGTTTGTGGTCTTGTTTCCTCAGATGCTGTCAAACGTAAAATCCTGGTGCTGGATCTGGACGAGACGTTGATCCACTCCCACCATGATGGGGTCTTGAGACCTAATGTCCGACCTGGCACGCCACCAGACTTTATCCTTAAGGTTTGGTCTGCTTTTCTCCCTTGTGCAGTTTTAGAATAAACAAGTCCACTGTTTACATGCATTCAGAGTTGTAGTATTATTTCAATTAATTTTGTAGCTCAAAACATATCATAATATGTATCCTTGATTCACCTAGTAGTTGTATTTACTCTTCATTGTTACTTTCATACTGTTTCAAACTAAAGATCTTTTAGCATGTTTAGTGGAAGCGTGGTTAGTTGTTAGTAAACATCGAAGCGGTCAACATGACAAAACAAGTAAAATCTATGAGTCTTGTCATTCTGTCATTCTTAAAGAGAGAGTTGCATGTTTTGAACAGTCAGTTTGTGATTCCAATTTAAAACTCTACCTACTGTCAAAGCAAGCATGGCTCAAAAATGACAAGAGCACACAGACTTCTAGGAATGGTCAGTAGTAAGAGCACGTTTAATTAAAACCGGGAGGCCATGAGCAATAGATATGAAGGAAGCAGTTTCAACATGGAGACGGAACTGAACCACTGTTATACCACTGCTTGGTCAAATTTCCTATTGTGATGCGCTATTTGGAACGTGCATTATTTTTCTATATACCGCACGGCTATGAAGTAGTTCGTTTTTTTGGGCTTATCACACTTGAATATCAATTCGCCAATGTGAATGTAACGGTAAAAACAGCAACGTTGTATCTAAGACAGCGGCAATATAAACGAAAATGATAGTAGCAGTGGTATAAGCGGGATAATCAACTCCGCGCCCTGTGCGTTTATAGGAAAATAATGCACTTATCGAAGTGTAAAGTCCCCTCCGCCTGCGGCGTCGGGTCCTTATTACCACTTCGAACGTGCATTATTTTCCTATTAACGCACGGCGCGTCGTTGATTATCCCTTACATATAGAGGTGCCTGGTTTATCACTGCCCACAGACGGCATATGGCCACAGTCAGTTACACCAAAGGCTCTGTTTTCCAGTGCTTTGCCAAGGGTGGTGTTAAAAATTATTATAAACATAATCCACCCGTGTCATTATTATGCAAGGGTCAGTTACATTTATTTCTTGAATTGGTACCCATTTGGAACCATAAACAGATTGTAGGAATATACCTGTGTGCATTCAAAACTGACCCACATTTGTTTTATTAAGAGATGTACAGTATATGCCACAATGTGTTGTTTTGACAGGATGTAGTCATCAGGTCCCTCTCCACAGGTATATAAAAATAAAATCAAACACCTACATTATGAATGCAGACTGCATGGTGCTAGATTAATACACCTGTGGAAAGGGACCTGATAAAACTCATGAATATGTCTACTGTTAACATGTTATGCACAATGTAAGTCCAGGAACCAGTTTCAGTACATTTTAGATTTCATTTTAAAAAGGTTTTTAAACAGAGACATAAGACATGAACAATTCCCAAGGTGCCCAGAACATATTTTCAACTTGTGATTTAGCTGTTTCTTTGGGGGGGTGGGGGTTGCATTATACCACAAGTTCATGCATATCAAAACAGAATCTGGCACATGAGAATGCAAGTGTTCACACAAATGTTCTGAATTGTCTAAATCTTCTTTTTTACTCGTAATTTCCCCGCCTTTAGGTGGTAATAGACAAACATCCAGTAAGGTTTTTTGTCCATAAACGACCACATGTGGACTTCTTTTTAGAAGTGGTGAGTTTTTAATCTATTCATGTTCTAGCTTCAATGTACAATGTTCAATGTTCAGCTGACTTAACTGAAAAATGACTAAAATGCAAAAGTGCTTTGCTATACAGAATACAGTATTATTTACGAAGGGCCCCCCTGTTATTTTCAATAAAGTTATTGCGGTCATTGTGGTGGCTATATCTTTATTTTACGAATGTGAATTTTAGGGCATTGCTGTCATTGAGCTTGATGCTCAGTCAATCTTTCCTGAAGAAACAGTGGTTGAATGAATGAACGAATGAATGAATGAAATGATAGTTTGGACATTGGCAGTTTTTGGTAATTAGGCACTAATGATGATTAATCAATATCTTTGTGTTAGGATAGAATCAGTACTGTAGGCCACAGTGACACTTGAATGAATATGTTATATATGTATTTATCATTTCTAGAAATCAATAGTCCCTTACGTAGATTGTGCCCTGGATTGGTTGTGCAATTTGCTCTGGCATTTTGTTTAGCTTCCTAATGGTTGTTGACTACATGTACATGATCCTGTTCCCTTAGGTAAGCCAATGGTATGAGTTGGTGGTGTTCACAGCCAGTATGGAGATCTATGGCTCAGCTGTGGCAGATAAATTGGATAATAATAAGGACATTCTGAGGCGCAGATACTACAGACAGGTATGCTCATACACCATCATAACTTAAAAAATCACACATCTGTCATTTCATCTCACTTTATTATACACCCCTGCTGAGTGTAACTTTTTGACTTACTTTGTCATCCACCTTTTCAGCACTGCACTTTGGATCTAGGTAGCTATATTAAGGACCTGTCGGTGGTGCATAATGACCTGTCCAGTATAGTCATACTGGATAACTCTGCTGGAGCGTATCGCAGCAACCCAGGTCAGTGTCTTTGGGTCACTTTGTGTCTTTAAATGAAATGGCTTTTGTCAGATTTATCAAAGAGACAAGTATGTGGGAGTGTTCAATTATTTTGAATGAGGTACATACAGTCGGCATTTATGCCACTAGTCATGATGGTGGTTACCACCCCCAGTAATCGTGGTTACCATGGTTGAAATGCCCCCATGGGGGAACGTGTTCAATTGGATTGAATGTAATAGATTGAAACACCTTTATAAAAGATGAAATATTTTAGCAAACCTCAATAAACAGCACGAAAAAGTTTGGACCGCGAGTTATCTGTGTGTCAACAAGGTTAAGGGTAACATTAAGTTTCCTAATTTTGGTAATTCCAGTTAAACTGCCGGAGCTGTCATTATAGAACTATTTTCAATGACCAGACTTTGTAGCTCACATAACCCAGTGTTTCCCACACATAGACTACTGTATGGTGGTGCACCACAGATTCAACACAGGCCGCCACATATTGCGTTTCGTTATTATTATATATTTTTTTAACACTCTGGGATCTCTCTTTGAGCTTAGCTCTTTGAGAGATTCATATTTGGTTTTCATGAGCTGTAAGCCGTAATCATCAAGATTAAAACATTAAACAAATATTTAAACACTTACTTTATATCTAATGATGAATCTAGATTATATGAAAGATGTACTTTTTGAAATAAACTAAGGGTAGAAAATGAACTTTTCCACAATAGAGACCCACCTATATTTCACCACCATACTGAATGCATCGTTTTTCTTTTTGCAGACAATGCAATACCAATCAAGTCGTGGTTCAGTGATCCTAGCGACACTGCACTTTTAAATTTGTTGCCGATGTTGGATGCACTAAGGCAAGTAACATCACATCCTTTGCAAGTGTGAAGTCTTCTGTCAGTTGTCTGCTCATGCAGCCTCTAGGCTGATGGTGTTTTGGCTGTTTTGCTCTCGGTCTAGATTGATTGGATGCATGCATATCCAAGGCACCTCAATTGTAAAAATCTGAAGAATGTTTTATAGCTTCTTGTACGTCCTGTACAATTCAGTCATACCATGCTACCTAAAATAAGGTTACACAGAACTGTGACACTCTTATTGAAGAAGTTATATTAGAAATGTTGCCAATATTTTGCCTGTGCCGTTTCCTCCAGGTTTACGTCGGACGTCCGATCCGTCCTCAGTCGAAACCTACACCAGCATCGACTGTGGTGATTCTGTCCACTGGGGCCTGCCTTCTCTCCGAGCCCCAGCTCTCGGTTTTGTGAAAATGCCTCTCGCTGCCGTTCGTTAGCCCCATAGACCCTTCATCCACTACTGAAGCAGTCAGCCCTTCGTCTCCATACCACTTCTGCTGAGGAAGTGGCGTGCACAGAGTTTGAGGAATGGGGAAGATAACGATTTTAGAGACTCATATGGACTCTTACCACTGGGGCAGAGAGGCCTGCATCTATGATGATTTTTTTTCCTTTTTTTTCTATTGTCCAAAATGGAAACTTTGCCTTACAGTCCTGGGATTCTGAGTGTGCATGTTGAGTATTCGTGCGAGAGTGCTTGTGTTTCAGCATTTTTTTCTTTTCTTTTTAATACAGAAGAAACAACTGTGGCTAAATGGTCTTTCCCCTGTCACTGTCAGGGCACTTATTTCCCCCCAGATCTTTATTAGTCCAGGTTTTACACCATACCCAGCTCTTGTCCCTTCCTGTCCTCAGCCTTGCTGACTACCATGCTCAGGTAAAGTCACGTCATTGGTCCCCATCACTGGAATGTGATGAGCCATTAAGTATTTTTAAATATAGATTTTTTGTTGTTGTTGTCCATAGTGACGAGCTGTGGTTCAAATCTCAATGAATGAGTTATTAGCAATATCAACTATTTATCCTATGATATTGATTTTTATTGAGATCTCGCTTGGGCAGAATCTAAGAAGAATTGTAATAATTTGTAAGGGAAAAAATTAAAGACTATTTTTACTGTTGTAAAAGATTTCTGCTCTCTCCCCAGAAATCAACCAAAAAAATAAACAAATAAAATAATTTCTGAGTTCAAATATGTCATTAACCTTACATATCCACAGTAACTAGTAAATGTGCACTATATTGCCAAAAGTATTTGCTCACCTGCTTGACTCACATTTGAACTTCAGTCACATCCCATTCTTAATCCATAGGTTTTAATATGGCATTGGTCGCTCCTTTGCAGCTAATAACAGCTTCAACTCTTCTGGGAAGGCTTTCCAAAAGGTTTAGTAGTGTGTTTATGGTGATTTTTGACCATTCTTCCTGAAGTGTATTAGTCACACTGATGTTGGGCGTGGAGACTGACAGTCGCTCTCATTCATCCCAAAGGTGTTCTATTGGGTTGAGGTCAGGACTCTGTGCAGGCCAGTTAAGTTCATCCACACCAAACTCTGTTATCCATGTCTTTATATGGACCTTGTCCAGAATTGTTTTTAGTACACACCAGAAATTAGAAAGTTTCTGTGCCCACACATAGAATGGACAGCTAGTGGAATGAGTGTTAGCTTAACTTGTTGACATAATGGGTTAGAATGAATGTAGGCTGCCTCAATGACACATATTTTGGTTCGCTACTGAGTGATTTCGCAACATGATAGCTAAATTTGAATCATGAGGCAACAATTCACAAACGGTGAACGGTTCACAGAAAACACTACAGAATAGTAACCTGGTAGTAAAACTCATGTTAAAATTACTTATAGTGAATGTAATGTATTCAATTTTGTAAAATTCTCATCCATACGCAATTTTAGGGTACGCACGTGCATTTGTTTCTAGGACACAGCTGCCAACAGAACGCGTTCCCATTGGATTGCAGAAATTAACGGGGCGGGGCGGACTACAGTAAAACTGGGGCTCTTGTCTGAGGATATATCTACTTAAATTATCTTAGAGACAGTACTAGGTTGACATTTATTAAGTACATGCAATAACTGAGTGTTGTTCTTCTTCAAACGTCGTACTAAAGTGATATTTATTTTTGTTCCGCTAGCAGGCTAACCTAGAACACCTCTTCCGTGTTGTTCGAAACCCTTCCGCCTTCGTCAAAATCCAGCTCACGCCAGTAAACATTAGCCTTCTTAGCTAACCGTGAGCGAAAATATAACAACAATTTACGAGTTTCTAAAGGTCTTCCTGTCTCCCAAAATGAAGTTTGTCTACAAGGAAGAACACTCTTTTGAGAAGAGACGGTCGGAGGGTGAAAAAATTAGGAAGAAGTATCCAGACAGAGTGCCAGTAAGTATAGGCTAAGGTTACTTTCATTTCTTATGTCCAGCTAGCAACTAACATTTTACTATTTCAAGTCCTGACATCGAATTAGCTCCTGGGGTGATCATTTGGCTATAACATGGGTGTGTCTTCGCCAACATAATTTGGCTAATATTATGTGACATAAATCGGTTTACCGTAGTTACTAGATTTTGTCATCAGTTTAGGCCTTCTGTTTGTCTTCTATTTTCAGGTGATTGTGGAAAAAGCTCCGAAGGCCAGAATCGGGGACCTTGACAAAAAGAAGTATCTTGTACCATCAGACTTAACAGGTTATTATGTTGCTTAGTCTTACTTTATCGTATAGGTTTGCAGGGCTCTAAAATATTTGGCAACCCTTGACTTACATAGAATGAGTTCCTCGTTCTGTATAGTCACAATATGAAATTATGTTAATCTATAAAACGGAGCACCATACTTTTTTGAATAATCTGAACAATGTTATATGACCTCTCCTTTTACATTGGGACAGTGGGACAGTTCTACTTCCTGATCAGGAAAAGAATTCACCTTAGGGCTGAGGATGCCCTTTTCTTCTTTGTCAACAATGTAATTCCTCCAACATCAGCAACCATGGGCTTGCTGTATCAGGTACAGTAGTCTCTCTCTCTCTCTCTCTCTCTCTCTCTCTCTCTCTCTCTTTTATATATAGATATAGATATAGATATTTATATATATATTTATGGATTTTAACGTGGCAGTATTTCTTTCCTTTCTTGTAATCCCTTTTCTTTGGGTTTCAGGAGCATCATGAAGAGGACTTTTTTCTCTATTTTGCATATAGTGATGAAAGTGTCTATGGACAAGACCAGACAAGAAGCATGTAACGCAGCCCATGTTTTCAAGTTCCATACCAATAAAAACAAGGACATAAAAAGACTTACAATGAATATTTAAATTAGAAGAAATTATTTTAAAACATGTTATGCATGTGGCCTCCATATGCATTATGCCAGTGCCTCTTATCCATGTTTAAGAAGGCTATTTCAATGTTTGTTCTTCAGGTAGATATTTTTAATTTCATACAGCATTAATCACCTGCACATTGTTGTCTATATGTTTGCTTCTGAGACACTACATGAATCATTTGATATGCATACATTAATCAGGGTACTAGAAACTGGTTCTGTCCCAGCAGCCTGCATGGAATTTGATTTTAAAGGGGAAAGTTATATGAAAAGTTCTATGAGACTTCTCATGATGAGATTGCTTATTTTTGTCTCTTTTTTTTTTTCATTTCTTTACACCCACAATATTTGATGACTATTTGAATTCTGGTGGGTGTTTTTAACATGTTGTCTTGATGTCACAAACAAGTGTGAAACATAGATGTCCTTTTTTGTCCAATACAAACTTGACCAACAAATGAGAGTTTTATTTCTGACAAGATTTTACTAGATTTTATACACATCGACCCAGTGCCATGAAAAACTATGAAATGGAAGTAATGATTACACTACATAGCAGGTCTGGGCTTAGACTACACTCACATAAGTCTAGGCTAATTGTCCAATTCATGTCTTTGTTTTATTAATAATAATGCGTTAGCTATTCACTTGCACCATATAACAATCAACAAGAAAACTGGTTTACAATTTATGAAATGGAACGTGTCAAAGTAATCAAAGGTGGAGGCTGCTTGGAGTTTTGATCTGACATCTCTGGTTTTGACGTTTGCCTTGCTGGCAGGTTCACGTATTATTTTTGCGACGTCTAGCGCCTATCGCCGGAAATGCGACAACCGAATGTGTATTCATTTTACAGTTAGCTGACTGCCAGTTAGGGCCTTATACTTTTGTCAATTAATGTGACAAATAACTTCAAACAAGCTCAACACAGTTTTCTCAGACACGGACAAAAGTGCGTTGAAGAGGATTTTGTGAATATCGGTTCAGAACTATATTGTTGGCTTGTTAACGTTAGATATGTCGTTTCATGGAGCTAGCTGGCTAAGCTAACATAACGTTAGCTATATTGACAAGGCAAACAGCTATTTGAAATTTTATTTTTGACTGTTTTGAATAATACGTAATCTGTAGTATTGCCTGATTCAAGCAAGGCAATAGCCTGGCCAGCTAGCTCTCTCTGCACCTAGAGCAGGGAATTGGCAATTATCGACGGCTCTTAGCTAGCCGTAGCTATTCTGTGCTAGGCCTCTTGACAGTAGTTATTTCTGTCTTAGTGGTAGACTGTCGTTGTAGAGTTTGACATGGTAAGTAAGTAATGCAGCTGATGTAGCAATTATCTAGAGTGTTGGAGGGCGCTACTGTGACATATTAATGACCAAGGAATTAATTTCTCAAATATCTTTACTATTGTGTCTAACGCCCTTTGCGTAGTCATCTTTTCCTTTTCTGTGAAGTGGGCCAATCATGCCAGTATTGTGCTGGCTATCTACAGATAATGTTTTAATAATAATGTTCGGGGATGTAGTATTGAATGTTCTCGTCGTACTGTCTCATTAGCTGGCCCCTCCAATACCAACCATAATGCCAGCTCTTCTGGAGAGGCCCAAATTGTCCAATGCCATGGCACGGGCATTGCACAAGCACATAATGAGAGAGAGGGAGAGAAAGCGACAAGGTTTGTACATTTATTTATTTGTTTCTTTGTTTTGACTGCTTTGACGGCAATGACGGCATCTCTTCGATAAGTGGAGGCATCTGTATATTCTGTCGTCATACCAGGGAGAAACTGTGCGAATTGTCTTAATTTAAAGTTCCAAATGCCAGTGTTTGCACTGCTTAAATGTGAACATAGGCAGTACTAACTTAGCCTGTTACTCTAAATGGTTCAACATGTATTCAAGGATATATCTAGAGCCAGGAATAGAAAATATCTTCAGACAACAAATCCATTGTGTGATTAACATGAGCTGAAAGACTGACTTGTTTTGCCTGCATCCATGCCGTTAATGGGACAAGGCGAATGTAAAAGGGATTTGATGTGCTTGATTTCGCTTGATTTAAAAACTCTCCACAGAGGAAGAAGAAGTTGACAAGATGATGGAACAAAAACTGAAAGAAGAGGAAGAGAGAAAGCGGAAAAAAGAGATGGAGGAGCGGATGTCCTTAGATGAGACCAAAGAACAGGTGTGGCTGTGATAACACAACTGACTGACATCTCAAAATTACCTTGTCCTTCAAACATGTAGTAGCCCTGTGCAATGGCTTTCTCTGCCTTTCTTCTGGACATGTCCTACTGTTATTCTAGATTATGAAGATGGGGGAGAAACTGCAGGGGCTTCAGGAGGAGAAACACCAGCTCTTCCTACAACTCAAGAAGGTCCTGCATGAAGAGGAAAAGAGGCGAAGAAAAGAGCAGAGGTGAGCATGGTGGTGGTTGTCAAATTGTCAGTCTGGGAAATCCCCTAGAAACACATAGGGCCTCTCTCTATCTATCCTCCCTTCCTTCCTCGGTCCTCGTTTCCACTGATCTAGATAAAGAATGATGGGGCGGCAACAATGGGATAGTCTATCCAGTGGTCTTTATAGATCAGTGGGAACGAGCCTGCAGGACCGAGCATGGAGGAGAGAGGTTGAGAAGGGGCCATAGTGTGGGAAAACACTGGTGACCATTAAGATACTACAGTGATGCTTTCCTTATGTGTTAGTTCATCTGTATAAAGAAACCCAGAACACACTGAAGAGGTAGCATTTCTTCAGAACTGCAAAGCTTAAAGTATACTATCATACATTCAAGGACTGTGAAAGAGGGTGGTTCTGTCAACTGTCATTTCAAGCTTTCAAGAAGAGGAAGGTGCAAATATGTTGTATTTGTAGTCAGCCTGTGTTTGTGTCTTTTTAGTCTGTTTCAATAGCTATCATATTGTTTTCAATATCAAGTGGTAGTATACAAAAGTGTAAACAAAGCACGGAACAGTCTTGAATGATTTCAGAGTTTATGCATTCCGTTTTTATTGGAAGTCTGCTAATGCTTTGCACTAAACTGTGGTTAATTCATTACTACAGATCTGGAACTAGGGACAGTGTTTATAAACATGCACTATATTGCCAAAAGTATTGGGTCACCTGCCTTGACCCCCCCTAATGACTTAAGTGACATCCCATTCTTAATCCATAGGGTTTAATATGACGTTGGTCTACCCTTTCCAGCTATAACAGCTTCAACTCTTCTGGGAAGGGTTTCCATAAGGTTTAGGAGTGTGTTTATGGGAATTTTTGGCCATTCTTCCAGAAGCACATTTGTGAGGTCACACACTGATGTTGGACGAGGCGACTGGCTCTCAGTTTCTGCTCTTATTCATCCCAAAGGTGTTCTATCGGGTTGAGGTCAGCACTCTGTGCTGGCCAATCAAGTTCATCCACACCAAACTCTGAGATCCATTTCTGTATGGACCTTGTCTTGTGCACTGGGGCATAGTCATGTTGGAACAGGCAGGGGCCATCCCTGAGCTGGGCTTGGCCCCTTAGTTCCAGTGAAAGGAACTCTGAATGCTATAGCATTAATCAATAGATTTTGGACAATTCCATGCTCCCAACTTTGTGAGAACAGTTTGGATAGCCACTTCATGTTCACTTCATAACATCAGTGTGTGACCTCACAAATGCACTTCTGGAAGAATGGCCAAAAATTCCCATAAATACACTCCTAAATCTTATGGAAAGCCTTCCCAAAAAAGTCAAAGCTGTTATAGTAATATTAAACCCTATGGATTACGAATGGGATGTCACTTAAGTCATTAGGGGGGGTCAAGGCAAGTGACCCAATACTTTTGGCAATATAGTGTATGTCTATTTTTCATGTTATTATTATCATCAAGCGTGCAGTTCAGGACAAAACATTGTTCTATGCTAACAAGAGTATATGTTGTTGGACACGATTGTTCCAGTAATGCACAGAGAATTCTTCAGTTTGATGGGCTGTCTCCATCTATTTTCTCTAGTGACATGACCACTTTGACTTCAGCCACATACCAGCCCAACATGGCCATCCACTCAGGACAGCACCTTTTGAGCATGCAAGGTAGGCAGACCACCCAGCAAGAAACATCATAGCTAAAGATATGTATTTGTCTGTGATGTGTTACTGTCAGCAACATATTGGTTGGCATTTTTGTATGCTCATCACATGCCTGTGGTTTAAACATCCAGCCAGTCCAGTGAGCCACGGTCGACCGGGAGCACTCCTGGGAGAGAGGAGTAAGCAGCTCTTTCAGACTCCTGTCATTCCGGTGAGTAATTCTCTATTTGTTTTTTATGTGACATTCTCAAAAATGTGGATAATGTAATGTCTTGCAGAAATCCCCACTGAAATCCTCATCTCGCCATAAAACCGCCATAAAACCCACACATTTATTGGCAACTACTATCCAATTAGTTAACGTAGCCAGAGTATGATGAAATCTGATGTTAGTGTCAAGGAAAGTCCCACATTCTTTTTCTTGTTTTAGATGTCTAACTGCAAAGGTTTCTAGCATGAGCATTACAAAGCATTAAAAGTATTTAGGCGTGTTTCACTGTAGATGCTTAAGCTTCAATTCACTTCATGTCCCTATTGGTCCATAAACCTCAGGCCATTCAGTCCGAATGCAGTGATCTAAGAATGACTCACAGGCCCTTCCTGTACCGCTCGGCCAAAAGTGTTGAGCAACCGCTGTGCTAGCTAAGAATAGTCCCTATCATTGAGCGGTACTTTTGTGTGGTTCTGCCGTCTGTGCATGGGGAAGAATTCATCTCCTGTCCTTGACCTCACAGGGCCGACACTACCAGTCCCAACAGGGTTTCAGCGCGGGCACCTCGGAGCATGCTCAGTACTCCGGAGGCCAGCCAGCCCACGGGCCCTACGGTGTGGCCCAGTCCCAACACGCGTCCCCCTTCACCCCCAGTCAACCGGTGCCTGTCAGCTACGCCAGCAGTTCCCAGCTCAGAGGTGTGCTGTGCTCTGGTTTGTTGGTGTATTTCTTCGCCCCTTGTCCCTTTCTGTTCTGTGTTCCTGTCATTTCAGAGGCAATTAAGAGGGTGTGAAGTTGAAGCAACACTAAAGAGGTTTTTTGCACCTTAAAATAATGTTCCCAAAATCATTTCAGTGGTTCATCAACTCGTAAGAGGGTGAACGGCCCTTCTGCATTCGCTTTGCAGCCCTCAACCGGTTCTAACCGCACTATGTGAGTTTATAGGATCCGGTTGTGGTTCTGTAGTACGATGGAATGAGTCATAAGAAACTACAAATTTGACTTGCTTCAACGTCGCAATACATCATACTTTCATAAAATCATGCAACACACTCTACCTTGTCTGTGGACATCGTTATTGGCTGGATAAACAAATAGCGTACGTGTGACCGAGGAAAAGTGCATTAGTGTTGCTTTAAAACAAGGCTAGCATGATGTTATTTGAACCAGTCTTATGTACACATTATTTATTTATTTATTTTATTTTATTTTTTTATTTGATAGGGACAGTGCTCATTAATCAACAGACAAGTCACTTGCTGTAAACAAGCCAGAGTTAGCTACAAGAGCTAATTTCCATCTGTTGTCCCTAGCCAGATCTTAAAGGCACCCTAAAATTCAAAAGGTATAAAATGCAATAACAAGTTTAAATACATCAGCAATGAACATACCCTCAAACAGACAGATATTCCCTGCCTATAACCTTGCCCTCCCTTACCCTTAATTAATTACAGTAGCCTACATATGAACATACATATATGTATACATATGAATACAGTAGCCTATAAGTACAAAGAGAAAAGAAAGAAAAGGAAAAAAAAACAATAATAAAACAATGTTTGTGGGCTTAAGCATTTGCTGTATGATGGCAATTGTAATTGTCCTTAAACCAAGTTTTAAGATGTGTTTTGAAAATGACAAAACTGCTACAGTCCCTTAACTCAACAGGCAGACTATTCCAAAAAAGTGTGGCTCTGACACAAGTGTTGCAATGATGTTCCTCTTTTCAGGCGCTGCTGCATTTCCGACCATGCCCTACTTGCCCCACCAGCAGCAAGGCCATGCAGTGTACGGTCACTTTGTGTCTCAGCCAGGTACGTCGTAGGATGTTTGTTAATGATCATAACTCACTTCACTTTTCTTTTCTCCTGGGGGGGTATTCCAAATACGTGGTTTAGTAACAGACCTGGGTAAGTGAACTCAGAGTAAGTGGTAAACCTCCTAATAGAAGAGCTGTATGGCTTCATTCACTTAACAAAACAATGCTATACTGTAGGGCTCTTGTTGTAGGCGGTTTACCACTTACTCTGAGTTATCTTACCCAGGTCTATCACGTACCACGTACTTGGAATACCCCCCTGGACTTCTTCTTGGTCTCGGTTCTGTTTGTTGTTTGTAGGACTGGAATGTAATGGTTAAGTGATTAGGAATGTTCATGCAGTCTCCTCTTATTTCCCCAAAGGCATTTTCCCGAGCGCTGCGATTCCTTTACAGAAACAGCTGGAGCACGCAAACCAGCAGTCCGGCTTCACTGACTCTGTGAGTCCACATCACAGATGCAAATAGGATCATTCAATTTACACTAGATGTGTTTGTCTGTTCCTTTTGAAGTCAGCGGCTGAAACACTGGGCCACTTTTGCCCCGTTGTTCTGTATATACTTTAATAATGGTGATGTTCTGTGCTCTGTTCTGTGCTTGTGTTCTAGAGTCCGTTGAGGACTATGCCTCCTCAGGCTCTCCATGCTAGTGCTGCTGGTTTGCTGCCAACCCCCTCCATTGCGGTCCAGATTCCACCTGGCAAGGTTGGCATTGCTGTACTTTTCAATGCATAACACAGTAGATCACACTAGTAAGAGTGCAGTGTCAATATTTCTGTTGCGTCAGGATTCAGTTCCTTGAAACATTGTAACACATTAGTGATAGTTGTGGGTTTGATATCTGCACAGACTGGACTGCCATATGCTCACCCGCCAAGGCCAGCCTCCCCTGGAGGCTTCTCTCATGGGACTCCCCCACAACCCAGCCATGCTGTGAGTCACACCATCCACAACACACTTTGTCATGAAAGGAATGTGTTTACCTTAGCGATGAGTTTGGGTGCTAGCATAGTCTGAAATTTACAGATATTCACTTCTTAGCAGTGACATTTACAGATATTCACTTGTTAGCAGTGGTGTCATGATTCTCCAAATCCTCAATTCGATTTGATTGTCGCTTCTAAACACAAGATTTGTTTCGATTTTCAATCTTTGAAAAATTAAATAAAAATATTATTAATGCATTTTTTTAAGTTATTTACGTTTTGCTGCCTTTCCTATTCTGTTTTGAAAGCCATTTGTATTACTGTGAGGTTGTAAACAGAACAAACAGTGAATATAGACGTGAACATAGTGAAATGAAACGACACATAATGATAATTTGATTGTTTGAGCACTCTCCGAAGAGACCCAAGGTTAGTGTTCATGGAATATGTACTAGTGTGCATTTTAAGCCTATAGTCATTTTGGACTTTAACCAGATAATCTTTTCACTTGCTCAGTTGAGAGGGCTAAGTAACTGTGAACTGGCGTGAATGAGCAGCAAAATACTTCCACACCGGTGATTTGAGAGTAGCAAGAGGGGCATCGATTTCGATTGGTTGATGCGTATTTTTGTTATCTTGCGGTAGCCTAAAGTGAGGAGTGTTGACACCACAGTTTCAACGTGTGTGTGTGTTTGTGTTTGTGTTTGCGTCTTGGCATACATGCTGCATATGACATTGGAGGTGTGGTTACATCGGAAATGGTGACACTTGTTAGTGAAGGGAATGACTGGATAAGCTGTAGGATGAATGTGAATTAATGACTAAGTGGAAAGTCGGTTAAATAAATATGCCATTATCGGTCTTCAAATCATAAATCATATCCAAGAAACAGCTGGTTTTTTTTTGTTGCTTTAAACTTGATGACTAACTATCATCTGCCAACCAGTGAAATGAATGACGTAGTCCATTACATCCTTTGTAGACAATGGTGATGAGGGAGCCAAAAATTGCTTTCCTGTCATTGTCGCCCTTTTGACCCAGCTTCTATTCTCTGTCCTCCAATAAAGGCTTCCTTTCAGAGCTCTCCTCAGCCCGGCCCACGAGGCGCGTACATCCCTCACAGCCAGTCCGGCCAGAGGTTCTACCACCATGGCAAATGAGCCCAGACGCAAGACCTCTTCAAAGGAGATGGGAGTCAAGGTCCAAGCGAAACCTGCTCTCGGATGGTCAGCTCTCCGCTCAGGGTCATTGTGTGGTCACGTGGCTGGTGACCTTCCTTATCAGTCTGCACGAGCATGGAACTCAACCCCCTCTGTGGTTTTTACTCTTCATGTTAATGTACAGGGTATATGATTTTACGTAAGATGACAAAAGCAGGTCATTTTTGGTTGTTTGAGATGTAATCATAGTAGTCGCAGCCATACCGAATGCTAATGACGGGCTTGTGGTGGTTGCTGGATGAAGTGCACCTTAAAATCTGTTGCTTTTCCTCAGGGAAACAGCCAGATTTAGTCAGATAGGTTTTTATTGATTGAAAAAAAAATGTTTAACTGCATTTTTTAAAAACAAAAATGAATATATAAGAAAAAAAAATGTATAGAAAAAGAAAAACCCTTCTCAGGGCTTCAGCAGGTGTTTGGATGTTATGACAAATGCCCTTACTTCCTCCGTGATGCACTTACACACTAATACCCACAGCACTCTCGCACACACAACTTGCTCACACAAATGCAACTCTTTGTTACTGACAGACACCGAAACGCACACATACACATTTACATGTATGGACTGATATTTTCATACAATTAAATGTTTGTAACAAGGTCTTTTTAAATTATATTGAAATATTTCTACTAATTATGGAGATCACACGAAAATCAAATTTATTTTCGTCAAATGTATCTCAAAAAAATAAATCATACATTTAACTGATGTGGTTTGGTACTCATTATTACCAAAAGTATATTATTGGGTTTGTTAACAGGTATTGGGTATGAATTGCCAGGCACATGAATCTGAGCTCACACATTACCTATACTGCAGGTCACTTGTGGCAATTGTGGAGGAAGTCACATTTGTTTATTACCTCTACCAAGGAGGTTATGTTTTCATCGGGGTTTTGTTTGTTTGTCTGTCAGTTTGTTCACGAGATAACTCAAAAAGTTATGGATGGATTTCAGATTGGATTTCGGAGTGATCCATATCACCGTCTGGATCCAGCAAGCGGTTATGTGTTCGCTTGGCGGAGGTTTGCGCTCTCTGTGTGATTTCCTAGTGTTTATTTCTAAAATGATTAGCAGATGTTTTTGTACAAAACAACATGCATTTCATTTTAACCAAGGACCAAACAAAACACGCTTAATGAACAAAGTTCATGCTGAACAGATAGACCCCTCTTGAAAGAAGGGAGAGCACTGGGCAACTCATTCCACCACTGACGAGAAGAATCTTTAATTTGACCTAGCGTGTACGGCTGGTCATCACAACAGACGCTCATCAGAAGACTGCAGTGGGCGCTTGGGGATATACATCCAGTCAGTGTCCTATAGGCCACAGTGAGAGATTTACATTTAATTCTGGCCATAGGGAACCAGTTTAACAACTGGCATTAAGTAGAGCTGAAAAGACACATTTTAGGATGGGACCACAAGATCAATCAGTGTGGCAACAAAAAGAATTCAGGTTAATTATACCACTGTGCACTACAATCTCTTTGTTAAGGGAAAACTAAAAAGTGAGGCCTTCTTTTCCAACCCATGACACTTGTTGAATTCTCAAAAAAAAAACTAATTTTAAAATAAATAAAACAAAGTGGCTTAGACCAAGCATATTCCAGAATATCATAATCAGTGTCTATGCTCCAGTGTCACTTCAGACATGGATGGAAGTTGTATTTTTCATTGGCTGTCCTTGTATCAACATCTTGCAAGGATCACAGAAAACAAACAACCCTGAATCAGTGGGCATTGCATTTAGCATTATGACATAACTAGCGCCTTTAAGTAAATAACTTGTCCTGACTTGTCTTGTAGAGTAATGCCCTCTCCAGGCAAATATGTAGCCTCTGCATAAAGTTGATGGATTCAGATAAAGAGAGATGGAATAGAAGACAGTAATAAGAAGTGGCATGCTTTAGTATTATCTAGTCATGTGTGGGTGTAGTGAGGGTCAACTGATGACTCACTTCCTCACACACACCCACACACACACACACACATACGCTCTCATTCAAAATGGTGGTAAACACTCGCCAGATGCCGGTGTATTGTGGGCACTCAATCCATCAGATCTCAGTGCTGTCAATCCTATTAGTTTAGGTATCTCAGCCTCTTATTAGGTCATGCTCACTATCTCTGTAAAACAGATAGATAGATAGATAGATAGATACTTTATTGGTCCCCAAGGGGAAATTCAAGACATGGCTTTGGCTCAGGTTGAACTGAAGAAAAAGCATCATCATCTTTTCTTACAGCATTTAGGGTCTTAATACTGTAAGTAGCTCTCCAGACAAATTCATCCAGTAAGTTGCTTCCCTCCTCTTACTGGCTGCTCTCACTGAGAGAAGAGGGGGTGTGTTCAGTGTACCGGGTTTGACTGGTTTAGTGATGTGGCGAGAGGCATGTGAATTTTGGCGGGACTTGAACTAACCTAACAATAATATCAACACAGCAAAGGACTAGAGCCTTCTTTATCTAGAAATACAAACAAATCAAGCCCATACAGCAGGAGTACAGTTGTTGAAGAGGAGGAATTGTAATAGGAAGGAGACATGCATTTGAAATAGCAGCTGTCCGTTGAGCAGAGGCGGAAGTTGACTCTGCAGTTTCAGAAAGGGAGGGGAGGGAGAGAGAGAGAGAGAGGCTCTGAGGGAAGGGGAAAAAAAGTCCCTCTTTCTTATAACATCGTTAAATTCTCTACCTGGAATGCACAGATGACAGAAACAACATTAGATTACGTTGTCAACAGTACATTAATAATGAAAAACCATACTATGGATGGATTTTAGTGTCATTTTGTTTGAAAGTGAAACCAGTGCATCGAATGAATGGATGTTTTGGCTTCCAGGAGACAGAGATGACTGTATCTTTGAGCTCGTCACTGGTAGGTGTATATACACTGTTTCTTTCGGCTTATATACAATTATTTGTTACTCGTTATTGCTTTACATTAATTAAGCCACATCTGCCGCAATCCAGATATTTTGTTTTTTGTAACAAAACTTGTTGCTCTGGCCCGGCTGCTGTCCATCTTTGTTTTAAACCATACAATCATTTTCACCATCCTATTAAGTATAAGTCATGTAGCAAAAAGCGCTCTATGGTTCGGTTTGATGATTTCAAGACCATGACGTTTGAAGACCACCTTTGTGACGTTTTTGATTCTTATTTGACAAAGCCCAAATGCCCAATGCCCTCCCTTTCCGCCTGAAAATGCTTAAAAGCGGGCAAATTTAAGATATATCATGTGAATAAACACAGTGGTCTGAAATCAATATGGATAACACATTTCCTTCAACATCCTTTTTTCCTTATTTTGAAAAGCAGTCATATGTGGCTTCATCTGTCTACAATGAAAATGACAGGTGGGTGCTCATAGCTCTCTTTTAGAAATGTAACATTTTCCCAAATCTTCAGAGCTTGAACAACTAGAGAAAATTAAGCTATATTTAAGCGTGTTAATAGTTCTTTTTTTCAAATCTGCGTCAGTCCTGACATCCATTTTGAGGTTTCAGTTACTTTGGACAGTTGGCTGCAACATGCCATAGCATGTGCTTTGGTTCAGAAAGGTCTAAGATCATGCATTTCAATAGCTTCAATCTTTCGATTTAAATATTTTAATAACCGATTCAACTTTGTATGAAGATCCTATATGAGGATCAAGATTTATCTTACAATTCCTATAGGCAATATGGTGTCAGCATGCTATTCAGACAGCCATTTTGGAAGGAATTTCATAGCCACCATGTAACTTGTATTATGGAGGAAATGGCCGGACATGTAAAACTCTTTTCTAAAGAGAGATCTAAGATCATGCATGTTAATATTTGAATATTTCGATTATGCTATTTTCAACATCCGATTCCAACTTTTTATGAAAATCCTAGAAGATTAAGATTCATCTCAAAAATTCTTCAAAGAGGGACAATATGGTGTCAGCAATGCAAACTGCAGCCTTCAGACTGCCATTTTAGGCATGAAGAAATTGCACTATACCACTAGAACAATTGTGTGGCAAACACCTTGTAGACTTTTTACCTCTGCTCCATGCTCTCTTGCAGCCAGTTCAGCTAATCTAATCTCAAAGCATCTGAAAATGTATTTTCTTTTCTTTTAAATATGTTTTGTGAAATTGGCAAACACATCTAGGCTACTTCAAATATATTTGTGATTGGTATACATACTTTTCACATTTTACAATCTAACTCATAATTGCAGGTGTAATTTGTTAATTAACTGACCTACTGATAAACTGTTATTTTGCGCAAGTGTTGAACGATTCCGGGGAGCTCATTGAGCCAGCACATAATGCATTTTCACTGCAAACTTGCTTGCTTGCACTGCATTTGAAAGGCCTGAATATGTGTAATCATCGCTCACATTTAAAAAGGTCATATTTCCCTAACCCTTCAGAGTTTTAATAACTAGAGAAAATTAAGCAATGTAATCATTCATTGTTTCAAATATGTGTCAGTCCTGACATCCATTTGAGGCTTCAGTTTGGACAGCTGGTGCCACATGCTGACAGAACATGTGCTTTGTTTCAGAAAGCTCTAAGATCATGCATATCAATATTTTAAATATTTTGATTCCACTGTATTTTTTTTATTGAGATCAAGATGATCAATCTCAAAATTCCTTTAGAGAGGAGCAATATGGGGTCAGTGGAGCCAATGGTATTGTCGTGCCTTAAGTCAAGACAGTCATCTCAGGCATGAAGAAATGTCACAGCCAGAACAACTGTACAACTTATTCTCAGGGAGATGGCTGCACATGTATAACTGTCTTCGTTATTCAAAAATGTCTATAATCATGCATTTGTTATTATTATTTCGATTCCCGCATAGATATGCATTGTCACGGCAAATGTCCTTGCATTGCCATACATGGGGAGACCGGGTGAACCTATAGCAGCCGGTTAGAACATTTTAATTCGAATTGGAGGCTAATTTGCAGGACAGGACTGTAAACATAGGCGCAAATCATTTATAGGCCTAGATCAATTAATAATACAAACCATTCGATTAAATTTAATCTTCTTAATCTTAGGCTACATTTTAAATGTCTACGCTACACAGCAGATCGTTGTATTTCTTTTCAGAAATGTGTACCGAGCATATTTTGCTTTGCGCGTGATGATGGTGCGGAGAGCTGCGGAAGGAGGCCTATTGATGTCATGCTTTCATTCACTTGCCAAGTCATTTCGATTTGAAATTCGGTTTTCAGAGATCAAAAGCTAACCACACTTTCACTTGTATGATTATGTGTAAGAAATGTTATGAAGTGTAGCCTACTATACCTTATGCTGAACACGTGCCAACAAATCCAAGTCGTTTTATTGGGCCGTATACATTATTACATCTAAGCAAACAGAAACAGATTTATAATCCAAATAAAATAACCTCCTATAGCCTTATCGAATGCAGCCGATAGGATAGCCTACAGCTCCCATAACCTACGACCCCAGGCCTCATTATAAAAATCGGCGGTTAAACAGCAGCATGCTGCAATAGCCTGATAGCCTACAGACAACACTGAGGTAATTTTACAGTGCATTTGATCAGAAGAAAAATAATATCGATGGGACGGGAGGCTATACGCATAATCATGCCATAGGCCAAAATCACGAAAGTAGGCTACAGCACCGAGTCCATAATAATATGACATTAACCTTTGAATACTTAACGTTAGGCTAAGCTTGCAGCTTTCCACGCAGTAAAAAGGCACGTTCGTTCTTTCTTCATGCCTCCTACATTTCAGGTCTGCTGACTCAGGACAGCTTCCTGAGATGTTTGCAATAATGTCCCTATCCCACAATCCCGTTCAACCAGGTCTGCCTACAGCCAGCAATCAGCCAAATCCTAATTAAACAGCTATTTCAAACGAGGCGTAAGTGGGTCCATTAGCCTAGGCCTCCTTGTTGAAACATTTGTCGTGAAGCCAACAGCAGGGCCAGAGAAGCGCTAGGCCTATTAAAACCTGATTTAACCGGGGACGAAAATGTTAGGTTAACTAAATATGCACCTAGACTAAACATACATGCACGTTTGCCTACCGAGTGCATTGGGTGGGAGGCCTATTTTTCATCCAGCATTTATTGCGCTGCTGCTGCACTAATAGAATAGGGCATATTAGATCAACACCCTTATAATTTCCGAAAATCCTTAACTAACCCACATATGGCCTACACACACAGTCACACACAAACACACCTCGTGGGGATGCCACTGCATGACCTTGAGATCGCCCGGTAATTATGTCCCACTCCGCCGCACCCCGTGCGCAATATTCAATATAACCGCATGTCAAGTGCGTTTCTCTCTAACGCAAAGAAAATGTCAAATATCGTAGGCCTAATAATAATACGAACAACCACCACACAGCTTCTTCTATCTTTTCGAACCACCATTGTTTGTTTGTTTGTTTGTTTTTGTAAAGGTAGGCTTATATGTTTTAGTGCACGAGATCCAGCACGAGATCCATGGCCAGTTTCGAATGAGGTGGATCCAATAATGCTAGGTGGTAGTGCTATGTCGAGGAAAATAAATGCTTGAATGGTCTGATGTGATGGATGGATGACCTCGAGTAGGCTGTTTGACAACTTCTTTGACATAGCCTAGGCCAGGGCTCTTCAATTAGCGGATCCGGCCCCCGAGCTACTTTGTATTGGCCCTTGAAGTGTTGTTATATGAGCAAATCCTTACATTCGGTCGACACGTAAATAGCTGGTGAAAAACACGATAACGGAGGTACAGCGATAGGCTACACTGCGCCTATAAATAATGATCTTTGTGGTGCGTTGCCGTTACTGTGTTACTGTGTATTATGCAAATACTTGTGCCTTGCTTCGTTTTACGCAGCGTCACCAACATGTTGACGACGTGCGCCAAATCCAAGTTGTTTCCCTCAAAGCATGAACCATTTTTGGTGCATGAAATCTCACCGGTAGTGTGCCTCTCCAGTTCAAGCAGATCCTCGCGAAAACATTCGCCACTCGAAATGTAGCTATTGGAGCAAATAGGAGTCGGTTTAAAAGTTTAACGTTGGTGGCATCAGTTCTCTTGCATGCTCACTCGCTCTGAAGTCCTGCAGCCACTGCACCTCAGCCAATTGCACGTAACGTTTACAACGAGTGGAACATACGTTTCACTCTTAGTTTCAACGTAAATTGCCACTGCGTTGGAGTATAAGCTAGACCTACTAACATTTTAACGGGTTGCACCACGCAAATAGTTTCAGTGTGAAACTAATAGGCCTACGCATCCATCGCCTTGATAGATAGATAGATAGATACTTTATTGATCCCCAAGGGGAAATTCAAGATGATGTCAAGATGATGTCAAGTCCACTGTAAGTAGCATTGATTTGTGAACACGTTCATCCAATTTAAATGGTGGGAACGTTAAATGTACAAGTATGTTTAGAAGAGTTACATATGCGACCGATTACGCACATTTAATTAATATGAACACTGTTTTGAAACCTGTTTATACCCATTGGAAATTGTATGGACCTAGCAGTTACTGCGCAAAGCTCAGATTCCATTGCTGTTAATGTTATCACAGATTTCATATTAGCCATATTAGCAATGTAGATCCAGTGTCACCTTCCCAATGCCTACCACTGTGGTAGACTGGGCCTGTGGCAGAAATATTCCCAAAACCCAAATACAACAAAATAACCACCAAAAAACTATATTATGTTCTTACAAAATGCAACATATTGGCAATATAGATCCAGTGTCACCTTCCCAATGTGGGCCTACCACTGTGGTAGTCTGGGCCTGTGGCAGAAATATTCCCAAAACACAATTACAATAACCACCAAAAAACGATATTATGCTTTTACAAAATGCAACATATTAGCAATATAGGTCACCTTCCCAATGTTGGCCTACCACTGTGGTAGTCTGGGCCTGTGGCAGAAATATTCCCAAAACACAAATAGGCAAATAACCACCAAAAACAATATTATGCATTTACAAAATGCAACATGGTGCTGTAGTAGTTTATTGTATCTACATGTGTACGTGATTACTCATGTTTCCAGCTGTATTTCTCCGGCCCCTCAGATGTGATACTTTTCATGAACTGGCCCCTATTACAAACTAATTGAATAGCCCTGGCCTAGGCCTACCGCAAAACAAGGTAGAAAGACCTCGCCACAAAGTATCAAGATGTTCTTAGGCCACCCTGTGAGTTATGCCATCGCGTCTCAAAACGTGAAATAGACAGCCATAGGCTAGCTGAAATGGAAACGGGAATGTGTGAGGTCAAAAGACCCATATTGTGCACGCACTATTATTTTTTTCTAACGACACATGTGCAAAGAAATGATGTCGCAAAGTGGATCACGTAGGCCTATGCCCGTCGCAGAATTTGCGCTACTCGGTAGAACGTTCATTCATTTCAAGCAGGCGACACTTGTTCTGTTCTTGATTGGTCTGTGGTCATGTGACTTAAGTACCTCCTTTTGGGAATCCCCTAGCAAAGCATGAGACTGGTCTATGGACTGGTGTTTGCCTGCATTCGTTGAGTCGACGTTTTACACCGGAAGAAAACAGTGCCGCACAACTGTGCGATTTTTGAGAGCAGCGACGGTCATTTCTCATTCTGTAAAACAAATCATGTAACGTAATAGTCTACGAGAAACAGTCTTGCGTTTAGCAATTCGTGCATCACGTGGAGTTCATAACAAAGTTCTAAGGTAACGTCAACTCAGGTTAAAAACCCAGGTAGGTCCAATGTGAGGCGTGCTAATGAGCTTTCTAGCTTGTATTGACGTAACCAGAGATAACCGCCAGGAATAGGCTACTTTTCATCTGGATACAACATTTGAACGAACTTGCTGGTAGTTGTATTGAGGCAAAACTGAAAACTCAAGCATCTTCTCACGCCACCTTACAACTTTGCCATTCTCTCTTAGTTCCTCTGAGTGGTGCCTCTGTCCTAGTTTTTGGGAAAGACCAGGGCAAAGGACCACAATGAATGATCAGGGGAACAGTCAGGATTTCGAGGACCTGTGGAACTCAATGTGAGCTTACGTTTCTGTCTGCATTTTCCTTGCATTGTTATGTGTTACACTTGTTTCAGTCAACAGTTTTTAATGGAGGGAAGAACATTGGTCTTTTCTTGGGGGGGAAGATCATGCTGTACATTTCAGTGTTGATTGCACTTATAAGTATAAAACAATACATTTGTCTCCCTAACTTAAATTTTGTATTTTGCAGGGTTCCAATTGCAGATGGGAGCTGGGAAAACTCTGTAAGTGGACATTTACAGATATTTACCATTAATTGTCCAACGCTGCCAAAGCCTCATGTTGAAATTAACATTTGTCTTTGTGTGATCTGGTAGCATTTACCAGGATTGCAGTTTGACGAGCAGGTGTTCGAGCAGCTTCATGTCTCTGAGCCGTACCTCTCCGCTCCGGACGGTGGCGGTGCCCCTCCATGTTCCACAGTGCCCACTACCACGGACTACCCAGGAGTGCATGGCTTCCAGCTTCGCTTCCCAAAGTCCGGCGTTGCCAAATCTGTGATCTGCACTGTGAGTTCAGCTATATGCTTTTGACTATAACACATTTTTGACTAGACATTCATACCCTGTTTTGAGGATTGAAGGCACCTTCTCTGCTGTCCTTGATGTAGAAAGTCTAAGTGAAGTAAAATGTTATATGCCCATTCAAAATGACATTGTGAAAGACTTCATTAGGCAGACATTATTGTTTGGCTAGCTAGACTTTGGTTTCCAAGCTTCCTCATCTGAATGGGCTGAAGCTGTGTGGTGTCAATTCGTATTCTACAAAAGCATCCTTCAGCGTTAGCCTGGAGACCATGACTTTCTTCACAGAGAGTCTGGCCTAGATCCATTGGCTTCAAACTTCAATGTAATCGCTCTCAGGAACGCCATCTCTTCGCTGATTGGGCGGAGGTGCACTTGCTGGAGTAGACGAGTGGATCAAGGTATTCCAGATGGAGTAGTGAAGGGAAATGAAATTGAGCGGAAGTGTGTAGGCAGGCGAATGACACACTTAAGCAGTCAGAAAAAGAGAAAAAAGTTTTTTTTCTCAGACGAAGGCACTCTTTTGTTAACACTTACTTAAGCAGACAGAACTCTTATGTCGATACCTTCAAGTAAAGTGTAACCGTAAAGACATGTCAAGGCGTATCTGTGAGAAGGTGGTGCTATCAAATCTGATTGTCTAATCCTATGGTATAACTGACAAGTTAAACACCACCCTCTGCCCTGCTTGGTTGGCTTGCTGGAATAAGTGTGTGTGTGTGTGTGTGTGTGTGTGTGTGTGTGTGTGTGTGTGTGTGTGTGTGTGTGTGTGTGTGTGTGTGTGTGAGATTGTGTGTCACACACATAAACACAGAGGTTCTCTTGTTGTGGTGTCAGTATTTGTGTGCTGGACTTATTGGTAACTATGGTATTTTTTTAAACATTAACCAAATTGAGATTTGGGTCAGGTGCTTTGATTTGACCATTTAAGTACTGTTTAGTTAAGTTACATTTATTTGAACTATATATTTAACGAGTTAATCCACATGTTTATTTGAACTATATATTTAACGAGTTAATCCACATTCATTTTAATCCAGAACTGGTCTAAATTCTCTGTCAGCAGTCAGCACTGAGGCATGCCTTGACATGCCTACTGAGAGCCGGGTGGGGGAGGGGCATGTCTGTATCACTGAGCATAACTAGAGTGTTTCTATTGAGTTGCATCAGTGCTAAGGGACCTCAAATTTAACTTGAAAATATAACTTGTTCATGTTGTAGTGGGGTTTTTACCACATTGTTGTGTTTTTTGGTGGCGGAAGCTTAATGAGGAGTATATGGCAATGGCTCAGTATCATTGAGAGAAAAAGGGTTTGATTCAAAGTGGTAAGAGTTTGTATCTGAGTTGTATTTTGAATATATAAGTCAAATATAAGTATTTTTAAGTCAAATGTTATATGCACATATATAACATTTATTATTATATATATTATATTTATATTTACTGTCAGTGGTTGTTTTTGTTTTGTTACCATTTGAATATACAAGGACTCTTTGTTATGTGTTTCTTGTTCATTTTCTAGTCTTCTTTAAGAATGTGTTTAACTGAGTGTGAAATATTGTGGGTGATGGTACATCAGATATCAGTTAGGAAGGACTGCGTAGAATTTCAAACTGCTAGGTGAGCTAAGACAACTTATGGAGAGTGAGACAACCTGTAAGGAAATGAACCATTGTGAAAAAATATATATAAATACATATATGTCCCTTTTCCACAGTACTCTACAGACCTGAATAAGCTTTTCTGCCAGCTGGCAAAGACCTGCCATATCCAGATGGTCGTGGAAACGCCGCCACCTCCAGGTTCGATGCTGAGAGCCACCGCAGTCTACAAGAAGTCTGAGCACGTAGCCGAGGTGGTCAGGCGATGTCCTCATCACGAGAGGACCACAGAAAACAATGACGGTACACACCACCTCCCCAGCTGCCATCCGGCACTCATTACTTATTTTATGAAGTCACGAGGGTCAGCACTTAACAACTGACGATACTGAGTACTTGGAGAGAAAATAAGAAAAATAAGACGATCAATTAAATTAAATTTATCTCTAAACACACACATCAGAGAGAGAGAGAGAGAGAGAAGGAAACTCCACAAGTTGATTTCCCTCTTACATTTCATGCTCCCCAACTGCAATCCGTCACACATCACTCTATCCTTGTGTGTGTGTGTGTGTGTTTGTGTGTGGTTATAACTGGCATGTAACTGCTCTCTGTCCTGTCTATAAATTCCAGGCCAAACCCCTCCCAGCCACCTGATTCGCGTGGAGGGGAACCTGCACGCTGTTTACCAGCAGGACCCCAACACCGGCAGGCAGAGTGTAGCAGTACCCTACCAGCAACCTCAGGTGAACTTGTGGCTCAACGCTACACAACCTCGCCAAGAGTCTCATACAATGTGAAAACTTGTCAATACATGCTATTGAATTATATAGGTTCATTTTGTGTATATATAGTGTTTCCTGGTTTTATTTTTCTAACCTTCCAAAAGATTTCAAGTTATTTTCATTGTGGTATCTCCACTCCCTATCAAAGCTAAACATGTAGTGTGTAGTCTAATTGTTATCCAGGGCATTTTGTGTACTAATTTTTAAAGTATTATATTTATTTATTTGTTTGTTTGTTTATTTACAGCTGGGTTGTGAATACACCACGACTCTCTACAATTACATGTGCAACAGCAGTTGTATGGGGGGGATGAACCGCAGACCAATTCTGACCATTGTCACCCTGGAAACGCAAGAGTGAGTGCTTGTACACATGTAGCCGCATGTTACCGTATAGTGTTTGATCACATTTTTTCCCCCCGGCTGTTTTCCCCCCTGTCCACATCTGTGACTATGTGCTGCTTTTGATCTGCAGGGGGGTTGTTCTCGGCCGACGGTGTTTCGAAGTTAGGGTGTGCGCTTGCCCTGGACGAGACCGGAAGACGGAGGAAACCAACTTTAAGAAAATGCAAGAGGCCAAGCTCCCAGTCAAGACTAACGCTACTCCCAAACGCAGTATGCATCGGCCCTGTTAACTCATATCTGAATATGTTCATCAGAACTATGCCTGTTCTCCTAGATTCCTAGATGCGTAGCTGCAGTGGCAAGAGATGGTGAAACAGGATGCTCAGAGAGGCAGCTGGCTCACTCATGCCTTGTGTTTGCCCTCAGGTCTGAAGGAGACGCCTCAAGCGACGGCACACCCAGAGGGCAGCAAGAGGGCCAAGTCCAGTTCCAGCACTGAGGAGGAGACATTCTACCTGCAGGTACCAGCACATGGGGAACACTAACCAGTAGCCCTCCTCCTAGCCTGGCATGTACTAGCCCTCCTCCTAGCCTGGCATGTACTAGCCCTCCTCCTAGCCTGGCATGTACTAGCCCTCCTCCTAGCCTGGCATGTACTAGCCCTCCTCCTAGCCTGGCATGTACTAGCCCTCCTCCTAGCCTGGCATGTACTAGCCCTCCTCCTAGCCTGGCATATACTAGCCCTCCTCCTAGCCTGGCATATACTTCAAACTTCAACAGAGTTCACACCTCCTGTCTGAAATCGATTCTGAATGGAGTAGGTCCAGACCCTCTGTACGATATTAGTACGAGGGTTTGGTATGCCCAGGCTACCCTCCTCCTATTGAGGTCGGAGAAATACAAGAATGAATACAACATTAATACATGTTATTTTGCTACAATATTATGGCAGTAAGGCAGTGCAGATAATTGGAATATCAATTGAATTAATATCATGATTTTTATTTTTGTTTTACATGCACTCTGATAAAGTTGCTTCCAAAGTCCACATGTTGGTGCAAAACCTTGTTCCTCTTCCGCATGACAGCAGAAAGGAAGGGAAAGAAAGGCTATACCAAGCTTACTGTGCTAAGATGGCTGCTGAGACCTCTAGTATATAAAACATAGGCCTACAGGAGAAAATAGATAGATCTGATATCTGAATCAATCACAGAATTTGCTGTATCATACTTGGAAAGCAGCGTGACCATTCCTTTGAGCAATTGCACTAGAGATTTTATGGATTTTATGGTGGCAAATATCAGTAAGTTGCAGTTGATCAGAGAGCATCTGGTAAATAATAATAATAATAATAATAATAATAATAATAATGCATTTTATTTAAAGCGCCTTTCATGACACCCAAAGTCACTTCACAAGGTTGTTAAAATTAAGATCATCTCATAAAAATAAAAATGAATGTCACTGCAGTAAGTCAGTCCATAAGCTTTCTTGAAGAAATACGTTTTAACACACTTTTGGTACTGAAATGACTTCTATTCTTACAGGTCCGGGGGAGAGAACGCTATGAAATGCTGAAAAGCATAAATGACGGTTTGGAGCTCAAAGACCTGGTGCCCCCTAGTGATGCAGAGAAATATCGCCAGAGACCGTAAGCACGCCCCCAGACGTGGGCTCTTCTCAACGCCTCTCCTCAGACCTCGATCATCGCTCCTCCGGCTCGTTCCCACTGATCTATAAAGAACACTGGATAGACTATCCCATTGTTGCTGCCGCATCATTCTTTATCTAGATCAGTGGGAACGAGCCGGAGGACCGAGGAGAGAGGACTGACAAAGAGCCCTCTGTGTCTTTCTTCATTATAAGCAGAATGTTGTCAGAATCTGTTTGTCATCTGTAAACTGTTATTTCCCATCACTGTCCTAGCAGCTCCAAAGGCGGTAACAAACGGGAGCGGGATGGCTACACCATGGAACCAAAAAGAGGAAAGAAACCTCTTGTGAAAGGAGAAAAAAGTGACTCCGATTGATTGTTACAGGAAAACTACTTGTTAAACACAGTGAACCTTGCTTGTAGCTTCAAATGCCTTTTTCGTTTTTACAGTATTTCAAATGCACAACAACTGCATTTCTTTAGTGTTATCTACAATTGTCATTGGGAACTGTTTATTTTGGTAATGGGCATTTAATGTTTTTAATGTATTTTTTTAAGGGGGATTATAGAAGGATTGAGAGATGGCAAGATGAAAATGAATTATTTGTTTGATTTAAAAAAAAAAAAAACTTTTGATAACAGTTTGTTATAATAAAATGTCTTTTTTACCCTATTGCCTATAGCTACTCTGAATTGCATACCATAGAGATGACCTCTGCCTGTCCCTAGTATCACATTACTGAGTTTGTCATGGGCAGATTGTGTTGGAAAAGCGAGCAATGAAACCTGAGAATAGATTGTATATACTGGAGTAATATAAAAATGGCAACAGAATTAATATCCTTCCTTTTTTTTGTTTATTTTTTTTTCTTGTCTTCACCGTTACCTGAATTTAACTCTTGTGGCTCTGTACAAATGGCTATTTACACATTTCTGTGGTGCAACAAATTAATGAAATGTAACTGAACCTTTAAGCCAGTGGTTCCCAAACCTTTTTCACCATGTACCACCCTCTATGTCCTGACTCAGCTCGCGTAACCCCACCATCCAACACATTATAAAAGGAACACATTTGAGATTTGAATTTGAACAACATAAATTATCCTCCTTTTGTAATATTTTACAATTTCTTTTAAGAAAAACTTGGTCTTTCAAGATTCAAGCTGTTTACTGCCGTTTTTTACATTTTATATTAAACATTTTGAAATATTTCTTTGTTTTTGTCTCATACATGTACTATCTCCAAGTTTCCTTTTTGAGCATGGTAAAACTATCCTTATAATCTATTTTTAAGGGAATGGTTTACATCTGTCTAGATGGTACACAGGACAGAAGTTATATACCGAAATATTGCTGCAAACGGAAATGAGGGGGCCAAGCAGTTCAGGAAGCCACAGTTAGCATAGAACTTTATCTTATGCCTTATTCACGCCGCGGCCATTGTAAGCCAAAATGAGGCTACAGAGTAAACAAACGGTAGGATTGTTGTGTCCTATGAATTCGACATGTCAACAAATACATGAATGCTATAGTCAGTGTACCCTGTAGCCTCGTTTTGGTTTACACACCACTGTGTGGATAAGGTGAATTATGTCAGACACATGGCTGTAAACACTGAGAACACTTTTAAAAATCAAAGAAATCTAATGATTTTGTGAGGCTTGGTGAGAAAAACATTTTTCCAAATACAAAACATTGTGACCAGTAAAAGATAAGAAAAGCACAAATGAATTGAGTTATGAATTTTGTCCATCTTCGCAGCTATCTGCTTGATCTTAAATGCAAATATATATACAGTATATATATATATATATATATATATATATATATATATAGCCTACAGTGGGGAGAAAATGTAGTTGATACCATGCTTAAGTTGCCTATAAAGAGGAATATAAAATCATCATTTGACAATTGATCTTAATGTCTTAATTCAAAAAATGAGTATAAATAAAACCGCTAAGTACACCAATTTTCTTTGTGATTGAAGAATGTATCGTATAAATAGATGTTCTTCCTAAATGCTAGGGGGATGGAAGTATTTGACCCCCTATGTAACCCTATGGGAATTTAACACATACTGTAGGGTTAACATAGGGGCAAGCAGATTTTTATTTTTTAAGGCCAGCTATTTCATGGATCCGGGATATTATGCATCCTGATAAAGTTCCCTTGGCCGTTAGATTGGCATGGTGCTTTTTCCAGTAGGCCTATTAGCCTGTTTGATGCTCATTGAGCTCAATGCAAATCAAACAGGCTAATAGGCCTACTGATAAAGCTTCCCCTAGCATTTAAGGAAAACATTTATTTATTTACGATACATTCTTCAATCACAAAGAAAATTGGTGTCCTTGGGGGTTTGATTTTTACTCATTTTTTGAATTAAGGCATTCAGATCAATTGTCAAATGATGATTTTATATTCCTGTTTTAGCATGGTATCAAATACATGTGCACCTTTTCACGATGATGTCAGACGAAGCGTTGCTGGGTATCCTCCGGCATGTCCAGCCGCCAAATACTACAGAAGAAGAAGAAGAAGTATTCATGGGTTTCATCAGGTCCCTTTCCACAGGTGTATTAATCAAGCACCATGCAGTCTGCATTGATAATCAAGGTGCTTGATTGTATACACCTGTGGAAAGGGACCTGATGAAACCCATGAATACTTCTTCTTCTTCTGTAGTATTTGGCGGCTGGACATGCCGGAGGATACCCAGCAACGCTTCGTCTGACATCATCGTGAAAAGGGCTAATTGCTTTACGGCACTACACACATAACACACGCCAGGCACCGGCTAGAACAACGTAGCGATGGAGTTTCTCAGACATTCGTCCTAGCAAATTATAAGAAGCTTAAAGCAAGTAAATCGGGAAAGATGAAACAGAGGACTGACCGAGTGAGGAGTGTCGTACAATATATACTCTGAAGTTGTAAGGGGATCTCTGTAGAGAAAACTGCAAGCAAAAAGCAAGAAAGCAGCTGTGACATGGTGGCCTTAGCGCCACGCCTGGTCCTGGCCTAGAGAGGGCACTGCAGCACCCAGAGACATGACAGCTCACGCCCCGCCATGACCAAAACAAGAACACCACCACATGGCCTGGAGGCAGGCCCAGAGCAGAGCGGTAGATAAAACAGAGTGGCGACACTCCCATAGACCTTCATAGGAAAAAATGGCAGCGCTTTTTCCAGGCTATTTCCTCGTTATGGGACTTTTGGAACTGTTTACAGCCAATCTCTTGGTCAGTTAAAGGAATAGTTCGGAATTTTGGACATAGGACCTCATTTCCAACTTTACCGAGGTGATATAGGTCAGTGGACACCGTTTTTATCGCGTTTACCCCCTTCCTTCAGTTGCAGCGTCCCCCTTTGCTAACGCTGGTTTTTAGCTAACGCATTTCTACGGTAACATCAGTCTGACATAAACAACAGTCTTACTCACTCCACCGCACACCCGAGACAAGTCAATTAAAACGTCAGACTATCGATATACGTGTCCGTGTTGATAGAATAATTTTAGAAATAAAACTAACCTTGCAACTCAATGACATTACATTTTGAGGGACTAGTTTCTCAATATCAATCCGCCACTGCCATACAGGGAACAAAGTAGGCTATTGCAATGCGATGTAAGGTTAGTTTTATTTCTAACATTGTTCTATCAACACAGGCATGTGCATTGATAGTCTGACGTTATCATTTATTTGTTTCGGGTGTTCTGTGGAGTGTTTTCAGTGGCAGGCTGGATGTTACCGTTGACTTGCGTTATCTCGGCACCTAGGTTAGCACGAGATGAACGCTGCAACTCAAGGAAGGGCAGAAATTCACTGAAAATGGTCTTCACCGACCTATATCACCCCGACTAAGTTGGAAATAAGGTCCTATGTCCAAAATTCCGAACTATTCCTTTAATGAGTTAATTGATTACACCTTCCAGCATCAAGAGTATCCCACCCTCCTCCAATTCAGCCATTCAGCACAGGTTTTTTGGAACTTTTTATCGCGTGGCGGCGACATCAAAGCGTGTCGCAACTCTCTCTCTCTATGGCTCTGGCCCAGAGGAAGGGTCTAGGCAACGACCCACACCTGGCTTCCATTAGCTGCTTCACCTGCCCAGCATCAAGCCCAATAATGGGCCTACAAAACCGGCACCTCAGAAAGGTAAAGCAGAGAAGTAGGAATGATGATGGTTAACTGTTTGGCACAGATTCCGGCTAGAGCGCGGCTCTTTTGACTGAGCTTCCACCCCAGCGGAACCAAAGAACTCAAGGAGCTACAGAGCCAAGAGGCCCCCCCTCACCTGCACCCCCCATCAAGAACACCACCGTTGAAAGCACCACTGCAGCTGGGAAGTGTTTGTGAGCATTTGTTTGTGTGTATCCACAACGGGAGAAATAAAACACCCAGCACTGGGCAATAGTTGACCATAGCCTACCTCGTCTGCAGTCTACCTCATTTTGCCACAGCAGCGTAGGCTGGGTGAACCCTGCCTGAACTTCCGGGGAATTTGAATTTCGCCCGGCAGCTCAGGCTGGATACCAGCAGGTCTACTTTCGCTGTTTCATTGCCAAAATCTTTGGCTCCAATCAGAAACGGCCATACTCTAGTCCTGGCACGCTATTGGCCGGTGACGTGACGATAACGAAATTTAAGCAGCAACGAAACGAAAGCAGCAGCCACTGTCGCTTCTGTTTTGGAAGATGTTAAAGGCAAGTTTTCTTTGAAAACAGAACAAAAACTTGCCCTGGAACAGTTCATACAGCAGAAGGACGTGTTTGCGATTCTACCGACCGGCTTTGGTAGGCTAAAAGTTTAATTTACCAACTAGCCCCGCTCGTACGGAGTCATTTGATCAATCATGCCTCTTTTGCAGTAGAATCAAAGCGCATCTTCCCCAGACTAATGTTCAATCTTAAAAGATTGAGCTTAGTAGGCTATGGTGAAAACCAGACTAACAGCAGCGTACAAATTGCCAAAACTGCACAGGGATATTGAAGGATATTTTTGGCTGAACTGGCTAGCCTGGCATCGGCCACTGAAATTAGTAGGGCTGGAACTACCTCCCTCTCCTCAGTTCTATGATACCTCCAGGATAGAAACACTAGGGGTGCCTTCAGGGGCACTGCTAGCTGCTAACAATAATTCTGGTTCCCCTGGTGCTCTCTGGAGGGGGGTCCTTGTCAGTGCAGGGCCCTTAGAATCATCCTAACTTCACTGTTTTGCTTCATGTCTCCCAATAACAAAAGGTAGAAATGCTGCGGATGACTTTGTTGCTTGCTGCTTGGCCCCCAATAAAGACAGACATGGTAGGTGTAGGATACTTTTAATAAGGTAACTTGGCATATAGTTTTTTACCTATCAAACTGCACTGTTTTGCCTATCACACATGCTATGCAAGGATACAGGAATATTTTGAAGCATTGCATTTTATACACATTGAATTGTTTCATAATATGCCATTTTAAGGCTAGTGGCAAAATGTTAATGAAGTAGTTGGACCAGACTGATGTGAAAATGATGTACCTTCATCAATTCAGAAACTTCGTTTTTGGATGGTAAATATGATACAAATGGTGGAGCCTAAACGTAAATGGGTTAGTTGTCGACAATAAATTTGCTAAACTTTTCAAAGCCTTACATGTTAGGGGATGTTATAGTCATGAGCGTACGTCCGTCCAGAGGTGCGAAGAGGGGGTAAAGCTTTTCACGGAAGACACCCTTGAATGTGTAGAGATGCGACCGCGTCTCCGCGTTGTAGAAGGAGATCTGACCTTCATCATAGTCCAAGTAAATGCCCACTCTGGTGGGCACCAGCTCCTGGGGCAGAAGGGTTTCCGGCTTACTGCAGGCGTAGAACTGCCGAGTGCTCCGCCACAGTGTCCAGTAGCCCTCCTCAGGGCACATGGTGAAGCGACCCTGGCGCTTTGAGGAGGCCGTGGTCAAGCCGAGCCTCCAGTAGCCATTGTTGGCCAGCTGTACCTCCCAGTAGTGGCGGCCGACGGCCATACCTTCCCAGCCCAGCACGCATGGCCAACTATCAAAGCGCTGTGCGCTGAAGGCCACCTCTATCTCCGTGTGCGCCTCCTGCACCTTCTTGCGGTCGTCGGACACGATCAGCCACGGGTGATTGGTCATTGTGTCCAGCGTTACGTTGACTGGGTGAAAACCAAAGTTATGGTTATGGTTACCATCTCAAAGGATCAATTATGCTTCTTTATGCTATTATCTTGAATTTCTCGTTGGGGATCAATAAAGTATCTATTTATCTATTTATCTATCTATTATTAATATGTTGTATGAATGAGCCACAAGGTGCGGCATGCATTATGCATTAATACAGGTGTTGCTATTAAATAACATGACCTGTCATAACTATAAACCTGACAATCTCAGAAGAGAAGAAGACACTTGCAGCTAACTACACACTCATGGAAGCAGAGCCATTACATTGTGGAGGATTAGAATGCAGTGTAAACACATACATTAAAATTGGATCAATTATTTCATATTGAATATATACTTCTCTAATTGCTCTACCCTATAGTAAATGTATGAAAATAAAACCTAAAAAGTTGAGACATGCAACAAATATGATCTGACAACAGAAAACAGCAGTGGAAACCGTACCTGATGCACTACAGATCCAGTCCCACACTAAGGGACATAAGAATTACACAATTAAATTCCATAAATCATACATGTTTAAGATTACCATATTAAAAGATATTAATTTAAAAATGTCGACACTAATACCTGAATTTGGGATGTACTTGGGTGTCTCTGTTTTGGGAAGAGGAACTCAATTAGCTTGAATAGCTTGGCTTTTACAATAAGATATCACACATCCAAAACAAATTGCTAATGAAATTGATATTAGTGAGTTTAACCTGTCTTCCAGGTGCGCTGTTTGGTGGCAAGCCACAGCTGAGAGACAGAGTCCTGAAACAGAGGGACAGAACAAATAAACTTTGTAGAATGCAAAGGTGTGCCCGATGTTTGTTGCTTTGTATAATGCTGTATATTCATACTGTGCAGAAGCTAGTGCCTACTACTTCTTAAATGAGACGTGGTCTGGCAACCAAACGTTAATTTTCTCGTATTTAAAAAAAAATGCCCAGATCCGTTCATTGGGTGCCACGGATGTCTATCAAATGTGTCTGTGCATAGCTCATCATAGCCTTGCTTTCCCCCCTGTTCTGTGATTGGTCCCCTTTCTCAGGAGAAAATTAGGGCGGTAGTTCCCAGACTGCCGTGAATGAAATTGCGTGCAAGGCAGCATGGGAACACCCAGGCTAACTGTGCGGCATAGGTCTACTCAAGCTCAGGTGGGGCCCGCCATGAAGATCATTTTGGTGAGATGAAATCTCCAGAAAGCAGTGGGGTGAGTGAAGTACTTTGCACATGTTATTATCTAACCAGCTAGTTCTTGAAAGCAATAGTATTCAGATGTTGACAAGGCTGTTGTTTTATTTGGAGTAGGGAAGAGCTCTTTCTTGAGACAGGACTTTCAACAGTCATAATGATTGCACAGCCTTTGGCAGTTTGTCAAGTGAAATTTGCTGGGTCATGGCTTACCCGGTCTTCTTTCAGCATCGACCAGGTGATAAATTCCAGGAAGGGGAGCAGGGTCATCATCAGTTTCTTCTTGCGCAGTTGCAGTTGTCTCAGAGCCTGGAGAAGCTCCTCTCTCATCAGACCACATCTCTTTTCACAGACAAACATACACACACACACACACACACACACACACACACACACACACACACACACACACACACACACACACACGTGCACACACACACACACAGCAAACACACACACACACACACATACACACACACACACACACACACACACACATATTAATACAGCACATCCACATCATGAGAGAAACAATATTTCCAAGCGATATCTGTGAGCTGTACCTCAGTGACAGTCTGAAGCTCTTTGGCCCACTCCATGACCCTCTGGTCCGCTTCAGTGTTGTCACTCTGTGTTGTTGCTTTGTCATTCTGTTTTTCCTCCTTCCTCTCACTAACATCGCTGAACAGCTGTGAAACACACACATACACATACACACACACACACACGGCGGATCATTGGACAACAACCAGCTACTTGTCAGATGTCATTATAATGCAGCTTCACAGCCATAACAATAGTGAAAATATATCAAAAAGACTTCTACAAGTTCTACACTTTGTTCTTTGGTTTACTACGTATGCATCCAGAGTTGCTCTGTAAAAGGAGCATAGAAATGCTTTGAAACAGACAGGAGGAGTAACAGATGTTAAATGTGATATAAGCATGATGGAGGCTGCCTACCGCGTCTACTTTCTTGAGCTCCTCAGCCCACCGCAGGATGAGTTTGCGACTCCGCTCCAGACTACTGGGTAGGTCTTTCTGGTCTTTGCTGCTGCCATCGGCCCCTGTGCTGTTCTGCACAGACACACACACACACACACACACACACACACACACACACACACACACACACACACACAAATAAATGTGACTACTCAATACCATAATCATCACTATAACCTCTGACTGATTATATTCAGGGCGGTTTGTGATCACGCTCTTCCCTTATAAGGACACATGTAAAAGTTATGGCTCCAACTGGCGTGTTGCAGTGGAATGAACCGATGATGAACTGTGATAAGTGGTGAGACGAGCTGTTGTTTTTTTTATTCCTTAAAACTTTATACAGCACTTTATATGATGCCATCACCATATTTTACAGTGAACCGTATTTTGATTTCACTTTAGATTACACAAGGTTTCCCTGTTACCCTGATTGTGCTCTAAACAGAGCAGAGGTTCTTGCCCTGAGCCATAAAACTAGAACTGATGACTGGTCAGCTACGTGCCATATTAAACTGTACACTGCTGTGTAAAAGAATAATTGAACAAAAAGACTCAGCTCGCAAATTAATCAGCATTAGCTAAGATCATTTATAATGGACATAGGCCTACTAATAACAGAGTTAGAATAGTTAGATTTGACAGAGTATGACAGAGTTTATGTAGTGTTATGTAGTTCCACAGATGTTTACTTGAAGTCAGCAGTGGGAACTGTATCACTTTTATGGCCAGAATGATAGAACGGCATTAAATCAGATTACGATAACCAACCTTGCAAACATTCTCAACTTGTTGCTTCCAGTTGATGATAAATTTTGTGCATTCCTGTAGGCCACGCAGATCTTTCAGGTCCTAATAGAACAGAAATGAAAGGGGTCATATAAATAGACAAAACCGTCAGTAAAAAACAGATCTACAGTCATTTCCTGTCTATTAGCCGCATTGTGTGTTAGCCACAGGGCAGTGTTTTAATGTAAGTTAAAAGAAACAAAACCATAGTTGGGAAATTACGATAAATTATGGACAGATTTTCCAAGTGAACCTTTGGTTTGCGGGGGGTGATTTTGGTGGGTGCTGAGTTGTGCATCTGACGGGGCTCCTCAGGAAGAGCCCAGCGCACAGCGCCAGTGGAACTGCTCTGGGTAACGTTCTCAGGGGCTTGGAGTCCTGAAACACGCACACACAGAGAGACACACACACACACACACACACACACACACACACACACACACACACACAGAGGCAGACACATAGACACACAAACACACACACACACACACACACACCACACCACGCCACACACACAGAGGCAGACACAGACACACACACACACACACACACATACACACACAGGCAGACACAAAGACACACAATCACCCACACACACACACACACACACAGGCAGACACATAGACACACACACACACACACACACACAGAGGCAGACACATAGATACACAAACAAACAAACACATACACACACACACACACACACAGAGTGAGAGAGAGGCGGACACATACAGTGAGCATACACATACACACACAGAGGCAAACACAAAGACACACAAAAATATTTTAGCACCAATGTACTGTACACATGTTTCTATTCACACATGCCTACACATCTTAGACATCCATATGGAGGGACCCCGTAATGTATGAGGACCATATGAAAACCATATGAGAACATACCGAGCTTCTTCTTCTCCTTCTTCTCCTTCTTCTCATCAGTGCTCATGATTGAGGATGGTTGTTGTGTTACGCCAGTGTCACCCATTAGGCTGTGCCTACAGGAGAAACTATTATGAAAAATGGCTACATCCACTTATGCTATTACTACTACTACTACGGTCCGGGACCGTTCCGGCTCAACCCGCCATTGCGAGTTTGTGTCACTTACACTTTAAAAATATCTGCTACATACCAGTCAACTTTAACTTTAGCTTCTACTACTACTACTACTAGCTTCTACTACTACTACTAATAATAATAATAATAATAATAATAATAATAATAGTTATAACAATGAAATGTTTTGTTTAATTTTAGCTTAGTATATGGTAATTACACACATAAACAAAGTGTGTATGTAAACCTTATACTATATATGAATACATATATACAACAGATATTTCCACAGTTAAACACTTTACCTTTCCGAGGAGCCTCAGAGGCCTGTGCATTCCAGATTGGGCAGCGAGGAAAGACACCAGTCTTCCTAGATCAGCTTGATTTCCTTTTTGCGTTGTTCGTCATCCCACCAACCTTTGTGCTTTCATACACAAGGCAGGTTCATCAATTGGTAGTTTATTTTATTGCCATATCACAGTTTAGAAAGGGAGATAGCACCAGCATATTTTATGACTTGACGTAATGTTTTACTTGTGGGTTGTAGGGAGAGGTGGTCATTTGATTAGCGGATTGAAACTGCCAGGGAGGTTATCTTTTCGCCTTTTTATCAGAACAGGACATCATAAGCTTTCAAGACTGTCCAGATCCGCCGCCTGGATCCAGACGGTGATACAAATCACTCCCATTTAATCGTTTCTGTCTTGGGTCATTTCAGACCTTCCCTGAAAATGTCATTGAAATCCATCCATAACTTGTGAACAAACAAACAAACAAATAGACAGACTGACAAACAAACAAACAAACAAACCCCGATGAAAACATAACCTCCTTGGCGGAGGTATAATGATTGAAAGCAAGTGTGGTCATTCTCTGCCGACATTTAGGCCTATATGTTAATACTTTTTGGATGTTTTTTTCGGATGTGCGCACCACAAAATGTTTTTGATCCCTTATAAATCACTGCTTCCATTTCTGTATCATCTCAGATAAGATAAGAGTGTCGTCCAAGAAAATAAAATATTATTGAGTGAGAATCGATGAAGACACTGTTATAAATCATGAAGACTGATTATCAAACCAAAGTCATAACGGTATTGCTGTTTTGCATGCACAAATGATAGTGCCACATCCATGACAGTGACTGTATCTATTGCTTTGGTCCTGATAGCCCAACAGCAGAAGCACAGAGGCTTCAAGGTAGGCCTGTGAGTCACGTAACGATTCTCCTTCCTGGAGGTTAAGCCATGTTGTCATGGTGATTTACTATTTACATCTAACGAAAGTCATAATTGTGAAAACACTTTGTTTGACATGTGTAAAACACAAACATTGTGGGATTGCTTTGTTATAGTATTGTTTATCAGGTCCTGTGCATGTTTCAAAGTCAGTGGTCCACTTAAGTCACCAGCAAAGATCATAGAGCGCTCCGCTCTAGAATCTTTGGTCACCAGCCTTGTTAAAAGAGTATGGCACTAACGATGCATACATATTACTGCAGCATTTGGGGTTGGGTACACAAGAAGGTCGATGAAGACCTGGAGATCTGGCTAAATCAGCGTCAGTGTCAGCATTTTTTTTTCTCTCAATTTTGTGGAAACTGAAACTGTGACCTTAGCATCGTTGGCTCCAAGGTCATTCTAGTGAGTTACGGGAAGGCTCTTTATGGTCAATAAGCCTGCCCTGTTTACAGTGGCTATAGATAATTTGGGCCTTAAGCCAGGAGATGCAATAAAACAGGGTAACCTATTCACCCAGATCAAATAACTGCTTTAAGGATATGTACATCTGACATGCCATTTTGTATTCTTTATTATGTTAGCTTTAATCAAAGTAAAAAATGTTTACAAAGATGGTGGTGATTGATTCTGTTGGTTATGATGGGAGCAGGATCCAAGGCTAAACGTATTTATCACGTTTCTCAACCAAGAACAAGTAAATGGATTTCTTAAACTTGTGAACAACCGCAGTGTTTCGTATTTTTTTCAATTGTACATCAATACATGAGGATGTCACAGAGATGTTAGATCAATATACAGTATAAACAGTAAACTATTGGATAATAATAGACACAAGTGGTACCTACCATAATTTATTAGCACTGATCAATCTGTTGGTTTTTTTTTAGTTTTTTTTTATTCTATTTTGTTTTGTTTTTGTCACTCCAGTTTCCATTTTGTGTCCCTCCAGTTCAGTGTATGTATGTCACTCCAGTTTTTTTAACTCCGGTTTTTGAAAAATTGCTTTAACGGGAGTGATTCACGACCATGGGGGAGAATTTCCACCTACAAGAAAGGAAAAAGAACAGGTTTTAGTCAGAACTCAGCACTCAGAGTTTGTCAGGGAAATTAGACATAGTTCTTGCTTTCATGGCAGTAACTCAAAAGCACTTATAACTAGAAGCTCATTAAAAAAGAGTATTTTGGAACTGAAGAATGTGGGCCGCAGTCAAGTCAAATTTGTAGGAAAAACCAACACACACCTGTGGTTTGTGCGAGGTGGTTGCAGGATGCATAAACAAAGATAAAGGAGACCGCACTCTTTTTCCTATGCCAAATGGAAAAGAGTGTGCGGTCTCTTACACTTTATCTCCGCAGTCAATTCAAGTCTATTTACTGTATATAACGCATTTCCTACAGGTCATTCAATGTGCTTTACATCAACAAAAGCACACAGGAATAGCTGATACAAGCTTATAAGGGCAATATCCAAGGAACAGTTTAAAAAGTAAAGAAGAAAATGTAAAAAATAAGCATAAAACACAAAGGTAATGGTACATACTGTAAAAGTATAAAAGGACTCAGAGTAGGTTTTCTGTTAAATGTATTTTGTAGATTTTCTTTTTTTTAAATCTATTTAGTCTTTTAATTGCATTGTTATTTTTTATCTGTTTTCATTTGCATTATATTTTTGTAGCACTTTGAGATCACCATAATGTAAGTTCAATACAAATTAAATGTATTACTATATGGTATTTACAAAATTACTAATGACTCATAATTACTAATTCAATTGCAAAATCATGTTGGTTTATCCTTTACAACATTAGGGCACTGAGTTATGTTGTTCAGAATGTATTCTGTACAGAGCTTGTTACTGAAATGTTTCAAGGCTTGGAATGAACCAACACACCATATAGCTGCTGTGTTTACAGAGCATGGAAGTTGTATTGTCTATAGTTTATTCCATAACTTTATACTTTAACTTTCTGGGATTGTGTGTGATTGTTGTAGCTGTTACTGAAATGCATACACCCATCTCATCATAGGCAAAAACACAGTCCCAGTGTTGAAAGGAGACTGCTACCAGGGATTAAAGCAAGAAATATTTCTGTGTCTGAAGTTATCTATCATCAAATCACAAATCATAAACGGCCCGGTCCACGCCTAAATGCAGTCACCACGCCTTAGAACTTTAAGCCCTGTGCTACTGTCAGCACAAAAACAAATCAATTTGTGGTTTGACTTTCTGAGGATGAGTTTGAGTCACATCATGCCATGATGTGGTTTTACTTTTGCTTTTTGAGTCAACGCGTGATATAAAACACCTGTGGCCTACCTGTGTTTCCAAGGGATAGCTCATCCGCTGGATAAACTGGTCAGATATTATTTCTGCACTGAGGATGGTCTGAATAGGACCGAAAACGTTTTGCACTGCACGCACTTTTTGGGTAGCACTTTTTTGAAATGCAATAAAAATCGACTTTTTGCATCGGCTACAATGGTGTGCGAGTTCCGTTCCTCCTGACTGCCAGATATTTTCAGAAACATCATCTTCTCCTCGGAGTTGACTCCATGCCCTGCTGGTCACTGCAAAGCATACTTGATCTACATCAGTGGTTCTCAAAGTGTGGGGTGGGCCCCACTAGTGGGGAATAGAGATGTGAGTGTTGTAAGAAGCCAGGGATCTCCTTCTGCGTTTGTGTCTGTGTTCTTAGTGAGACTGTTAAAGATATCCTGACAAGACAACATTTAGCAGATTTTGACCTCTCCTGTAACTGATGAGGGTAGCAGCAGCTGTGTATGGTATTTGCAGTCACCATATTGAAGAGGTTGAAATCCAAAATCCAATATTGGACTGGAATGTTGAAAAAAGAACTCCAATCAGCCAGTCAGTGTATTACACCAGCTTTCTAATCCTCAATCCCCTTTACCCGCTAACTCTATACTCCAAAACCTTATAAATCAACCTTACAGGCGTCCTATTCAGAGAGGCTATATTTTCCAGCTCAGATATTTTTCAGACCTCACACAGTTCCTCATAGTCACAACTAGGTGGAGACATTAGTTTCAAGAACCTTTTACTTGGCATGCTCAGCTACTGTGATTAAAAGTTCAAATGCCTACTAGCGCTGGGAATCTAAACTTTTCACAGTGGCATTTGTAACATGTTTAAAACTATTATGGGGCAATGCATCAAATGTATTATGCCGTGCCCATGACCTAGCAGTTCCAAGCAGTTTTAGCATAAGTTATGGCAAGCCGTCTAAACGTGAAAGCAGAGCTTACCATTGTGTTGCCTTCATGCCAATCTGTGAAAGCAATGAGATACTGATAGTAAATAAATATAACAGCTCAATTTCATGTTCAAATTGGTCTTATCAATAAAATAAAAACAATTCATGCTTTAGAACATTTTATTGTAAAAACAAAACACCAATTCAGGCACCATTTCAAAAATACCGATTTAGCCCTGGTGTTGGATAAAACCCAAACGATACCCAACCCTACTTTTAGCATGCTATGTCTGGCTAAAACCAAGCTAATTAAATGATGCCACCTTGCTAAACAGTGGCAGTGGTAATTGAAACTTTGTGGGGTTCAACCTGTCAATCAGTTTGCCCTCTGCCAACCACTGGAATACTTGAAATGTTGCCTGTGCTCTAAAGTGATTTGTGGGAGGAGGAGAAGGGAGGGGCGGGGGTCTAACAGCTGCTGATGAAGGCATCATTTTATTGTCATAACCTGTGCTAGAAATTATAGCTTAAAGCAGGATTATTATTGAAGCGTGGTACTGAGATTAGATTCCACAAATCAACAGCACTATGTGATGAGATCCCATGAATCACGTAACTGAAGCATGGTTTGAGCGTACACACAGATTTACCACATCCCAGTGTGGTAAAACAACGTACTTATATCTACCCTGCATAACGCCACTAGAATTTACTATCACATTATATCAAACCAATCCAGACAGATTTTTGAAGAATTTGACTGGCTTAACACTATGTCTGACATTGGGGTTTTCTACTCAAATTGATAAAAGCACTCATAATGCGCAGTCTTACATAAACCACACACTCTCTTCCTCTCTTCTGTCTCTTTCATACAGAATAAGCTATTTGATGTATAGATATCACATGTGCTTGCAGAGGTATGTTCCAGAATCGGTGTGCTGTGCCGCAGGTAACGTGGGTGAGGAGTTCATACTTGAGCACCAGGAGGGTTTATTTTTCCTGATGCCTGCCGAGACCAGTGTGTGTGTGTGTGTGTGTGTGTGTGTGTGTGTGTGTGTGTGTGTGTGTGTGTGTGTGTGTACATGAGTGTGATATAACCGAACATCTGCTCACTGGTTGTCAAGTGCTAAAGTAAGTTATGAGGCCTGTTTTTGGTGTCACACCACACATTGAAATAATACACTAATCATGATCAGTAAAGTGCTAATTTTACAAGGGAGATATCGAAAGATTAAATTAATTGGCTGTCACTCTAATTACCCTTATCAAAGAGTCCTACATATGTTGATATGGACATTATGTTCACTGACCTGCATTCATTATGATCCACGTGTAGTGTCTTGGCAAGGCAGACAGATTTTGATATTCTATATAATCATCCAGGTTCCCAGGGCCTTTATGATAATAACTGCCCCACAACGTCAGAGTCTTTTCTACACTTTCACCTGATGATAGAACACAAGTCCCAGTAGCATTTAGCAAACACAAAGCAGGTTAGTCTTTCTAATGTTGAAGACTGTGAGGGCCTTTATCTCAGTCATCTCTGTTATCTTTTATACATCAGTGAAACAGGAAATAATGGACTGAAGCTTGAAAGTTAAAATAGATTCTGATACATTTTTAAAAGTTAGTTTCACACACACACACACACACACACACACACACACACACACACACACACACACACACACACACACACACACACACACACACACACACACACACACACACACACACACACACACACACACACACACACACACACACACACACACACACCCAACAAGTAATTGTTGTGATTGTGATGTAAGACACATTATTTTGAGAGAACAGTAATGGCATGCAAATATTCTATATATTATTCTGAAGGCACTATATCATGCAAACATACATTATTCTGAGCCAACGGTATATCATGCAAGCACACACTATTCTTAAGTGTATCATGGAAACACACATCTCTCTTCTGATAAGTGAGGAACAGAAATCTCATCTAAGTTAGGGTTCGAGTTCTGCACGTTCCACTGGTTATCAGGGTAGGATCCATTTTCCTTCAACTGTACAATCAGACTTCTTTTGGACTCCACTGTGCAATTCATATTATCTCTGCCCATGATAAAAACTCCAGAAATTAAATATCAGCACATGCTGCCATATGTCTTTGCTTCTGCATCGCACTGGCTGGCTGGCTGGCTGTCATCTTTATGTGTGTGTGTGTGTGTGTGTGTGTGCGTGTGTATGCAAGTCAGAGCTCATTCTATCCCGTATACACTGAATACCTGTGCTCCCTGGCAGCTGGAGAGAGCATCATAATTCCAGACATCATCACATGGCCGGGGGTTGCGGTTATTAAATGGCCTTGTGGGTGGGGAGGGGTGGCAGCAGAAAGGGCTCAGAGCCAGAGCTGAAGTAACAGTGTTGGAACTGTGTGTATTCATGTGTGTGTGTGTGTGTGTGTGTGTATTTTGCCAATGAGTGTGTTTATGTTGCCAGGGGGTATTCATGTTGCTAGTGAGTGTTATGTGTGTGTGTGTGTGTGTGTGTGTGTGTGTGTGTGTGTGTGTGTGTGTGTGTGTGTGTGTGTGTGTGTGTGTGTGTGTGCGCGCGTGTGTATTTTGCCATTTTGAGTGTGTGTGTGTATTCTGTCAAGGAGTATGTGTGTGTGTGTGTGTGTGCATGTATTTTGCTAGTGAGTGTGTACGTGTGTGTGTGTTTTGCGTGCGTGCGTGCGTGCGTGCGTGCGTGTGTGTGTATTTTGCTAGTGAGTGTGTATGCGTGTGTATTTTGCCAAAGTCTAGATGCATTTGAGTGTGAGTGATCATGGGGATAGAAATGTGTTGCCCTTTTGTGTGTGTACCGATGCCTTTTAAGTAGATAGATAGATACTTCATTGATCCCCAGGGGGAAATTCAAGGAAAAGTGACGTTTAATCAAAACGTTTTTAATTTGTCCTGGTTTTCCCCACTAAATGTTTTATAATTCCAGGAGTGTAGACACTGTCCCAATCAGGCGGGCGCTTGTACTGTATAGCCTCGCCAGTGGTGAACATACTAACAAAACTGCTCTGCAATATTCCAAATTCCCCAGACATCACCGTCATAGAATAAAAATTGGACGTGGAAACAGGATGTTCAGTAACACTTAACATGACATAAGAGTGACAAGACACATGAACCCTAACACTATACTCTATAACCCTAACTTGTCATGACAGAAACCGAATGACACTTAGTGACAGAAGCGTTGTCATAAACGTTTATGACTTGTTCATAATGTTCATGACATGTTCATGACAGTGTCATGTCACTCTTATGTAGATACCTTCAAGTAAAGTGTAACCAGATGTTCTTTTCATATCTAAATGGACATTTGTTTTACCTTCAAACAGAACATTCCCAGTTGATTGGGACCTTTCAATTGTTGTTTTCACTGTAAATAGGGGGATTTTCAGACGGCTACCTATTTTTCTAAAGCCATTCCCTGACTTAGAAAGGTCATCACACTTTCTTTTTATTTGAATTTATCATATTCTCTTGTCTTTCCTGTGATGAAAAATGACTAGGTGATTTAACCTCTGTCACATCATTTCCCTTAGTGAAAAGGGAAGTCATGGACTACTGCTGAATGTTCAAATATGCTGAATAATTAAAAGTTCAATATAGATGAAAAAAAAATTGTTACATTTTGTGCATTGACTTTTCTAGGTGCCAATAATTGTGGCACATGTTTTTTGTTTAAAAAAGAAATGTCTCTTTATGAGATTCCTTTTTTCTCAGATTCAAGGTTGGATTTTTCCACAATTGTTTTCATGTTGACATTATGATAGATCACCAAAAGATGTTGTTTTTAGTCAAATTTACCTGGGGCGCCAGTAAATGTGGAGTACTCTGTATCTGTGTGTGTGTGTGTGTGTGTGTGTGTGTGTGTGTGTGTGAGAGAGAGAGAGAGAGAGAGAGAGAGCGCAATATATATATAGAGAGAGAAAGAGAGCGCATATGTATGTGCATGTTCATGTTAAAGCCTTGGGGACGGACGCTGTTTTGATTGGCAGGTTGAGGGATTTAAAGAGCAGGTGATGCAGGCAATGAACAGAACTCTCCTGTAGGCTGTTATAGTGTGTGTGTGTGTGTGTGTGTGTGTGTGTGTGTGTGTGTGTGTGTGTGTGTGTGTGCCCATCAATCACAATAGAGATTCAGAAAGGAAGATAAATGCCTGCGGTGCCAATCCACTTTAAAACTCAAGGAACAGCTGGCAAAGCTGATGACCACCCCATACCCTCACACACACCAACCCACACACCCCATACCCTCACACACACCAACCCACACCACACACCCTCACACACACCAACCCACACCACACACCCCATACCCTCACACACACACCAACCCACACACCCCATACCCTCACACACACCAACCCACACACCCCATACCCTTACACACACCAACCCACACACCCCATACCCTCACACACACCAACCCACACCACACACCCCATACCCTCACACAAACCAACCCACACACCCCATACTACACACTCCATCTACAGTCATGCTGGCTCACCTAATGCAAACTGCTCAAATCCCACACAGAGTGCATGAGCATATCTGTAAACTCATCACTGTTCAATCTGAATGGATAAATTCCGCTGCACCTCTGGAATTTGAAGCACATTGAACACACTCTCTCACAATGATAGAGATTTGCCATTTCTGACAACTCCGGTCCTGCACATAGGCTGACAGTCTGTGGAGTATATGGGGTTGCTGAATGAAACAAATTACTGTTCCATACCAGCAGCTACAGGATTATAGCAATGTTCATTTGGAAAATAAATGTTCTTAACTGAAACCCATGGTTGAAAACTACTTCAAATGGTTGGACTGTTCACTTGTGTTGCAGAATTAAACAGTACATGTGTGTGGGTGTGTGTGTGTGTGTGTGTGTGTATGTGTGTGTGTATGTGTGTATGTGTGTGTGTGTGTGTGTGTGTGTGTGTGTGTGTGTGTGTGTGTGTGTGTGTGTGTATGTATGTGTGTGTGTGTGTGTGCATGTGCCAAACGTGTGTGTGTGTCTGTGTGTGTGTGTGTGTGTGTGTGTGTGTGTGTGTGTGTGTGTGGCGTGCTCTGTCACAGACACACCCCCGTGTCCGTCTGCATAAATAGCGCGTCTCCAGAGCGACTGCTGCACCTGACTGGGCGGCTCCATCTCCGCAGCGTCTCCTCTCCTCTCTCCTCTCCTCTCTTCTTCTGCAGCTGCGCTCATGGCCGACTCAGCCCGTCTCAGCGGAGGCGCCGTGCGCTTTGGCGCCACCTACAGCGGCAACAAGCTATTCGCACGCGCGTCTGGGTCGGGGTCGGGGATGGGGATGGGGATGTCCTCTGGCATGCGCTCTTTCGGTGGAGGAGGCGGAGGGGCCCTCGCTCTGCGTTCGGGCCTGGGCGGAGGAATGGGAGGCGGAATGGGGTTCGGAATGGGGGGAGGTTCTGCCGGAGCGGGGTTCGGAATGGGGCTGGGATCCGGCGGAGCAGCGGGAGGCGGAGCCGGCGGGGCTGCAGGGTTCCGTATGGGCGTGGCTCCCCTGCGCGCTCGGCTCGGCGGCAAGGTGTTCAAGATCGGCGCGTACGGGTTCAACCCGGCCTTCCTGGGGGCAGGTAGGGGAGCGGGCGCCGGGGGCGCGGGGGCAGGCGGGGGTGCCGGGGGGGCAGGTGGAGGGGGTGGGGGGGCAGGACTGGCAGTGCCCACGCTGGACCCCTCTCTGCCGTCTATGGACACGGTGCAGGTGACCCGACTCCGAGAGAAGGAGGAGCTGCAGACGCTCAACGACAAGTTCGCCACCTTCATCGATAAGGTGAGCACCTGGAGGAGGTGTGTGTGTGTGAGTGTGTGTGTGTGAGAGAGAGTGAGACAGGGGCTGAATGTGTGTGTGAGGGAGAGAGGCTGTGTGTGTATGTGTGGGAGTGAGAGAGGTGGTGTGTGTGTGTGTGAGTGAGAGAGGCTGTGTTGTGTCTGAGCGAGTGAGAGAGGCGATGTGTGTGTGTTTGTGGGCACGAGTGAGAGAGACCTCTTTGACGATGAGAGCAGGAAGCATGTGTGTGAAAGTCTGTGCAGAACGTGTGTGTGTGAGTGTGTTGCTGGCAGACTATGTATGCGTGCAAGACTATACATTTACATTGATTTTTGTCCAGTTGACTGATACAATTCAGGCAAATCCACATTTTGAAAGTTTGAAAGTAATGTATGGTTTCGAAAATCATTGATCAATATTGAGAGTGAGAGAAAGAGAGAAAGAGAGAGAGAGTGTGTGTGTGTGTGTGTGTGTGTGTGTGTGTGGTGTGCAGCCAACTTATTTTAGTGCCTGAGGGCACAGATATAATGTCCTGACATGTGTGCAGGTTGGTAGGAGCAATTGGTATGCTTCCAGCACCTGAGGTCCTAAGCATGAGTGTGCGTGTTTGTGTGTGTGTGTGTGTGTGAGAGAGAGTGTGTGTGTGTGAGTGAAGCTTGCACGGTTCTAACCTAACCTAAAGACACATAGGGTTGCTGTGTCAGTGTATGTCTGCCTGTGTGTGTGTGTGTGTGTGTGTGTGTGAAAGAAAGTATGCAGTCTGTGTGAGTCGTGTGTGTGAGAGAAAGTATGTGCGTGTGAGTGTATCAGTGTCTTTGTGAGTGTATGTCTGTGTGAGTTTATCTGTGTGTGTGTGTGTGTGTGTGTGTGTGTGTGTGAGTTTATCTGTCTGTGTGTGTGTCTGTGTGAGTTTATCTGTGTGTGTGTGTGTGTTTGTTCATACATATCCTGGTCCTCACCCACCTGCTCTCCCTGTGCGACACAAGGCTCGGTCTCTGGAGCAGCACAACGCCGTGCTGAAGGCCAAGATCTCCATGTTCACCAACCCCGACCAGGGCGGCCCCAGCACCTCCATCCTGCTGACCTCCGCCATCGGCTCCTACAAGGGCCAGATCGACTCGCTGACCGCCACCAAAGAGGCCGTCATCGCTGAAATCGAACACTACAAGAGCATCATTGAAGACGTCGCCACCAGGTGTGTGTGTGTGTGTGTGTGTGTGTGTGTGTGTGTGTGTGTGATCAAGCACTGTTATTGTTCATCATTAAACTGCGACTGTGGCACCTGCCGTGGCATGACTGGTTGAGGCATCTGCACCGCACCCCAGCACCCCCAGGTTCGATTCCCTCCACCCTGACTCTCTCCCACTCTATCTGATTAAAGCCCCCCCCCCATAGGAAAAAAACTGCAGGGGGCGCTGTGATGTAACTGGCTACACTCGGGTCCCTGGCCCGGGTCATTTCCTGGTCCCACCCCATCTCTCGTTGTGCCGCTCACTTCCTGTCACTCTCTCTACTGTCCTGTCAGATTACAGGCATAGAAAGGCGAACAAAATAAATATATAATATATATGTATACATGTTCAATTGGCTGTTTTCTTCAGGTATGAAGAGGAATCATCACAAACAAAGACTTTGGAGATCGACTGGAGCAACCTGAAGGAGGCAAGATTATTACCATATACTACATGATTATTGTTATTGTTGCATACATGCATATCACGCTCTCACAATTCTTCAGCATTTTTACTAACTGAGTTTAAAAAAGTGACTGAATAGGAGTTAAGACACTGTGTGCAACAAGTTGATAATGTTACCCTCTGTGTGCAGGAAGTCGATAGCCTCTACCTGTCCATCTTCGAGCTGCAGACTAGTATCAGTGGGCTGGAGGACCATATTGCCTTATCCAAGCAGGTTTATGATGCCGTAAGTATACTGTGATCACGTTTTACAAACAGCTTGGACTCAATGCCTTTTTCACACATAAAGAAGACGGATTCAATTAGATTAGATTCAACTTTGTCATTGTGCAGAGTACAAGTAGACTAGGTACAGTAAACCCAGCCTGATCTGTCGGCGATTAGATTTCACCCTGCAGCTCAGGCTGGAAACCTGCACATATAGCCAGACTAGAGTACAAATATAAAGACAACAAAATGCAGATCGTACCCGATTTAAAACTACAAGGGAGGCCACATCCTTATTAAACCAATGCTCAATAGCTCAACTGTCAGCTGGCCAGAATGCCACTGTAACAAAAAATGTAGTCTTAATTCACTACACCATTTAGTCTTTTTTTACTAGCCTTTAATCTATTTATGTTGGCTAAACCGTTTGTCTTCCGCGTAAATGAATAAAGACATCTTTTGGATTTCTTCTTTCACAGAAAGTTAAAGAGGTCCGAAACATTGTGACAGGCAGTGTGAAGTCAGCCGTGTCCATTTCGGTGGACAACGCAGCGCAGGCCCAGGATCTGACGTCAGCTCTGGCGGACGTGAGGGGACACTACGAAGCCCTCGCTCAGAGGAGCAAGCAGGACGCTCTAGTATCTGTCCAGGATAGCGTAAGTCTCTTCTCTTCCTATCTTTCTGCCTTGATGTGCAGTGCTCAAGCTACCCTTCATTACGTCACTTCCTTCATGTGCAGCGCTTAGGCTATGCTTCATTACATCACTTCCTTCATGTGCAGTGCTCTGGCTCCCCATCATTACATCACTTCCTTCATGTGCAGTGCTTTGGCTACCCTTCATTACATATCTTCCTTCATGCGCAGTGCTGGCTACCCTTCATTACATATCTTCCTTCATGCGCAGTGCTGGCTACCTTTCATTACATCACTTCCTTCATGTGCAGCGCTCTTGCTACCTTTTTATTACATCACTTCCAATCTGATTCTCCTCTTGCTTTTCTCCCATTCCCTGCCCACCTCATTGTTTACTCTTGACAGTTTGTTTGTTTGCTTGTTGTTGCATTTAGTTTACACATTATACACATGGTCATAACTTTACTTGAAGGTATCTACAAAAGAATGACATGACACTGTCATGAATGTGTTGTAAACATTATGAATCTATGATCTATCGCTTAAGTGTCATGTGTTCATGACACTCTTATGTAGATAGCTTCAAGTAAAGTGTCCCCACATTTTCAAAAAATAGTGAGGAGCCTCCAATGGGAAAACGAGCACGGTATGTCTACGGGGTGCTTGGCTAACCAGATGTGGTGTCTCCACAGATCTCCATGATGTCCCTGACCGCCCAGCCCAACACTCAGACTCTCACATCCTCCAAGGAGGAGCTGCGGGTGTACAAACTGCAGATAGACTCTGTGCAGAGAGAGATCGAACGCATCAAGACACTGGTAGGGTCATCTCTAGAGATGTGTTTGTGACATATTTCTCTTAAATTCTCACACGTTCACGTACCAAGAATCAGTTTTAAAAATATGGAATGTGTCAAAAGTAAAAAAGTAAAGGGCGTAGTAAAGGAAAAATGTTTTGTGTTTGTCAGTTTTGTATTTATATATAGAATTAATTCACTGATGTGATCCGTTGATGTTTCTTTTTTATATCTATAGTTCAACGTTTAGAATCAGATACATTTTGATGAATTTTCAAATACAAAATATGGTGTTCTGTTGATGTTTCAGAACATCCAGTTGGAGTCCCAGGTGGAGGAGGCGGAGTCTCACTCAAGCTCCCACACGGAGACGTACCAGGAGCAAGTCATGACTCTCAAGTCTCAGCTGGATGACCTGCGCAAGGTACAGTATGTAGCCTATACCAAACACACGCTACTGAGGAGACACAGCACTCAAAGAATTCTCCATAGAAATGCACAGGGTTAGTTCATAACGCAGTCTACACATATCCTGTCCCTTTCTGTAATGTAAATACCCAACCACATTTTTATTTGTTTTAGCCTTATCATTTTAGCAAATTCATATTGTTAAATTCAGATTTAAACACATTCACTTAAATAGGAATATAGCTGCCCGATAACTGCCCAAAGGTCGTTACCAAGATGGCCACCGAGTTGGGGGACTTTATAGGGACTTTGCTTATACACCCTGAGTGTCTGTCTGCATGTGTGTTTGTCACCTATGCTGCCTTTAGAGCTGGTGCTTGAAGCCCAGCTGGACTAACTTGATGAACAGATAGATTTTACTTCATGTATAGTCGCCTGCAGCCGTCTTAAGCTGACTGCATAACTGATTTCTGAGATTCTGATACGTTTTCAACCATGACGTAAACAGAACTGCGGTTTGAAAACGTATCAGAATTTCTGAGATAACCACGTTATGCAGGCGGCTACATCAAGTCGATTCCCTCTCATGCAAACATGCCTCCTGAGGGAAGTGTTGCAGACTTCAGCCCTGGCAATGACAATCATGTGTGTGTGTGTGTGTGTGTTTCTAACTTTCTAGCAAATCACCCACTATGGCCAGGAGTATCAAGAACTGCTGGCCAGTAAGATGTCTCTGGACGTGGAGATCACTGCCTACAAGAAGCTCCTGGATGGGGAAGAAATCAGGTAAGACACACATGCCCAGGGATGTCCCTGCACTAGGAACTGGTAGTGTGCTCCACCAATGAGGAACGGATGAAAAAAGTTTGGATTGGCCTCAGCGTTCCAGTGGCAGAGCTAGACAGTAAAATAATAGTAAAAAATAAAGTAGCCTTCATTTGCTTTGGAAAAAGCGTCTGTTAAATGAAATGTAAATGTGTGCGTTTTCTCCCTCAGCTTGTGTGTGCGTTTTCTCCCTCAGGTTGAAATGTAAACGTGCACGTTTTCTCCCTCAGATTGAAGTCTGGAGGGGGCGTGACCGTCCACATGACTAAAACAGCAGTGGGCGGAGCCGGTGGTGGTGCTGGTCTGGGATTGGCTGCTGGAGGAGGCGGAGGCGGAGGCTATGGATTGGGTATAATGTCTGCCGTCTTTCATCTGCATTTCAGACTTTTTCGAGTCTAACAAAATGAAAATAAAAATCCCCATGTTAAGATCCCCATTGCAAGGTACCAGATCTCCTTATATGGGCAAAGATGGCAGCTTTTTTGTAGGCGAACTTCAGAGGCCTACTGGGGCACCAGCTAGCTGTTAAGGCTTAGCTAACTCATATAATGTTCATGGCCACATAACTTTATCACCCTGACTGTTATGCCTCTCTCCTTGACACTCTGACCAGGTCTTGGAGGTGGTCTCGGAGGAGGCCTGGGAGGTGGTCTCGGAGGAGGCCTAGGAGGTGGTCTCGGAGGAGGCCTTGGAGGTGGTCTCGGAGGAGGCCTGGGAGGTGGTCTCGGAGGTGGTTTCGGAGGCAGTTTTGGCTCAGGACTCGGAGGTGGAGGATCCTTTGGAGGCAGCAGCTACTTCTCCTCAAGCCTTAGCAGCAGTGCGTGTGAGTCTCTCTTACTATCCATTGTAACGAGTGCAGTGCATGTAAAGTCTACCTTACACTGACAAGATTTGGGAAAGATTCTTGAAAGATTGTAGTCTTTTGAGTAAAGCTTGAATGATGGGCATTAGTTCAAAGACTACAATCTTTCAAGAATCTTTCCCAAATCTTGTCAGTGTAAGGTAGGCTTTAGTAGGACTGCCTAGGACTGCATGTTAGTATGACTATGTTAATACAGATGAATCTATCAATTCATCTATTCTAGATGATTAATTTTCCTTCAAAAAAAAAAATATCGTATTTTAGTTAACTAAAATGTCGAGGTGATTAAATGTATGAATGTTGATCAATTACCAGCATCATACTCATCATAAATTACCTCAAAGTCATCAAGCCCTCTAGTGTAATTTGCATTGCCCACAACTGAATGGTACATCATCTTTTAATTAGCAAACCCACGGTCCATAAAAGAACACACAAACATGCCCTACATAAAAATAAGCAGACCAAAACAACACTTACTAATAACTAATACAAAACACAACTAATCACGATCTAAAACACACTGCACCCGTGATACAAATTGTTAGACTACTACTCCTATTAACAGTAAAGATTTGTGTGTGCTTACAGGTATCTATGGAATTAGGTAATTTTGTCTGAGAAATCCAATTTATTTTTGTTTTACAGTATCCTCCGCAGTCTACTGAAGACCTGAGGTCATCTCTCAGTTGCTCCTTTCCTGAATGATATCTATGCCACTCTGACGCAGTCTCAACGCTTTATGTTTTATATCACCATAATAAAATATGTTATAACACTTTGATGTTCAGTGTCATTCGTGTTTATGGGAATATGTCAAGATATCACATTTCAGTCGATCCCCGACCTGTAGGAAAAATGTGGGCGGGAGGGAGTGGTTGAGCACTGCTCTCTCACGTCCACATCCATGGCTTAAGTGCTGCTTCACTGCTCCGGGTTAGTGTGTGCTTCACCTCACTGCGTGTTCACTAATTAACGGATTGGGATAAATGGGACCGAATTTCCCTCATGGAATTTCCTCACAAATTTTCCTCATCAAAAGAGTATATATACTATTTTATATACTATACTATACTATACTATACTATACAGTGTTTCCCCTAGGATGTCTTTGAAGGTGCGGGGGCCCGGACCACCACTCAGGGACCCCGACCCCAAAAGGAGGGTACGGGGTATTTGAATTGAAAATGTACAAAAAACACCCTAAAATGGTGACAGTGCGAAATAAATGAAATAAACCTAGTCTTAAAATACCTGTAACAAGCATAACCTGCAGAGCTAGGCAGTTTACAAGACAGTGAGGGAGACTAAACCAACCAACCAACCAACACCCCCAACCCCAGAGTGACCCCTGACCCCAACCCCCTGAGCATATAAATGTCACACTATACTGTATGTGCAAGAACACATTTCATTGGAGTTAAATATCATTTAGAGGAATGGCTCAGAATATTAGTGGCAAAGCTTACAGGATGGCTCAGAGCATTTTATTTTCCTGTTTAAAAAGAAATTGTAAAAAAAAGTGTGAATGGCTAAAAATATTAGGCTAGTGGCAGAGCTTGCAGGATGTCATGTTATTTTCCTGGGTTTTTTTGAAAAACAAGTTAGAGGAATGGCTAAAATTATTAGTGGCAAAGCTTGCAGGATGGCTCAAGGCGTTGTATTTATTTTGCATTAGGGCAAAAGAACACCGTTTATGTTCATCAACAAAGTTTGCCATTATCAATTCTGCTGCGTGATCAAGTGAGCTACGTGCGTGACATCTGCAGCAGCACTAATTCTGAAATGCCAGACGGGTTATCTGTGACTTATAGCCCTTATAAAAAACAATATTTTACAGCACTATTATACAAACTAACGACATCTGCTAATATAAAGTAAACCATTGCATGATTCCCAAACCATTCTAAAGCATGGCTTTAGAGATTTGTAAGCGGATGCTTATACTTTTCTTTTCTTTCATTATACTTATACTGCATCAGCGTCAATCTAATACAAATAAGATCACATCAAAACCTCAAGTGATTTTCTATTATTTATGTTTGTGACAGACATGTATGACAAACAAACATATTTATGATCAAGTCCAGAGAAAATTAACCTTTTGTTATTAATAAACATAAATGTAGTCCCATAGACACCCATTCTTCACTCACTTGCTACCGCCCCTACAAATAAATAATGGACAAATAGTCTTTAAACGCTTCAGATATAGCTATTTGCTGTCAAAGTGACATCAAAATGAAGGAGATTGAATGGAATGCTAGCAGTAGGTGATGGCTTGCTAGCCTCAGACACTCCCATTGGAGGGGTTCACTTACCCACTTGGTTAAGTCTTTTGGAAACGAATAACCGTCACAGGAAGTGCATCATAAAAAAGGGACAACAGACCCTCTTGCATCAGCTGTACAGTGGCTAAACTGCAGTATAGAAAAAAATTAGTTAGAAATGAATCTTTACAATTCATCTCTAAGTTTTTCATCTAACTAAAAACACCTATAAATGCAAAAGTGGCACGTAAGGTAACATTCTAAAAAGACCTCCACAATAATTATGAGAGTAAATTGTAATGTGAATTTAATGAAATTAGTTCCAATTAAAATTCAGTGTAAACATTCAGAATTTCAAATGAATACTGATTAGATGGGTGTATCACAGCTGTATATGTCCCCTCCTCACGGTCACTGTCCAAGTGTCAATAGGCGCGTTCAAGATGGCTGCGCAGCACAAAAACTGCACAGCACAAGATGCGCACGTGGTTAAAAATCTGTCCACAATGGTCTAGATGGGTGTGTTTTCGGCAGTCGGTATCACATGGCCTCAACTTATCGCGGGAGCAAGGCGTGGCCAGGCAGCTGCTTCGCAGCGGAGCAGCAGCTTTAGAGGTACTGCGGAGCGCAGCGGAGCCTAGACCCTGCCTTCATGACGTCAGGTCTTTGCCCTAATTGGCTTTTACATCCCTGACGTATGTGCAGGTGTTTAGATGCCTCCTCATATCCACAAGGGTCCGTGCGGGTCCGTGCCTCGTGATTCGTCACATGGTCAAGTCTAGACTACGGGAAGTAGAGTGTACAACTTCACAGCAGCGTTTGTATCCCCTCCCCTGCTGCCACCAGCAGCTCTCGCTGCTGCAAGAGGTCATTTGGAGTTCAACTTGAACACGCCTAATGGCTTCCCATCTGTCAATGGCTGTCATCGTCCAGGCTGTCATTGTCCAGATTCTCAGAAAAGAGCTTTGATTGAGCTTAGTAAGTGGCCGTATAAATCTTGTACTGAAGTGATCAGTTCCTATGTCGATGCCAGAGGGCAGAGAGGTATTGTCTTTTTTTTTCGTCCAGATGTGTTAAAACAAAAATATCTCAAAGAAAAGGTTGAAGTGGTTCACACACTGAAAGATTCCGCCGAACAAAGTCTTAGCAGAGAAAGTTTACCTGAAGGGAGCAGACGTTTCCGCTATTCTCAACGCTCGTATACATCTTCTATCGAAGTGATCAGTTATCATCTCGATGCCAATCGACAAAACAGTTTCTGCCTTGCTGAACGCAAAGGTAGACATCGCATAGATCACACTTCCACTGGGTTTTCGTTTGTCTTCCTTGCATTTTGCAGTGCACACAGCATCTGCGACCATCACTGACCCTGCTCCCATTAGTGTAGAGGTCAATCCCGCAAACTGGCATGCAAGAGACTGGAGCCGTCCTCTTCGGAGGAGCCTTTTCGGGCTGACTACTAGCCAGTGACACGCCACACAACTCTGCACAGAGCTCCTCCAAGAACTCCTTGTGGGTCATGCTTTTCCGATGCATCTCTTGCATGAGTTCCTTGTGAAGGATAAAGGCATTTGATGCAGCAATGTCCAGGAGGTGAAAAAAGAGCTTCTTGTACCACTTCACAGTTTTGTGCTGTGCCGTGTAGTACTGGATCAGCTGGTCGGACGCATCCACACCACCCATGACTTTGCTGTACTCTACCACGGGTTTGGGGCAGGGAACAGCCTGACTTGACCAGGCGCCCAGTCTGTTTTTCCCCCTCCGCTGCACTGTGTCCCCTCCGTGGGCAGCATGGATGGTGGAGCAGACGGACACCTCTTGTGAATCCATCCACTTCACATAGAGCAGGGGGCCGTCTCTTATCCAGCGGATGGTTCCCCTGGGCGAGTCCTTTGTCAGCGCGTTGATGTCACTGCGTGGGCAATCACTCCGGGATTCTCTGTATGTTCCACAAGCAGGAAACTTGAGAGCATACAAGTCCTTGAAAAGCTTTGGGCTTGTATGAAAATCGTCCATGTAGATGTGGTATCCGCTCCCCAAATAACTTTTGTTAGTCAGTGACATGACAGAGTCATAAGGGAGGCCATGGCCCTTGGGGAATTTGTTCTTTCCTGTGTATATGTTAAAGTTGGCCGTGTACCCATTGCTGGAGTCTGTGAGTACAAACAACTTGAAGCCCCACTTGTTTGGTTTGCCCTTCAAGTATTGTCTCACAGAAAGGTCCTTGCGGGGATGATAGAATGACGTACAGGCATCCTGTATGGTGGTCATGAGGGGTTTGACGCGGAATAGTTTGTCATGTTTTGAGGCTCTCCTCATGGCGTCATTCACTAGGTCTTCATCTGGGTCGCTCATGTGCAAGTTCCAGAGGATCGTTCGGTATCTGTCCCTTGACATCATCTCTCCTGGAAAAGCCACAGAGAAGATGCTGTGTTTCCTCCAATAGTCTGTGATTTGTTTCATCTTGATTATGCCCATGTAGAATATCAGCCCAATGAATTTGTAGAATTCTGGAACTCCAACATCCACCCATCTGTACTTTGCGCCCCTGCCAATTTTCCTGGCAGCTTGCTTGTTGGTGTTACGGCAGAGGGTTTTAACGGCGTCATTCGAAAAGAACAGCTTGAAGAGGCTCAGAGGAGTGTGATGGTCCTCTGTGCTCAGCTGCACACCAGGTTCCCTTGCAGGAACAAAGCGCAGATGTCCTGGTGCAGTATCTCCATCACGTTCTGTCTTCCATGAAAGTGGAGTGTCCTCCTGACCCCGTGCTCTCTTCCTAGATGGTCCAGGTGTGACGTTCTCCTCATTGCTGTAAAGACAATCATAGAAGATACAGCATTTAGAAGTTGCTCTTACATTAGCTTTTTCTAACGTTGCATTCATTATTAGAAGACAGAGACATAACACAAATCTGTTTGTCTTCAAATCTGTTTTACTTCACATGATGTGGTCTGTGCCTACATTCTATATCTTGCACAGACAAGTTAGCAAGAGATATAAACTTGCACGTTAACTTGGGCAGCTGATTATATTAGCCTTTAGCCAAGTGTCCTATATTACCCGAATCCACCTAAGTTAGCCGCAAAGCTAAGCAAAGCTCTACGTGAATGTAAAGCACATTGTTAGACTGTGAACAGCAAAAGACATCCCTACTTCCAATGAAATGTAGTTTGTCGACAGAAAAATGTCTTAAACTTGATGAAAAAGCATGACAACAACAGCGAGTAAAAAAAATATTTGACTACTAACTCATCACAAACATCTTCGGTGGGATCAACACGAAGCTCAAAGTGCCATCGTTCATCCTCGCTGTCCTCAGTGGATATGTTTGATCTTGCGTCGTCTGACTCACTCTCCGTTTCGTGTTGATCCTGGATCATCCGTGAAGCTTCAGCAGGCAACATTTTCCGTAGCTAACTCACGTTAGTCAGACGCAATTGATTATTTAATACATAAACGTGAATTCTGAATAATAACAGTTGTACCCAATGAGATTATTGCATTTTTTCCATACTATTGTTCCCGTAACAAATATTTCCCGCAGCATTCACAATAAACATTAGTTCCGGTATGACGGATAACGTCACTTCCTGGACTGTATGTCCGTCTCTTTTCTTGTCTTTTAGGTCTATGCAGAGCCCTTATTAGACATTCTCTGGTCTAAGGTAGCAGCCCCAGCCACAGCCCCAGCCTCCCAAACTCAGATACAGTTTCTAAAATAAAATGAAAGCTACTAGAGGTGGAAAACTCCGGAAAGTCCTACCACATATCTGTGCCAACCATTCATTTAAACTCTTCAGCTAGATGATGAGGTCACCTGAGCTAAGTGCACAGGTATGTATTGAAATCTTTAGTTCACAAGTCAAGTCAGAAATATGTTATACTATCTTAAGGTGACCAGATGTCCGAGACCAAAACCAGGGACATAATCCCAACAAATGGGGATAGCCTAGGTAGTTTTTATTTTCTCAGGGACAGGCAACCAAAACCGGGGACATCTGGTCATCCTACCATCTTAAAAGTGAAAAAAGAAATCCATCATATTTATGTTTTTACACATAATACATATAAAAAATATGAAAGAAATAAAAATGCACACACAAACACAACTGGTTTAATCGATTAAAATATTTTCTACTTTGTCTGTGCGATAGGATAACGATACAGCACAGGTTGTTGGTTTTTTTTACTTTTGAAGTGACGCCAGCAGCTGCGAAAAAGACGCTTAGACTGAACGTAGCCTACCCTAAATTAATTAAATGTGACGCATACAGCAACATCAAAGAAATGTAATCAAAAGAATCAAAAGAGAGGATTATTGGAAGAATCCAATGGATATGCGGGTTCTGCAAGGAAATCTTGAAATTTAAGTCCATTCTTGATAATCACTAGACAAATCTCACATCTATAGTGTATATATTTATTTAATTAATACACAAGCTCAATTAGAAAAGCATTGCAAATCACTGATAACAGTAAATGGGAAATGTCAAGTACAGAGCAGATTTAAAACCCAAAATACAGTAGTTCACTTATGCAGAGAGCCATACAGTTCACTTTAGTTGAATAACAGACCAATAAGGTATTCAATGTATTTCATTTCTCAAAACAGATGAACAATGTTGTTTCATTTCATTTCATTTTTATACATTAACAGCCTTTTCTGAATGTATTTCCAGTAACTATCCGATTAATCAACCAGTAAACAGGCATGAGACATTCATCTCATGAACTCAGAGATGTTGTGCTGTATGTGTGTATTTAAAGAATCACAATATGGAGCCATCCTTGTTTTTAGCAAAATAAGCATGGCTGTGAAAAACTGTACTATAAACATTCAAAATTTTAGTTATCATTATTTTTCCAAAAATACTATAAAATGTCTATGCTATAAAAATGAAACAAAACAAAGTGAATTCAATATTCTTATTAGAATAAATTAATGACAGTTGTTATTGAGTTAACAGGGCAAATGCGAAGTCAGCTGTTTCTTCTGACTGACAGTCCAGAACTCAAAACAGAGCTGTACTGGTCGATATGCTGGCATCAGACACACATGATAGAAGGCTCCAAGGAAACGTGTTAAGGAAATACATGAGGTAAGACTGGTAAGTTTGTAGGTATCTGTAGGTCCATTAATAATATTATCTGATGCGTGTGCCGCACACACTCACTCACACCCACACATCTAAATTTGAGACGAGAACGTGTGCTATTAAGACTTAGTATCTGACATCCACATACTACTCTACATGCCTTCCAAGAACATAAGTGATTATGAGGAGTGTGTACTTAAGTATAGTAAGTGAATTCTAGCAGAGCAAACAAAATCAGACAGTCTGGCAGAAACATGGAGTGCAATACAGTACCAGGGGGAGCACTGCTAAATGCCAAAGTAAACAAGTTCAAAACAGTTCATCATTTGTTTTGAATTCACACACACAAACTATCTGAGGAGTCAGTCAGTTCTCTGCAAACAAACATGGATGCTTTACTTGGTTTGCTCGATTTCACATGTCACTGTTGTGATCTTCAACATCAAGCATGTCAAATTAAAGTTATTAGTCAAATATCATTACATCAATTGTCTCCCTTGCCTCCTCATGCGTCACTGGCTGAACCATGTACTTGTTAAGATAGCACTGGCATTCAATGTCTAAACTCATCACAGTCCCAATTAACACAATTACCCAGAGCAGGGTTCCAATTACACCATGGAGTCCTATATTATCCAATACACACCTCGACTTCCTAAGTCACATGCATACAGTACATAGGCAAGTTTTACAGGAGCGCAGTCTTTAACAGCGTTACTGAAAAAATATATATTTTTACTACTGTGGGCCGTTAATAAGTCGTGACTGAGTCTTTATTTATATTGTGCTTTTTGTACGAGTCTAGATCTGAGGCTAATGACAAAAAAAAAAGAACTTAAATTAATTCAAGTATGAAAACTGCCGTTTTCTGAGTATTTTGGAGGAAATATTGCCGTTCGTATGCAGAAAATGCAGTATTTTGGACACGAATATACTACTGTACTGCACTGTACTGTAGTATAGCTGCACTGTACTTCGGGAAGCTGCTGTACAGCTACAGTTAATTTTAGTAAGGGAAGGGCCACTCATAATCTAAAGATAACCCAGACCACTCACATTGTGGTCCACATCTTTTGCTGGAATCCAGACACGCAGCTGTTGCTACCCACTCAGCATATTTCTCTCCCACTCAATTCCTGTCCTCTCTTCTAAAGAAGGCTTTTAAAAGCCCCAAAAGCGGTTATTGAGGGGGTAAACCACAAGGGGTTATTGAGGGTGTAAACCATTAGTGGTTATTGAGGAGGTACAGTAAACCATAAACCAATAATAACTCAGCACAGCTGCTAGTATAATGGTTTTAGTTTAGAATTGTGTTAAATGGACAATACTAATACTAATACTAACAATAATACTAATACTTATACTAATAGCAATGAAGAGGAACTATAAAAGCAAGCTATGTACTTCAAGTCAGGTAGGACCAAGTATAATATTCTTAAATAACCCTAGGATGGCAGTGGCTATTCTACCAGACATTGGTTGCAGCCGAGTTAAGATACCACAGGTATGAATGCTGATAATGTAATATACTGTATTTTGAGCAGGCTTCTTCAGTCTTTTCCTAGAATCTAATTTCCATTGTATTCCTCCTAATCTCTAACTACAGCCTGTAGTATACTGGTTAGTTGTGCGTTATTTGGAGACAGGTCATGGAGCTCAATAGACAGACACAGACACAGACACACACGTACACACACGCACACAAATGCATGTGTATTCGCTCGCACGCACACACATATAACTATTTTCATATCAAACAACCGTTATCTAAACTAATAAATAATCTCACTGCAACACACTCTCAAGTCTGTGGCTATGATTACAGTTAAGGCTATAGTCTGTGACGGACTGTGCCTGTGTAAAACCTAATCTCTAACCCTAGGTTAAAGAAAACCCTAAACCTACATTAAATAAAACCCTAAATATCACTTTCCCATCACTTTCCCTTAAACACTCACCTACACTGAAACACTCCTCTAAAACTTTACAATTGACATTCAGAATCAGACATGACCACACATACATTTCTCTTAGTAGACACACACACATTTCTATTGACACAATTACCTTCTCTCTCGACACACACTCTAAGCACCTTTTCTCTCAGCACACATACACGCGCGCGCGCACACACACACAGATTTTGTGTCAGTGGTCAAATTTCTCCATCATGAACTTCCGGCTGGCCTCGTAGCCGAGGAAGAGGGCGCCGTTTGCGGGGAAGGTCCTCAGCATGGTGGGGGTCAGACCTGAGTACAGAGCCCTCACTCCTGGGGGAGCGACATGGGGTGGGGGTTAGAGCAAACATGACACACACACAGACGCACACACACACACACACACACACACACACACACACACACACACACACACACACACACACACACACACACACACACACACACACACACACACACACACACACACACACACACACACACACACACACACACACACACACACCTCTTATTCCGCATACCATGTAATGCAATCTTGTTTGGTACATCATCGTTTTGATTAAGAGACAACACCAAATTGTCATATTGTAAGTAAAGACATGGACATATTTGTTGGTACCCTTACAGCTCACTGAAACAATGCTTCCTGCCCATTGAAAAGTGATTAATGTAAAAACGCAAGACAAGAGTGCTGTGTGGCTGTGCTCAAGACCATCCTACAGAATTACACATACAGGTACCCTTAACTGAGCTATGTAGAATTCTGTAGGATGGTCTTGAATATACACTTTATATACTGTATTATACAGTCATTGAGATGAATAGACAGATAAAGGCCATTACCCTCTGTTCGGAATACGGTCATGAAGGTCTTTAGGAAGCCGGCTTGCTGCCCCAACATGGACATCACCTGAATTCTTGACTTGACGCAGTCCATGGGGTAGACCACCAGCCACAAACATGCCCCCCCTAGCCCCCCACTGAACACGATCGGAGCCACACCTGCCAAACAGCCATTAGTAGAACACACCACCAGTAGAACCTTGCAGAACACACACCATCAAACATCAGGAGGTAGAGGAGTCGTCCAGTGACTGGAAGGTTGTTGGTTTGAGCCCAACTCCTCCCGACCCTGTCGAAGTGTCCTTGAGCAAGACACTGAACTCCAATGAGCAGGTTGGTGCCTTGCTTTTTTTGCTTGTAGAAGCCGATAAAAGTGCTATATAAATGCCTTTGTTGCATTTACCATCAACAGTTTACATATTTAATCTACCTTTCGTATTTCTACAACACAGACAGACACTACTAGGTGATGACAGTGACATCTCAGGCCTTACTGCTACAACTGTTTGTGCCCACTGGATACATGGTGTCTGGTTTGTATTTGTGTTTTCGCAGCAACACTAGGTTAACAATGCTTATCCCTTATCTTATCACCTCCAAGGTTGGGGCTTCTGCAGAGTAAATGTCATAGTTTTGCTCACCAATGTCATCTTTGGCACATTTGAAGTGGTCGGCAAAGGCAGTGCGGCTTAGCTCATATGCCCCAAAGAAGCAGAAGTATCCGGGCACCTCTCGAGCGATGGTGGTGGTCAGGCCCTGGAAGAACCCCTGTGGCCCCTCCACGGTCCAGATGGACCGTACCACTGACCAGACGGACCTGGGGGTGGAGAGAGAGCCCAAGAGATATAGCCAAGACTACCGAAAATGACTTAAAGCAACACTAAAGCACTTTTCCTCTGTCGCACACACACTATTTATCCAGCAAATAACGATGTCCACAGACAAGGTAAATTATGTTGCATGATTTTATGAAAGTATGACGTATTGCGACATTGAACCAAGTAAAATTTGTAGTTTCTTGTGTCATATCATCAAACTACAGATACGCTACCCGATCTGGTAAAGTTACATAATGCGGTTATAGCCGATAGAGGGCCGCGAAGTGAAAGCAGAAGTGCAGTTCACCCTGTTACGAGTTGATGAACCGCTTAAATAATTTTGGAAACATTATTTTAAGGTACGAAAAACTCTTTAGTGTTGCTTTATACAAAACACTCACTGAACACATGCACACACGCACACACATCTTCAGAAGAAATCAGTGCCTGGTTATTTGGTCTCCATGTTGTGACATTCTGTTGGGTTCAAATGTGGAGTTTCAACACGGAACAGAAAGAAAACAAAATCCACAGCTGTCCCTGAGGGCAGTAGAACTATGAGCCAGCCATATCTAAGAGCAGGGGTGAAAGTAGGCCGCTACGGTCCGCCACTGCCTACCACTAATGAGGCTTTTCCATTGCATGGTATCAGCTCCACTCGACTCAACTCAACTCTACACGATTTTAGTACCAGGTGTTCGTTTTCCACAGCAACTGTGAAGGAAAACATTATTATCATTGTTGTATGTGTGCTTGCAAGTTGCTGTAGACCTAGATTGACCCTTGACCGCCGACACCTAAATCTGCAGACACAGAATGTTCTTGTCTAGTTCATACCAAGAACAGTTCAGTGTGCAGATTTTAAGTTCAAAAGAGGAACCAACTGCAAAAAGGTGTCTGGTAAACAACTGTTGTAACCACTTTTTGTATAACTGATGAGCCACACTCCGCTGAATAAAAAGACTTGCGCTGCGAGGAGAAAGGCAGAGACTGCTTTGCAGAGAGGAGAATTCTCCTTTCTGGGCACTCTCTCCTCTCGGCCAAGAGCAAACGTACTACGTGTTGTGGTTCTTGTGTCTTACTATCGGGAAGATTTTCCTGACATTACTTGGTCCTTCGAAGCTACAACAAAGTACCTTTTGTTAACAAAGTACCTTTAAGTAACAAAGTAAGTGAGAGAGAGAGAGGGAGTGATCCAGATAACAGGTCCTAATGAATGCTCTATAAACAATAATAAACAAATTATTGCCTATTTCGGTGTATCAGACTTTTTTTTTTATCACATTAAAAAACTACTTTCACCCCTGTCTACAACTAACCGTGGTAGTTGTTAGTAGCAATTATTAGCAGACAACTTTTTGCAATTTCTGAATGCAGCAACTGTATGTAGAGCAGTAGTGCTGTGTTTGGTTGGCTGCACGGAAGTTGCATGCAAATGCAAATCTTTGACCAATACAAAACTTATTTGACCAATACAAAATTAAGATGGAAAAAGTGCAAATCAGTATGCAAATTCAGAATTAGTCATTCAGGTTTAGAAGGAATGACATTAAATATGCAATATATATTTAAATACCCTACAATTTCAGTTGATTGTCCATTATTGTGCAGGCCAATAAAAATTCAGTATGGCACCTCTGCACACCCCTCACACCACAACACTGTGCCGCCGTCGCGCCACAAAGTTTGGGACAAACTGATTTATTCTCTGAGCTCCAATTTGCTCTGCTGTGTTCTGAAGATGCTCACAGAATTCCAGGAGCAAGGAGCAAGTGTGATGAGGAAAGATACCTAAAGTGTGAGCAGGAAAGAGACCAGAGGCGTGATACAGAGAGAGAAAGAAAGAAACCTAAAGTGTGATACAGAGAGAGAAAGACATAGAACAGAAGTGTGATACAGAGGGAGAAAGACATACTGTAGACCAGAAGTGTGATACAGAGAGAGAAAGACAGAGCAGAAGTGTGATAAGGAGAGAGACCAGAAGTGTGATAAGGAAGGAGTCCACTCACTTCTGAGTGGATGTGATTTTGCCAGTGGCGGCCATTTCATGCATCGCCTGCAGACGACACTTGACCAATTCTGTAGGACAGAGAACCAGCGAGGAGAAGATCGAGGCTACCGAGCCTGCACAGGCCTTCTGGACATCGCTGCAAACAGAGAGAGGGAGAAAAAAAGGCAGAGATGTGAAGAGAGGAAAGAGGAGGTGGATCACAGATGTTACTTTAAGTAATGAACATTCAATAATCAGTACAAAGGCCATACTTCTAATGTTAACTATAAAGACAACTACAACATGAGCATGAGCAGCTAAGAACATGAGCATTTACTTACAGTATAATAAGGAAAGGTAATAACTAAAGTTCAATAGTGTCTGATTGGCTGTAAATACGTTTAACATTCACAAAATTGCTCTGAAAGTGATCCTTAGCGATATAGTCATTTGTGTTTTTGTCATTAATGTGTGCCGTTGGGCGTCAACTCAATCAGGTTTTGAAACTAGTTCTTACGGTTAAGAAGGGATCACACTGAAGATCAGACCTGCTTAGGTACACACTGGCTGAACTCAACCTGGACATGGCATCAGGCACGATTGGGCTTACCTGAGAAGATTAGAGCTGCTCAGGTAGACACTGGCTGAACTCACCTGAGTTCCTCTCCACGGGCTGTGCCGGTTAGCAGGCGCACTACCTCTTGACAGAAGCCGTAGCTCATAAACAGCACGGAGTTCTCAGCAATATTGGCGACCAGCGCCGGAGTGGTTCCCTGGTACAGCCCACGCAAGCCCACCTGACCAGGACGGAGAGAGACACACAAACACACTTTCAGCAAAGTGTCTCACGCTGCTGTTTTTTCAAAACACTGAACAAAAGGTTGGACGTTTTTTGTGAGGTGAGTGGAAAGGATTCTAGAGGCGTTTCTGTGGTTAATTTAGGTCAGTAGAGGACTGTCGTTGGCCACAGTCGCACCACCCAAAGGTGGAGTGGACAGCTGCAGGGATCATGGCGTGGGGCCAGGACAAAGAGAGCAGCACAGCACAGCACATATCCAACACAAGGGGGCAGCACCTCTCTACAAACTCTCTATCACTACCACCATCTAACCAATGACAAACCGGCATGTTAATCTCAGACATCAGACGTCTCTCCTCAGTCCTCCGGCTATCTATAAAGAACACTGGATAGACTATCCCATGGTTGCTGCCCCATTATTCTTTATCTAGATCAGTGGGAACGAGCCAGAGGACCGAGGAGAAACAAAGAGAAGAGCTTAGAGTGTGCTCAGTGTGCGTTTGAGAGTGTGACCTTTGTTGTGTGGCTCACGAAACATAGGACACAGAAAACAAAGGTCACAGTCACACTCTCCAACACACACGGAAAACACTCCCTTATCCCTAGTGCCTTATCTCTTATCTTAGACACACAGACACAGACTCACACACAATCACACATTCTTACTCACCTGTCGATAAGTAGACATAAAACAGTGCAAAAATCCACGGTATAGTTTTGGAAATGTTTGCATCTTCACTTTCGCTGTATCCAGGGGTTGTCCGCTAAACACACATGCCGCACCACCTGAAACACACATAAATGCATAAATAGATAAACAAACAGATAGATAGACAAAAACACAAATAAAAATAACATGGTCCACTCCATGGGATCGTGACAAAGCACCAACCCCAACAAATAGCGAAATTATCGCCATTAAACCCTTTAACCCCGTTAAACTGTATTGTCTTGCACTACAAAATCCATGTCAGTTTGAACTTTCAGCTTTGCAAGTACGAACTTACTTGATACAGTCTATGGCTAGAACCTCATTTAAACCATCTATTGCAAGAACCTCATTCATACAGTCTATGGTCAGAACTTTATTTGCATACTCTATATGGTCAGGACCTCATGTATACAGTGTATGGGTGTATCAAAGGGACTGAGCAGTGACCCCACCCGGTCTTGAACCCGGATCTCCAGGGTACTAATCCTGCAGCTTGACCACATTGCCAAAGAGCCAGGCCGGTTTGTATGGCAGTCATAGCGCATACTCTGTATGTACTGTAGTGACGGTGCTTTGTCACACTGCCCTGCCCTTCAGGAAGCTTGCCCATGCACTTCACGCATACTGGCGTCCCTCGCACAACCGGCAGCTGTACTTCTCTCATCCCAGGGTGCCCCACACACATGCTAGACCCTCACGCTTCATCTCTGGGTGAAGCATACTCAACTGTGATGACGGTACTTCGTCACAATGGTCAGAACCTCTACAGTCTGATTATAACGTCATTCATACAGTCTATAATCAGAACCTCATTCATACAGTCTATGATCAGAACCTTACCCACTGCTCCAGCAGTCAGGTCTATAATGGCCTGCACCACAGGATGGGGTGCCATGGCAACAAAAGAGCTGGAGGTTAAGAAGCCTGCAGAGGGAACAGAAGGGGGGGGGGGGGGGGGGGGGGGGGGGGGGGGGGGTCACAGTGGTCATCAGTAAACAAACAAACAACAGTCAACAAATACACAGTGAGCCTACCTTTTTTACAGAACACCTAACTTCATGATAATGCTTCAATAAAATGATTATTCCCCTCCGAAAAAAAGCATAAATCCCTGAGCTGAGGTAATGTGAATATTTGCCAGGCGGGTGGTAGATGGTGCAAGCTTTGAATAGGTCATCACTTCAACAGATATCCACAGCGATTTCATCACTTTCATTGAACTGAAATGCACTGAGATTTCAAAGTGACTACAGACTGGCAGAGTAGCCTAGTAAGCATGCACAGGCTGACTTAAAAGGCAGATTTAACAGTCGAGTTAAAGTAAACGTGTGACTTTTAGTGGCAACAAGTTAATTAATTCATCAATTAGCAAAAACACAATAATAATTTACGGAAACAATATGTAGGCCCTATATAACACACATTGATTTATCACGCACTTATGACATTAACTCAGAGCACTTGTAAACACTGACTGAACACGTGCGTGTTTCACAGAGCAATATTCCATCAAGGATCTACTATTCTCTGGATAACACGCCAAAGGTTTATCGTAATCATAACTCTCATTTGCAGTTTTGTAGATTCGTGCATATTTTACACACTTTACAAGAAACTAAGCTGTTTAACGTTATAGCATGTGGAAAGCCAGGGTCACCATTAGCCTGGGATGCTAACTAACTCAGTAAGATTTACCTTCAGTTGCACCATAGATCCATAGATCCATTCATTTACAAAATAGGTGATTATAACCTATAACAGCGAAAAACAAACCTTTTCTCAATTCGGGTCACTCACTGTCGTGTTCTTCTGCTCCCCTAAAGTTCAAATAGAAGATGAATCGTTACCTCAATCTAAGAGAAAGTTGGGATGCCGTAAGAGAGCAAAATACCATCGACAGCTTCACTGGGAATGGAATAACATTTCTCTGCATCATGGACATGGTAACGTTAGCTATTAGCAGTGAGATGCCGGGAGTTGTGACATTCAGTCGCTAGGGGATGAGGTTGACACTTGATGTAGCCATACTGTGTCCAGCCAAACTATCCTCAGCATCATCCTAAATTTAATCGATGCTACATAACTGATCTTGACCAGGCTACCAAGGTTAGTCACATCTGGATAAGGTGTCTGCCAAGGGACGAATACTACATTTTAAAACAAATGTAATATCACTACACTACACATCTTATAAATTAAACAAGAATGTGTGTGTCCACTTAATTTCCTTATTTTTCACTTTAAAGAGAGGTTGGATTCAATGTAGGAACGTTTGAAAGGTGTCCTATTGTAGCACGGACCATTTGTTGCGTTGCGCAGTGCGCACATGACTGTCTTCCCTGAATCCTTAGTACTGGGTGACAACAATCATGCATCGAAAGTTAATTACTGTATATCAAGGTTATAAATTCCTGCTTTCTGGCCGTCGCATTAATCAACTTCCACAAAAATGCGTGTTAAGGTAAGTCATTTTAAAACAATTTTTGTTTTGCTTTAGATTTGCTGTTTGGAGGGCGTCAGGTCAAGGTTGCTTATGACAGATTAGCTGATAGAGGTTGGTTGCCTACACCTCTAGGACTTGAATGAAAACCTGTATGTTTAACTGTCTAATTAAAATGTTGTGTTTTGATAGGACCTGAATGAAAACCTGTATGTTTACCTCTCTAATATAGATCTGTTTTGATTGTTGGAGATTACTTCAATTTAAGAGTAGCCTTAAGACTCAAGGTGCCATTGCTAACACTACCAAATAACGTTAATTATTACGTTCTTGACATAGCGTGGCTAACGTCAGCTACTGTAGTGTTTGGTTAGCCTATTTCGAATTTTCTATTTCATTTCCCATAAGGTCTTATGATATTCCATTGGTCATCAAGCTGCAGCTGGTGGAGCACTGGAGACATAGTTGTCAGGCAATAACTCCAGCGCTCCTGTTGCTGGGCATAGGGAACACAATTAGGGCAGGAAACAAGGGACATCTTTGATTTAATCCATTGGCGAATTGTTGGAGAAATTATAATGCATATTGTCTGTAACAGTCTCCTAAGACAACGCTGAAATATGTGAAATCAGTAATAGAGATCGTAGAGTTGGTTGGGTACGACTCTAGTGTGTGTGCGTCTATTGTGGTTGTGATGATGATGATGATGATGGGTTGAGATGGTGATGGTGTCACTCTCTCCTTCTGAAGGTCATCGCTGATCGGCCACAGTCGATTCCTCAGCTCCAGCCAGTCGTCTGAGGGAGATGGAGGCTCGCGAGCATCTCCTGCGACAGCCAAGGACCAGAGCCAATCAGAGGTCAAGGAATCTAAAGATGCAGTAAGGGAGGAGGCCAAAGAGGTACAGAGAGACGACCAGCTCCATGCAGCAGTGGTAGGGGAACCCCAGCTCCATGCAACAGCGTTGGGGGAAATACAGGTCCAGGCAGCAGCGGTAGAACCAGTAGGGGAACCCAAGCTCCATGCAACAGCAGTAGGAGAACCAGTAGGGGAACCCCAGCTCCATGCAACAGCGATAGGAGAACCACAGGTCCAGGCAGCAGTGGCTGGAGAACCAGTAAGGGAACCCCAGCTCCATGCAACAACGGTAGGGGAACCACAGGTCCAGGCAGCAGCGGAACCGGTACAAGAACCCCAGCTCCGAGATGCAGCCGTTGAGGAACCGGTTGGAGAACTGCAGGTCCAGGCAGCAGCGGAACCGTTAGGAGAACCCAAGGGCCAGGCAGCACCAGTAGAAGAACCACAGATCCAGGCAGCAGCGGAACTGTTAGGAGAACTGCAGGTCCAGGCAGCAGCGGAACCGTTAGGAGAACCCAAGGTCCAGGCAGAAACAGTAGAAGAACCACAGATCCAGGCAGCAGCGGAACCGTTAGGAGAGCCCCAGGTCCAGGCAGCAGCCGAACCGCTAGGAGAACCCCAGGTCCAGGCAGCACCATTAGGGGAACCGCAGGTCCAGGCAGCAGCGGAACAGTTAGGAGAACCCCAGGTCCAGGCAGCACCATTAGGGGAACCGCAGGTCCAGGCAGCAGCGGAACAGTTAGGAGAACCCCAGGTCCAGGCAGCACCATTAGGGGAACCGCAGGTCCAGGCAGCAGCGGAACAGTTAGGAGAACCCCAGGTCCAGGCAGCACCATTAGGGGAACCGCAGGTCCAGGCAGCAGCGGAACAGTTAGGAGAACCCCAGGTCCAGGCAGCAGCGGAACCGTTAGGAGAGCCCCAGGTCCAGGCAGCAGCCGAACCGCTAGGAGAACCCCAGGTCCAGGCAGCACCATTAGGGGAACCGCAGGTCCAGGCAGCAGCGGAACAGTTAGGAGAACCCCAGGTCCAGGCAGCAGCGGAACCGTTAGAAGAACCTCAGGTCCAGGCAGCAGCGGAACCACTAGGAGAACCCCAGGTCCAGGCAGCACCAGTAGAAGAACCACAAATCCAGGCAGCAGCGGAACTGTTAGGAGAACCGCAGGTCCAGGCAGCAGTGGAACCGTTAGGAGAGCCCCAGGTCCAGGCAGCAGCCGAACCGCTAGGAGAACCCCAGGTCCAGGCAGCAGCGGAACCATTAGGAGAACCTCAGGTCCAGGCAGTAGCGGAACCGTTAGGAGAACCTCAGGTCCAGGCAGCAGCGGAACCGTTAGGAGAACCCCAGCTCCGTGATGCAGCGGCGATGGCAGCTGTGTCTCAGGTTGCCATGGGGGCGGCTCGCAACATGGCTGCCACTCCTCAGGCAGAGAGCAGCCCAGCTGCAGCGCAGGAGAAGAAGGCAGACAGCGGGAAGAAGAGTCTCCTGGACTTACTGGGTGCCATGAAGGTTGAAGTGACGACCAAGCGGAAAGCCAGGACACCACGTCCTCCTCAGTCAGAGCAGCCAAAGAGGAGCCAGGACATGCCAACAAAACCTGTTGCAAGGGAGTCAACCAAGGTGATGTTTCAGGAGGCCTCAGCAGCAGCAGCAGCAGCAGCAGTGGAGGAGAATGTGCAGAAGTAAGAAACACACACACACACACACACACACACGCACACACACACACACACACACACTTATACTCACCTATACTCACTCACACTCTCAGAGCTCTATGATTTCTGAACCACAGGAAATTTGTATGGAATCTAGATATGAAAACCGAAGCAGAATCTCTCCATCGCTCTCGAACACACATCCACAGAATTCTACACATTGCATACCCACTCAGAAACACACTGTTCCCTGTTCATTGACAGCCATGTCAGCAAATAGGGAACTGGTTTGCCGACTTCAAGTAAGCACAGAATCCATTGCAAAACCAGATTCTCATTGTGTGTGTGTGTGTGTGTGTGTGCGTGCATTCCCTCTACAGAGAAACAGGCTTAGCCCCTGAGCTGGTTGCCGCAGCAACAGCAGCTGCTTCCACACTGCCTAATCGTAGCGAGGCAACCTCAGAGTTGCTCCAGCAACTAAGACGCCATGAAGCCCAGACACACACCCAGCAGCAAGCAGGAGAGAGTATCAGGTGAGAGACTGTGTGTGTGTGTGTGTGTGCTTGTGTGTGTGCGCATGGAGGAGCAAATGAAGACCAAGCAGGCCTAGAGGAGTCCGTTCACATCAGAAGCTAAGAACTAAAGTCACAGTGGTGGAGGTGTGTTAAGTGAATGTTGAGTGCTGTGTTGTGTGAGGTGTATGTTGAGTGCTGTGTTGGTTTAAGTGAATGTTGAGTGCTTTTCTGTGGTTAGTAAGTGTAAACGGCTATATAATATGCACGGAAGGCTGCTCAGGAGCTAATTTGTTTCCGCTGAAGCTGTTTTGTTACTGCATCTTCTGATATATTTTGCTCCTTACGCGGTAACTCCAAAACTGAAGATATGGTTTGCCCAATCATAAATATTTAAACACACGTAAAATCCTTTTTACATCATGACATGCTGATTCACTAGACACAGCAACCAAGTGCCGTGGGTCCGTGTAGACATTAATTGCATTAACAATAGCTGCAGGCTCAGACACACCTGGCTCCACCGGAAACAAATGAGCTCCTAAACAGCCTTCCCTGCCCATGTGTATAGCTTATTAGCCTCTCCATTGACTACTGTTTGAAGTAATCTGAAGTTCCATTGTGGTCCACCAGAGGGCTTAGGCACTCTTCGTTTCTTTTATTAGTGCTAGCACTGTTGTTAACCCTTTGTTATCAAGAGAGCAAACTCATCATGACAAGCTTTTCTTCATTTTCCATTTGAATTGATAGCAACATCATCGCTGATATGAAGGTGGGTAAACGAGGCAACGTACGCCCCGATACTCGACCAGCCGGTCAGATCCGTTTTGATGAGGATGGGCAGGGCTTCACACATGATAGAGGCATCACCGGTGAACTGGATGGAGTTCGCCGCAGGTCAGATACACACACACACACACACACACACACACACACACACACACACACACACACACACACACACACACACAGACATTACTTGTTTGATATTGTCGAGGTAATGGAAACCTGCCTACTGTCATACATGCACACATTTTCCAAATCTCAGGCAAAAAACCCTCCTATGAAAATAGAATCTCACTCACAAATACTGAGAACCTCAAACACAAACTATGCACATGCCAATGTCATACACACTTTGTCTACACACACACACACACACACACACACACACACACACACACACACAGACACACACACAGACACACAGACATGTATACACTGTCAGTAGATTCTAATGACATCTCTGTCTTTTAGAAAGAGTAACCTCAGTGGTAGGCGGATAAATATCTTCACCACAAAGCCTGAGGATTCACCAGCTCCTGATGCAGGTGAAAACAGCATATTTGTGATCTTCCTTTATCGTTGTCATCATTATGCTGTTGTGGTAGCACATGTTGTGTTATGTGCTAGGGCTGTGAAGTGATGGAATAATGTAATCGTGACGAATCGTTAAAGAGAAACTATGCAGGATTGGCGATATCATCTCCGGTTTCGGTTTCGCTTTTCGTTTTCGCTCGTTTTATGCTTGCATATTTCTCTGCAGAGCTTCCCCTACAGCTTTAGCGTGTATATTTATACATATATAGGCTATATAAATAAATTGCAAGCGTGGTTCTTTTTGTTCCTTACGCGTCTCAGACTTCCAGATGTAATCAAGGAGAGATCGCCTCCTGAACAAACTGCAAGGTTGCAATAGCGGATAGGGACACTGGGGGCGGGAGGAAATATTACTGTTTTCGATCAAACTGGTCAGTCAAGCAAAGCAACGATTTCTAAGCGATTTTATGACTATGAAAAAGTTGCATAGGGTCTCTTTAAATGTTATCATTAAAGTGTACTGTATAGTTAATTGTGATTAATTGCAGAACATATTTAATGTTCTTATCTGTTGAAATTTTACACCAATATACTATCTTAAGTGCAACAAGGTTATTGTACACACTAGTGAACTTCTACACCACTGCTGTGGAATGGGAGCGTACCTATGTTCCCCAGGTCCTATGTTCCCCACTTTGTATGAGACTGGGGAACATAGGACCCTTTTTTTCTTACATTTTAGAAAGGGTCCTATGTTCCCCACTTTTCCAAAAAATGGTCCTATGTTCCCCGGTATGTATTGCGACCGGTGAACTAGGACCCTTTTTGGGAAAACCGGGGAACATAGGGATGACCCCCTGTGGAATTAGTACTATCTGCAACTTTTGTTTACACTTCTGCTACTTCCAACAACAATATGGCTGACTTAATCAGAGATCGTCAGAGGAGACTTCCACTGACAATATGGCTTAAGTAAACATATGATGTAGTCGGAGAAAAGTTGAAAACCAGCAAGTCAAATGCCGCACAGAAACTGGGCCAAAACCATCAGGGAGATTTGGGCAGGTCATCCTGTCCAATGGCACTATTACAAACTATGTTTTCTTAGTTTATTAGACAATGTACAAGTTCGACGGACATAAGACATGTAGATCAAACCTGAATCGTCACCCGTGTCATTGGTTGACTCCAGAGCCTAACAAGCCTACCAGGCAAACACCATCAGTATTCCCCAAAAGTCTAAAGTCTTGCAGGAAAATCTAAACTTGCTGGTGACTTTTAATGACTATAGACTTCTTATGCTCTGACATGTCCATTTGATGTTGTTTCAGTCTCCTGTTTTGCATTTATGTTGTGATTTTCCACTTTTCATTGTGTCCTCTCCTGTGATTTTTTTTCTCTGTCTTTCTCTTTTTGAGTGTGTTTCATTGGTCAATCTAACTAACTTACTTTCTGTCCAGGCCTGTCGCTATGGGACCTTGATTTGGTCAATCGCATAGCCACGGGAACCAGTCAGTATCCACGGAATGGATTTGATGAGATGCTGCTCTGGACCAAGCAAGGATCATTTTGGCAGTATCCAATCAACAATGAGGCTGGTATGTTTACAGGCCTCCCATTGGCTCAATGAATGTGGGGATAGGTAATGAAGGCTACTTAATGGGCCCAACATTGTAAACTTGGCTCAGAGCTACAATCAGAAGTTCTTTTTAATAGCTATGGGGTTGGTTTTGTTGCTGATTGTACAAAGCATGCCTTGTGATACGTGGTATGCGTCATATATGGTATGTCTTGTATTTGGGATACTTGTATGGCGTGTACCATACCATGTCAGTGGTAGCATAGTGGTTAAAGAGCTGGGCTAGCATGCTGTAGCCAGAAAAGTTGTGGGTTCAATTTCCGGCTTTGACCGTTGGGCCCTTGATCAAGGCACTTAACCCCAAGTTGCCTCAGAGACAGTGGCTCTTGTATTATAATCGACAAATGTAGGTCGCTTTGGATAAAAGCGTCTAGTGAATGAATAATGAATTAATGTAAGTGTCGTTGTTCACCCTCTCCAGGTCTGGAAGAAGAGTCGTCTGTACCGTTTCATGAGCACGTGTTCCTGGAGAAGCACCTCTCAGAAGGGTTTCCATCGCAGGGACCGGTGCGTCACTTCATGGAACTGGTGGTCGCTGGACTGGCCAAGAACCCCTACCTCACAGCCAATCAGAAGCAAGAGCACATAGCCTGGTTTCGAGGATACTTCCAGGAGAAGCAGGGGGTTCTGGAGGAGGCAGAGGGGTACGGCAGCTGAGGAACTTTAAGGGAGAAATTGGGGAACTTGAATACAACACAAGTTCAGGAATTAGATCAATTCTATCATTATATCAATTAGGGGGAGACACATTCAGAAACCTTTCACAAAACAGGTCAAAGTCTAATCAATGGCGACAAACACCACAACATATGGGAGAACTTTAAAATATGTGAAACAAAATACAAGTAACCGTTTCAAAAAGCCTTTCCATTGGACACTTTTCCAGCAGTGTAAATATGCATCGGTACATAACTCCTCCTGCTCACTTGAATAAGATGCACACTTGTATCAGCCACATTGTCATGTTCATTTCAGAGCCCAGAAAAACAACTAATCTATTAGTTTCCCATTTTCTGACGTGAGCGGCTGTGTGAGTAACCATAATACAATGCTTTGACCTAGGCGCAGCATGTGAATGTACATTTCTGTTCTCATGTAGGCTAGTGTTGTTATTTGAACTACCTTGTACATTGAACATTAAACGGGTCTACATCCCCCCCATTAACCAGTCATGATAAATGTGTGTTGGCGGTTACAATGAATCCAATAAATATAATAGTTATTTTTCACCATGATGCCACTGTGTGGATATTGATTTATTGACCGTTTCATTTCACAAACCTCACTGGCCTTGGTGACATTACATTTGCCGTTTCTAACTTGCGTCGGGGGGATCCTAAGGGCAGGCATGTGTGGTCTTGAGTGGTGGGACAGCATGATTTTAAAGATCTCCCTCCAGAAGAAAGGGAATGTTAGGTGAACCATTATCAACAGACAGCAGGTAATTTGTCACTGGCAGGAGAACAGTGTCTGTGCTATGATGTGTACGGCAACAAAACTGAAGTGGCGCATACAGTTTATTTTTTTGTGAGAAAGGTGTGATGGGACGGTAGTTATGGTAGATAGAGAGGTGCGATCTGAATCAGGCTTCTTTAAAATGGACAACAAGTGGGAACAACACTCGAGTTGAGGCAAAAGTTAACCAGTAATGCAGTTGGTTCACCGATGGCCTTGAGTAAGGGAGTGGGGGTTGTGGCAGGGGTAGGGACAAGCTGACATAAGGAGGGGTTAAATTTAGTGATGATATTAGAGACGGCAAGGGTGTCAAGTCAACAGGTGTGAAAGGACCCACACGCCGGACCCAGAGGAGGAGCATATCTAGAGAGCAGATGGCTGGAAACAATAGTAGATTTGCCTAATTTTGTCATCAAAGAAATTTAAGACAGCGTGATACTGTTCCGTTTTCTTGGGGAAGGCAACCACAGGAGGTTTGAGGAGTTAATCAACAGTCCTGAAGAGTGATTTTGGCCTAAACTTCGAGCAGTTAATCGATTAAAATCCTAAAAGAGGTGACGTAACAGTTCATTCAGTTCAGACACAACCGCATAATTTGAGAAGCGGCCTTGCACTGGCTTCCTGTTAGATTTAGAGTCCAGTATAAAGTGGCATTGACTGTAAAATAATCTAAGGTCTGCACACCTGGACACACCCCGTTCCCACACAGAAGGGTGACCGTGCTTCCAGCATCTATGCACCACGCCTCTGGAACAGTCTATAAGACCTTAAATCAGCATCATCTGTCACTGGTTTTAAATCTCCTCTAAAAACCTAATTTTTCAGGCTCGCTTTTAACAGCCATTGTGAGGTTAGGGTTAATCTTTGTCTTTTTACCTGTGAAGCACTTTGGTATGAAATGTGCTAATACAAATTAAACTTGCTTACTAATATTAAGGTTACAATGACACTGTAGGTCTGTGAGTATTTCCTAGAAATAAATCAGCTTGCTTTGAATTCCGCAGATATTGATGACTGCAGGAAACTGGGTGTCCCAAAGCCAGACCAGGTGAGCACCACTGACTTACAGTGTAGGTTATGACTAACTGACTTACCAGATAACCTCATGCTAATATCAAAGACCAACCACTGCAAAACAAAATCATTTATTGCAAAATCTGCTTTAGGCAATAAAAAAAAAAAAAAAGATTGCTTATCTTCTTACAGCCTTTTTGTACAACAGTACTGAACAAAACTTTAAAAAGGACAGTCCTGCAACCATACTATGCATGTGTATGAATTTAGTATATATATGTACATATAGACAAAACGTCTTACATCCTGACAGTTTTTACATGGTTTTCTTTGACAAAAAGGAAGACAATTATGAAATTGCTTAAATGGGACAGAAAAAAAGCTTTTTGCAATAGTGATTGTAAAACAGCAGCAGTTAAAAGAAAGTTCTCATAACCTAATCAGGGACAAAACTGGAGGGAGAGTTACCAGGATAAGAATGCCAGATCAATCTCCATGATGTATGGTTTAATCAAAACCTGCACATGTATCATTTCTGCTTCATGGATAAAGACATTTTTACGATAAATTATACATTTTTATAGCTTTTTTTCTTTTTATACAATTGCATGTGATCATATTTATGTCCCAATAGTACAAATGGCAATCTGTTGATAAAGTAGTAATTTAAATAACTGTACATAAGTCAAATTGTTCTGCAAAACCTTCACAAAAATAACTGAAATACCCAAATTTGTTTCCAAATAAAGTAAAAAAAATTTTTTTAAAAAATCACATGCCAATACTGTTAGGCAGACAAAATGCTTTTTAAACGCCAAATAAATAAAATCACTCTGTAAGAATACTAAAAGAGATTAACGTTTAGCAGCCAAACCATTTCCCATCACAACATTTTCAGTATGTTCACAAAAAAAAAAAAACATGTAGTCAAACAAACTTTAACAGCCAAAGTTCCACAATCAAATTTCAGAATCCTGTCCGTTTGAATGATGGGGCATTTGTGAATATACATCAAATTACCAGAAGGACAGATAATCGACAACTCTTTATTAATGGAAAAAAAAAGAAAAAAAAAAACCTTCATCCTCTTCTAAAAAGAAAAGGATTTTCAATCTCTCCAGCAACGAACAGTGTGTATCCAAGAAAGGAAAAGTGTCTTCTGAAAGCCAACTGTAAAACAAACATATATAATTTAAGAAAATCATTCACAAATACTCATACACAACAACTTGTCACAATCTGCAAAATAGAGGAAGCAAGTGAAGTTTGTACTGTATGTGGACAAAATAGTAAAAAAACAAAATTGTCACCACATTTCCATCAAGTGGACATCGGAGTAGGAGACTCACCTATATAGCACCGTGAGAGATCACCAGCGCCGGTGGCTGGTGCTCTGCTGTGATTGGCTGACAGGAGCAGGCGCGGGGGCAGGCGGAGGCGCAGGCACGGGTGGAGCCCTCTGACGCAGGAGGCGGTACTTAGAGACTATGCTGTGGCTGCGCCTCGAGGCCACAACAGCCTGCTGAATGGATAAACAAATGGACAACAAAGTCAACATGGCCACTGCAAAAAGTTGTTTACGGTAACAAATCAAGGTGGTTTACAATTTTTAGTCAAAAAAGAAAATCATGTTCAGTATCGTCATGATTTAAAAACATTTGTGCATTGGTGTAAATTCATCCTTGAAAAGTAGAAACGCCATGCCTAGCCATGGACATATGGCTAATTCCTAATATTGATTTAGTATGTGCGTGTGTGTGTGTAAGGATCATTTATGCCCACCATTACAAACATAATGATAGTCTTCTTTCTATGCATTCATCCCATCCATTTTTGGTCCGTTCATTTCAAGCTTACATATACAGATGAAGCGAATCAGTGTATGAAATGGATATTTCCATTTTAGTGTGAAGAGGGAGCATAATCTAGGCTTTACTCACCAACTGTCCAAACTTCCTCAGAGGTCTAACAGTCTTCAGACTCATAAGTGGTCGTCTGACAAGCCTGCAAGAGACGTATGACGAAAATGAAATGAGTTTGACAAGATTATACGGTGCCTGAACCTGCTGAATCCATCTTCTACCTTAACCAGCTAAACAAGTTTTCTGGCCCTCAGGATGGTATGCAAGATCCAAGCACTACTGTTATTAACTGTTGTTAGTGCTTGATTAACGAGCATTGTATATTTATTTTCAAACTAAATCAAAATTATCATCACTAGCTATCACCTTTTGACACGATTGCGTCAAGATCACTATTTTTAAAGGACTAAGAAGGCTCAACACATCATCTCAAGTATCATCAGTGTCTCTACACATGAACTCAAGTATTGAGAACATTGTTTGTGTTAGATAGTTTACTAAAAAGAAAGATTAAGTTTGACTCGGGTACATTCACAAAAAACGTGGGTACATTCTCGCAATTTGGTGAGTTACGCTTTAACTCCTCACTCCGCTGGGCTTAGCACCTACCTCTTGTTTTGGAGACTCTGATCCTGTGCTGGGGCAGTGGCCTCAGGTGGTGGCTCCTGTGGAGCACTGATGAGGTCACTCTGCATATCCGAAGTCTCTTTAGCGTCTCCCTGGTCATCGCAATCCCCGTCATTCTCAGCTTGCCAATGCGACACCACCACCAGATCACTCGGAAGATGCTGATCCAATGGGATTGGGCTAAGTGGATATACAGTTCCACAGAAAATGGAGTCACAAAATAGCCAGACAACAAGAAAACCTTTCATTAACACCCAACTTCACACATAACTGAGCAGAACGAAAAGGTGGCTTTTTACAGGATAAAGGGAATAGAATAACTATGATGAGGGTGTTGGAGGGTATGTTCAACAGTTTGGATAACTTTTCAAAAAACGTGTAGGCGTGAAACTATAAGGGTGGGACAGCAGTCAATTTTCTAAACTCTTGCTCTGTAGATTTGAATAATTCAAAACTACCAGTCTTTACATTTGCAATCTATACTTTTGAAAGTTGTCTGTTTAGGCAGACACACAACATGTTTTCTATAGCATCTCATCTTTTAAAAGGCTCTCCGACACTACAAAAGGACAACCAATGAGTGTTTTTTTTTTTTTTTTTTACAAATACTTACACCAAACAACTCCAAACTCCAAGCTCTGTATCATTATGACAGTACATCAAAGGGGGGAGGGGCTGTCAAGGTTGTGTGTTTTTGTGAGTAACCTCTGGTCTTGCAAAAAAAATGTAGCCAAGGCAGATGAACTTAATCGATCCCTTTTTTCAGGAAAAATGCATCTTGCGAGTTATCTAGCTTTCAAAGACCTCTGGGACTTTTGTATGTCTGACTAGACACCTTCGGGCAAGGTAGGGTTATTGGGTGGTGAGCTGGTTCCAAACTAGCCTATTCCTTATCCATCCATCCATCGTTTCTCTTGTTCCTTCAGAGAGGCAGTGGTCAGATTGGGGACAAGAAACTTCATCCTCCGATTTTTGGTTAAACTTGCAGGTACTTCATCTCAATGGTACTTTAAACATATATCCTGGCCAACAGGGTGTTGTGCCGTTTGTATAGGGCAGTAACCGTAACTCTGAGTTAGTCCATTCTCAATATGCCTCGTAGCGAAAGGGATCATAAAATCTTGACTCCCAAGGCAGATGTCCCTTCAGAAGACTTCATGTCCCTGCATGGGAAACATTGTTGATGTTCTGATTTCTTCATCACCTGATAGTAGCTGCATGGGTTACACTGATGACTTTTTGATTTACCCACTCACTGTCTAGGTTCTGATTCACCCGTTGTCTGGGTGTCATTTCATGCGATACCTTGATGATTTACCCATTGTCTCGGTTCTGATTTACCGTTTGTTTGGTAGTCGCTACACGGGATACGTTGATGATTTTCGGATTTGTCTCGGTTCTGATTTACCGTTTGTTTGGTAGTCGCTACACGGGATACGTTGATGATGTTCGGATTTGTCTCGGTTCTGATTTACCGTTTGTTTGGTAGTCGCTACACGGGATACGTTGATGATGTTCGGATTTGTCTCGGTTCTGATTTACCGTTTGTTTGGTAGTCGCTACATGGGATACGTTGATGATGTTCGGATTTACCCATTGTCTAGGTTCTGATTTACCGTTTATTTTGGAGTTGCTACACGGGATAACTTGATGATGTTCTCATTTACCCATTGTCTAGGTTACTGATCATCTGGATTCTGATTTGCCCATTGTGTAGTGAGTCTTGACTTCACTCTCTGCAAGGTTCTCCATGTAAGGCCTCCATGCAATTCTCTGCCAGCATGAGTTTGATTAAAATCTTCATTAGCTTCTAACCACTTTGTTCTACTGATATGAAGTTAAATGAAGTGGTCTGTTTCACAGCACTCTGGTCAACTTCAATCTTGGCATTTGGTGTAAGTGCCATCTTGGATTGATTGCTTGAAGACACAGGAGCAGGTGAGGATCCACAGTCGAAATGGTCACAGTTACTTGAGTAGCAGAAACGACAGATTCAGAAAATGTGGTGGCACCAGATCAGGTGTGTGAGGTGGAAGAAGTTTAATTCTTCAGTCTTCACAGGTTCTTCTGGTACAGATATGCAATAGGCAATTTTCTGCATGGGCCTTCCCCTTTTCTGAATAGAGAAGGCGCCTTATGCTAATTTAGCACAATCAGAAGGAGACAGGTGGGCTTAAATGGAATGGCACGTATTCAATTCCTCTATCTGTTCATAAAATACCAGCCGTACTGAAACTTGGTCTTGGTAGTACATTATATTACATGACACATGTCTACAGTGGCCCACAGTGATCTTCTTGCTACTGTACTTTACTCAGCAAAAAAATCACAAGTCATGAATCAGATGTACTGAAAATACCAATGCTATTGACTTTGGGTATCAGTGGGGTCCATCAGGGCTTGCTGCAGAACATCCGAGCCACTGAGGTAGAATTGGATCATATAGTCTTCAGACTTCGAGAACCATCTTGCATGCAGCTTTTGCTCGATTCAATTTTCATGTTTCAGCTGTTCAGATATATTAATATGGCAAAGGGGGCTTAATGGTCGGCCAGGTGTTAAGTTACAACATGGCAAAGGGATAGTCAGGTGTTAAGCTACATTATGACGAAGGGTACCTCACAGTCAAAAAATAGCCAAGTGTTCTTGGTACTTCTAACTGGCGCCACCATTCTGACTGAATGACAGGGGCAGTTTTCCAGGTGTAGAGGTCCAATAGCCTAACCAAAGCCTAGTGCTGTTCTTGAACTTCTTACAGGTGTAGTTGAAGACCGAACTTAATTCTCAACGCCACTGAATTGGTTCTTCAGATTCTTCATCCGTTGATATACTTTCTTTCCTTGCAATCTTGACAGCCAATGTCCTCCAAAGCTCGGACGGTGTTGAGGTTGGGTGGGGGCCACTGGGTGGGGAGTCTTTCGATAGCATCTCACGCAGTTACTTAACAGATGAACAGGCAACATCAGAATTTCAGTGACACTGGTGACCACATCCCAGTCCCGGAGTTTGTCACACGGGTACATAGAACAGCTTCTGAGCTTGCAGTCACCGGAGTGTGATTGATACATTGTGTGTATGCAGGATCAAACAATTCACCCTGATCTCAGTTGGAGAAAGGCATTCCTGGATGAAATCTGCTGATGACCCTGTAGATCGACTTCTGGGTTGGGGTGAAACGAGTGATCTCTCTCCCTCTTCAAATCTGCTGGTTATCACCATGCTTCACCACTTATCGCTCAAAAAAATCTGGTCTGTTTTTCTCATTACTCAGTTTTCGTCCCTTTACTTCACCAGCCTCTTACAGCTGTAAACGGCGACGTCTCTGACACTTAACAGTAGCCAGCACTTTTGTTGTTTGCCGTAGGCCGGTAATTAGATACTCAGATAGCAGAACAGGAGCCTATTAGCATGATGTGGCCATCGGTAGGATTTGGAACAAGGCCAAAGGTGTGGTCTGTTAGCTGTTAAGGTGGAGGGTAGGGAGGGATACCATACCTGTGCCGGCTGGAGGATCGCCGGTATTGGGGTGATCTGTGCTGATCTTGATCGCCATCAGACACAGGGTTCTCAGGGTCTGGGCTGTGATCGGAGCTGGATTTCCTGGAAGGGCTTGATCTTTTGGGAAACTTCCTCTCTGGGGCAGCCTCATGATGTCCTCCTGCTGTCTGGTGCCGGGGAAACGGCGGTCTGTAGGGCATGCGGTTCTGGAATGGGCCAGGGCGCCCTCTTGTGGAAGGGGGAGGAGGAGGGGGCATCATCCTAAAACGGGCAACGGACTCCTCACGGAATTTCCGGTTTTTCAGCAGACGGCTCTTGTCACGTAAAGACAAGCCACGCCCCCCAAAGCCTCTGGGAGGAGGGGCCACTGATGGCTCCCGTCGAAAATGCTTGAAAAGAGGTGGGGGTAGGCGTGGCTGTTCCAGGATTTCTGGATACTTCCGCTTGTAGCCAGAGCTTCCTCGGTCAGGGCCTCTCGGGGGCTGGTGGTTCTGGAATCTCCGTGCAGCTGATGGCTTTGAGGGATGAGGCCCAGGAGGTGGTCCAGCTTTCCATGAGGGCGTGTGTGGTGGGGGCCTGTACTGAGAGGGGTTAGGGGGCGGCCAGTGCTCTGGCTCGTTACCATGGCGGCCTGACCCCATCCGCTCCCTCTCTCGGCTTCTCCTCTCGTTGCAATCCCTTCCAGTGGATGAAGACCACCTGCACATCCATTACAAACAAAACAATCAATAAATGGGAGAGGGGGGGTTACAGTTATCATTAACACAGAGGGTAAGGCCCAGCCTGCCTTCCACACTTCCCACTGGTTTACTGCATTACCATGACGATAGGGGACAGCTACGATCCCTTTAACTAGAGTAAAGCTTCATACTCCATTTCCTGAAAGCATCCTAACATCAAATGACTTCATCAAAGCAGCAAAGGGCCATCCTTTCTTATTTCTCTGCTTTTGCTTATGGGTCATGAACTGCTCCATTGAGGGTTAACATCTCATCTTCTTGAGGAACAGCTTTAGAAATGAAGCATATACTTCAGCATAGCCATGACTATGGAGCTTTGGGAATGAATAAGAGGATATATCTTCCCAATTCCTGCACAGTGAATATTTTTCTATATTTTATCCACCTCCCACTTTCACATTGTGCCTCCTCTCTTTCTTAATTCGTCAACACCATCTTTCGGCACAGGCTTGAGTATTGCGCCCCTTAATTTGGACTTGCTTTGATTACCCAGCTTGCACCACAACTTGAGGACTCTGGTACCTCTCTCGGCTGTGAAAATCTCGCTCTTTTCTCAAGGGGGAGTCAGACGGACAACGGCCCTCGCCATTCCGGGGCTGAGGGTGGTGGGGTCTCGTGCTGGTGTAGGGGTGGCCCCTGTCTGGGCCTCTCTCACCCCAGAAAGTCTCCCTACCACAGCCGTTTCCAGAACCACGGCCTCGCCGACCCCTGCCCCTGCCACGGCCTCTGTCTCCTGCCTGGCTGACATGCTGGGGTTTGGGCGGAGGCCGGGAGGGGTAGCTGGGAGACTGGGACCTGCCCCAGGGCCGCTCCTCCTGTCTGGCAGGGGGCCGGAAGGGACTCCTGTGATGGGGGGGCTGTGGATGGACCTGCTTGTGGCTCCGGTGGTCTGGAATCGGGGGACGGGACTCAAACCTTCGAGGTCCTCCGTCATACTGCCTGTGGTGTGATCGACCCGAGACGGGTTCGTGGGGCGAAGGTCTGCGTTGGGCAGGGCCTGGCCTGTGTGCTGGGTCTCCATAGTGACGGTGGCTGTCGGAGGGCTGGGAAGCGTATCCCATGTAACTCTCCTGGTTCTTGGACTGCCAGGAAGACTGTCCACGGTCCCGGCCCTGGGGGCTCTTCTGTTGCCATGGCGCTGACGGTCTGTCTGGGTAGGGGGCTTTGCGGCCCCTATTAGGGGCCTCTCTCCAACTGGGAGGAGCCTTTCCAGGACCGCCCCCTCTACCACTACGGAAGGGCCGGGGTTGTTCTCCACCATTCTGAGGACCGTAGTCACTCATGTAGGATCTAGTGAGAAACACAAGTATAACACATCAGGGTTTGTTATCAAAGAAAGGCTACAGACTTTATATAGCATCATAGCATTTGCACTGACGGACAACCACTTCACAATCTTCACTATTTCATATCCATCGATAAACCCACTTCACTGTTTAGCACAGGCAGGATGTAACCGACAAGATGTTCCAATGGGTTGAAGTAACTGAGACGAACCCAAGCCGCACAGAAAGACATCTGTTCCAAATGCAGTTAAGTCAGCCCACATCATACAGCACAGCATGTAATAGTAATTGTAATAAAGCAACAGTTATATCTGCATCATGTCATGAAAACATAATTGGATTTTTTTTTTCTAATTAGAAATATTGATTCTAATATAGTAGGAAACACTGCTGTCTAGTATCCACTGAACTGTTTCCTGCCATAGCCTCAATATTGTTTGCAATGGCATCAACCCTTACCTGTTGAATATAAAGCAATATATTTATTTAGTCTTCTTTACTCATAGCATTTGGTTGTTAAGTCCGTCATTAAGACGTCACAGGCCCAACAGCTTTTTTTGTCAAAAAACATTTACTATCTTACAAGCTTTTACTAGCACAACCAACTTGTTTTCGCAACATGTAAACCTTCAACATCACCTCCATGTTAGTGATAGTTAGTAACACAAAAGCCCTAACTTTAACAGAGTAATTACTGAAGCTGTGCAGCTAGATGTTACAGTCAGGGGTATCGTTCAGGCTTTTGCAAAGTTGTATTACTAGGTTGAGGCGACAAGTGCGTAGAAAGATGACAGTTTTCTTAAAGGATACTTTGAATAGTGGAAAACATAGTTTATTTTTGCTATCGATGGAGAAATAACGAGCGGCTCTGAAAGCCGTTGGAGCCGGAAAGAGATGTATCATTCCATGATCACATCAACACATCATAACCAAAGTGGTGCAACTGAAGTTGTTAGATTTGTAGCACAAGCCACAAATCCGACCAGCAATAGCCATGGGCAGTGGCATTAGCCTACATGCATACACTCGCCTGTCTTTCTATCCTTTCCGATCTCGTGGGCATGATATCCTCAGAACCCCTCAAGGCACATTCTTCAAATTTGCCATGAACATTCAATTGGACTGATTAGATTCCTCTCAACTCTATAATCTATTGCATGCCTCACCACACAAATGTACAGTATGTCAACCAGAAATCCAAAAACTTTTTCCAAGACAAGGAAACAGTCATTTATAATGGCACACTTTTTCAATGTACAGCTCAAACACAGTCTAATGTTAGAATGAGGAAGATAAATCTGAAAACAGAGGGAGCGGATGTAAGAGAGAAAGAGAAAGCAAAAGCGAAAGAGGACGGAGGCTTAACCTGTGCTTCATCCGAGGTGATCCTGTACGTGGTCTCACCATGTCGCAGCTTCAGATATGCCCCCTCTGTTGAAAAGAGAGACTTTTGAGGGGCAGAAACAAACACAAACACACACACACTGGTTTCACCACTGCCAACATTCCAGTCAAGAAAGACTAGCATAACAGCAAAGCCCTTTTGCTGTCTATAGGCATAGCCAAAAGAGTTATCCCCTTTTTGGCTATTAGGGTCTATCCACCTTGCTTTAAAAAATGTCTGATACCTTGAAGAGCTGCAGAATACTCTGCCTGACAACCACCTTCTGGGGACCTTTTATTGATCACATTAAGAGAGAAAACTCAACATGTGATCTTAATCATGTCAGATTGCATTTTACTGTGCAGTGCTGTTTTTCTTTTGTCTTCTGTGTGAGTCACTTAACCTTTGCTCTTGGTTTTCCTTGACTACATTTGGTACTGACCCCATGGACTTATTGCTGACTTTAACCCTCTAGCACCAAAGTTGTAAAATTGCCACAAACAACAACCCCGACAAACAACGGACTATCTATGTTTTTAGCCACAGTGCAGGCCTCCTCTGACTGAAAGTGCGCAGAACTTCTGCATTTACATAACAGTCTTTAATATCCCAAGGGTGAATCCCGAATAAGTTTTCAAAATTGCCTGTGTCTGTCTGACCAGCCACATGTTCACGTTAAACGTGGTCACGCACAAAGTGTCTAGGAAATCTTAGTTCCGAGAAATCTGGTCACCCTACCCTATCGTAAATGTACACTGCAAGCAATCATTGCAACAATACATCAAAATCCATAATTGTCAATCCTTACTGAAACATTCAATGGTTGGCACGGATGTAACAGAATAAAGCGGTGCGGTTTAACATCAACCCACTGAAGGAGACCACACAGGGCGAGAAATTAGAAAGTTTTGAAGAGGCTTCACAGAAGGTAACACCAGAATAACGTTACACGGTATCAATTTATTCACTATAGCCCGGCATTCAAATCACGTTTTTAACTAAGGTAACATTAACTGCCGAGTGGCGTTACTTGAAGGAAAAGGTTAATTTCACTGACGTAACGAGCTAGCAGCTAACGCTATGCTAGCCAAAAACGATATGTCAGCAGCTGCAGCCAAGAATGAGGGAACGGTGAGCTATATATAGATAGCTAGGTATGCTACGCCATTTAACAATTGCGTTTAAGATGAGCTCTGGACAATGTCAACAATATAGCATTGGCTGTAAAATACATCTGTTTACAAACTGAATGATTTTACTGGATTATGGATATGACAGTGCTCCAACATTAACTTTGGCGAGGCCGTTTATCTGTTGCTAACGTTAACGTTGCTTCAATGTAAACACACGGTCAGCCTAACGTTAACTGGTGTATAGCAACATAAGATTTTACATCAACTAAATTAACATTATATAGAAACATTTCCAGATACAAAAATTTTACTGACACATCATATTTCACGTTATTTAACACGTTAGCTAGTCGAAGCTAGCTATATAACGTTAGCTTCGCTAAGCTGATAGCACTACTCACCTTTGGGCCACGTTATATAAATCGAGAGGTGAAGCTGTCTGATTACGATACAAGACGGGTGCGATTGACGTGTCAAACTACAGTAATTTAACGGATTTCTTTACACTTCAACTAACTTCATAACTTCTTAACTACTGAACTGCAACGTTAATCCCGAAATAAACTGTTTGTTTTCAGAAAATAACCGTGTTCTTCTAGGGCCTGCAGCGTTCGTGAGCAGACAGCTCAACTTCCGCCCAAGATTATCCACCACTGTACCAAAATAAAAGTGACCAATTCTTTTTTTTTTTTTTCAAACAACATTTGGCGCATTACTGCCACCCTCTGAAATGGAGCGTGGGTCTGATAAATGTATCTCCCTATTACTACAATCTCTTAATTAATCCAGAAAAAAAAAAAAAACCAGGGAAAAACTCAAATATCATTGTTTTTCTTTGAGGTGCTGCATCTCATGGTGGTATCTAGGCCTGCTCTGTTGGGTGAAGTCAGGTAATTTGGAAAGCTTTTTGGTAGATAAATAATAGATAAATAAATTAATTGAAATACCGCAAGTGATACCTTCTTTACTTATTAGTCTGTGTTATGTCTATAAAGAAAATTTAATTTTAGCTTTATTTTTGTCCCAATTTAGCCTACCTGATGCATCAGATAAAATCACTAATCACTAAAGTCACTAAAATCTTTTCCCATAAAAAGTATGGTGTATTGCTATAATATTTTCATAACAACCAAACCATTCATATAATCATACAAGCTTGTTTTGTGTTATATCATCTAGATTTTAGCTGTAGTGCCACCAACATCAATATGGCAGATTATTTTCTTGCAAGCTCTGGGTCCAGTGTTTTTTCAATCGTAACCTCACCTATTGTTATCTTGGACCAATCAAAATTATTTTTTCTAATAAATAAAAGGACATTTGTAATTATCATATAATAAAATGATTAGTGATCGGCCTCTAATAGTATTTAAAGAGCTCAAGATGCTGTGTACTTCTGTTTGTACTTCAATATAGCTAATGCCATGTCACTTATTTTTGGTTTGATTGTCCAACAAAACTGTTTTGCCTCTCTCTCGGCATTGTATGTTGTCTATTGTCTAACATAAATGATCTTCTATGACCTTCATGATTTGCCCAGTATACATCAGAGTCAACTAATCTGAGGTTGTCACTGAGGTAGTCTTCATTGCACCACAGCATAACCTATGCGGTTTGATTCTAATTTGTGTAACATAGCAGTAGACACACAATACATCCATAATCAAATATTGATATTATTGCTCTTAGGCTATATAAATTGTCTTGCAACAAGCCTGTTTGCTAGCTTTTTACTTTGAAATGATTTTGTGTCTGCTTTCCACGTCTGCCACTGGGTGCTTTGAATCTGTGCATGGAACAATGAATTTACAACACTAAGGCATCCTGGAGTGAAAACTATTTCTTTCTTTTTTTTTAACAAATATATATATTTTGGGGCTTTTTATGCCCTCAATGACAGAGACAGTGGAGAGTGACAGGAAGCGAATGGGAGAGAGAGTAGGGGTGGGATCCGGAAAGGACCACGGGGCGGGAAGCAAACCCGGGCCGCCGGAGTACTGTGCAGGTGCCCCAGTCAGCCGCGCAACAGCTGGGGCCTGAAAACTATTTCTTAATGGTCTGAAAGCCCGGTCTCCGGTGCAGGCCATGGCCAAAAGCAAAGTCTGGTTTGCATTAAAGGGATAGACCATGCTGAACATGAATTACTTTTGTCAGTTTCAAATTATTTCAGAGAAAAATTAAAGGTCCTTCCCTTTGTTGTTTTGGAAGAGTGGGGTAGGGGGTTCAAGGGTTCCTTTTGTGGAAGAGTAGGGTAGGGTAGAGAAGGTTTTTTTGTTGTGGAAAGGTAGGGTAGGGAAGGTTTACTTTGTTGTGGAAGAGTACCGACAAATCTGTCCACATGCAAAACACAGTAAAATACTCCTTCAAGTAACACACAATAAAGACGCCTCCAATGTTAGAGCTGGGAGATTTGTTTATTCACAATTATTACTTACATAGTTTCAATGCAGTAATTAGCTTTATTCAGCAAATCATCCTAGTGCTAATAGTTAAGGGGTTGTTCTGATCAGGCGTGGGCACGTCATGCTGATGAAGCAACAGGCTGGCTCCCTTGGGAGGGCGGGGTTACATGCTTCAGACCAATCAGATACATCCCTTGATGTTTTTCCAAAACACAAACCGAAATCACCCTAACGTCAACGTTCACAATATGGCACAGTTACATCCCTGGACGAGCCTTGACATAAATACACACCCTACAATCACACAATCACAATCATGAACACACACCATACAAGTCCCTCAATCAATGTGTGATACACCAACAGGGCCCATCAAGTGACCACTGGGTTTTAACCGATCACAGATTGTGCCGTTAAGGTCTGTTTCCCTTATACAGAGATGCTTTTCTCACTTTTAAAAACTGGGTTCTGTAACATTTCAGAATGTAAAGCATGCTTGCTAGGATCTAAGGGAAAAGCTTGGGGATTTTTTTTTTTTTTAAGAAAAGCTGCTTAAGTAGACTAAATCTAAATAACTGTATTTATCATTTGAATACACTTGTAGAGCTTTAAACAATTACTGCCTAAATCTCTCATTTATAACCCATCATCTGGATAAAGAGGTTTTTACTGTATTTTTACTGATATTACTTCAGTATTTGTGCATTGTAAGCATTGTGTGATGCTTCTGAATCTTTTATATCTATTTCATACAGGGTATCTCATTCTGAACAGCAACAAAATACTGTCCAACTCCAATTTGAAATGGCATGTTTTTGAATGACCACTGAATAAAGTAATATAGAGATAACTAAACACGATTTACTGTCACTTAGTGCTGCTGAACTATTGGTATGCAGTTAACAGATTGTCCCTTGACTACTGGGGATATTCATCAGTTCACAATGAGAAATTAGACTCAGAGTTCAACATCAGCTAACACGAAGCTCCAGCCTCCAAGCTGATGACAGAGGCTTTGAGCATGGTTGAAATGCAGTTTCAATCTTAATGCTACAAGTTGCAAATTTTGGCCTATTTTCACCTTAATTACAATTGGTGAAAGCAGCACTGATTGATCACCAGCAGGTGTGTGTGTGTGTGTACAGTGTGTTTTTTTAACCCGTGGTGTCACCTTACATCGACACCACGGAAATACAATCGAGTGAATGGACCCACTGAGCAATCAGTCCCTGGGGTCTTAAGGTTTAGCTGGATTCAGCTATCTTAGAATGGAGGTTTAGCTGGACACAGCTAGATTAGAGTGAAGGTTTAGCTTGATGCAGGTAGCTTAGAGAGAAGGTTTTGCTGGATACAGCTAGCTTAGAGTGAAGGTTTAGCTGGAGAGAGCTAGCTTAGAGTAAAGGTGTAGTTAGACACAGCTAGCTTAGAGTACATGTTTAGCTGGATACAGCTATCTAAGAGGGAAGGTTTAGTAGGATACGTGTGTCTATGACAACTGAACATGCCTGATGCGCTAAACATACTGTATGGCCAAAGTATACCTGATATTGATTAGGGGCTGAATTATATCCACATCAGCAAGCGTCACCATGACACCATCGGTCCAGCATGAGCAGTTACATGTGGGTGTGGTCTGTGTACAGCATGCCTATCAGAATGGCCCAAGCATCACATCTCCCATAAGAACAGGGGCAAGTACTGGAGTACCCCATCACTGAGGGGGCAGTTGGGCCAGGTAGAGGGGCAGATGCATGGGGGTTCCCTCTCACAGAGGGGGCAGTTGGGGCTAATCTCATCTCTACATTTAGAGTTGCCCCGACAGCATATTCATTTGAGGCAAACATTTCGCCTAAATATTTCTAAATGACTACCAGACAACCTACTTTATCTTATTCATAATGATTTACTCTACTTAGATCTTAACAAGCACAGATGCATATTAATCAATGACACATTTGTAGGTAGAGGAAAGGTGACATTGCTGATCACTACTGGTGACAAGCAAAGGATTCGTTAAATTGTTACGGGGTGCATGGGCACTTGGTATATTTGGCAAAACACAAATGTCTACGAGTCTACAAGGTTTTAAACAGATGTCATGCACACACAATCTCTCTCTCTCTCTCTCTCTCACACACACACACACACACACACACACACACAGACATTCACTCAAACACAAACACAATTTACATTCAAAACTCCTTACAAAATAGGACAAAAATGTTTCTTCATAACTAGTTCTCCCTATTCAGACTATTAGAGGGTAACCTCCTCCAGAGGGTGCTGTAGCAATTCCACGTCCAAAGCTGCCATTTCACTTCACCAAACCTAACCTCGCGATATCTCTCATCAGACGCTGCCATTCTGCCGTCTGTTTTAAATATCGCAAAGCTTTTAGAAATGTTTCACATATAGCAGAGCTTTTGGAAATCATCAAATATTCCATGGTCGCACTGCTATTTAGGATTTTAGTATTAAAGTAAGGTTGTGATGGTTGCTGAACACATTCACTGCTACGGAACTCTAGGAGATTTCTTAATCTAAATCATATCTTTTGTTTGCCACAAAAACTGGACAACTGTTAGTCACAGGAGATTTCCCTATCAAGTATCAAGGATGTGTGTCTCACCAAAGGACCATCTCCTCTTTAAACTTGTATACAGCAAAGGTCTGTAGAGGACATTGGTCCAATCACAGAAAGCCAAGCACAATACTGCATACAGCACAAGACCAAGACTTTAGCTGGAGACCGTTAACAGGAGAAGGGCTTTGGGTGTGGACTAAATATGGCTCAGGCTATAAGTGTTGACTTACGGTGGGTCCGTTTAGTGTCTGCTGTAACAATTTGCTTCCATCGTAATCAATAGCAATAGCTACCCCAGACGTGACAGCACCATATACGTTCCAAAACTATTTTTATGGAGAGCTCGTGCCTATGTTCTCCGGGTCCTATGTTCCCCACTTTGTATGTGACCGGGGAACATGGGATCCCTTTTTTACATTTTAAAAAGGGTCCTATGTTCCCTGCTTTCCCAAAAAGGGTCCTATGTTCCCCCGGTATGTATTGCGACTGGGGAACTTAGGACCCTCTTAGGGAAAACCGGGGAACATAGGACCTAGGGAACATACAGTAGGGATGACCAGTAGAGCATTCTAAGAGTATTTAGAGCATTCTAAATGGAGATTGTAGGATTGTAGGAGTCTGTTCATCTTTATTTTCAATACTGTAATATTCTTTCACATTTTGAGCACTGTGTTGCCATAGAAGTCACTATTAGAATAACTAGCGATCAATTTAAATTAGTCTATGACGGAAATATCTACAGAAGGCAGAAGGCATCACTGTGAAACTCGACTGCAGATCCTTTTTTGAGTAGACATTACAGGACAGTATACATGGTCTGATCTGTATAAAAGTAACTTAAGCAATCAGGCTTTCTTTCCCTTACATTCGCATGTGGATGGTCATTCATTATTTTGTTGGATAATAAATTGTGAGGTCCTAAAAACTAACACATTGCAGGGTAAGTTGAAGGCAAATGACGAGCAATTTCTTCGGAGGGAAAGTCAATGGGACTACAGTACATTCAGCGAAACTAGACTCAGAGGGAAAAGGAGAACAAAAATATCCTGCATTTTTGTCCCAACTGCACCTAGAGGTCCCTCAACACTCAGATACAGTTCCTTTTCTCACACACAAACATTCTCTCTCTCTCTCACACACACACACACACTCTCTCTCTCTCTCTCTCTCTCTCTCACAGACACACACACACACACACTCACACACGCTCCCTCAGCTATACCAAACACACACAATCGCGCACACACTGGAGTGGTCATCAAGACACTGCATAGTTCTTCTGTGGAGAAAAAAAACAGAGGGGACAATTATATATCTAAACATTTCACAATGAATTATATAAGCATGTAAACATTTAACATTACATTTAATTATATAGACATTGTAAACATTAAGTAGCTGTAGTATCTTTCAGAAAAAAATAACCACCGCCAGATAGTACATCATCATAAAACATCAATCCAATCATCTGTCCTAATCCACATTGTGCTAATACAAAACAAAAGCATTACATTACCAAACAACACACACACACACACAGACAGACATAGACACACACACACACACACACACACACACACTCTGTCTGTCTCTCTCTCACTCTCTCTCACTCACACACACACACACACACACACACACACACACCACTCTTACCAAGCATCCACTTTGCCTCTGCCTTGTAACGCTGTAGTTCCCCCGTCTCTTATGGCAACAGCAGGCAGAGGCGTGGTTGTGGGTTTTATCGGCGACGGGATTGGCCGAGATTGATTCTGATGCTTCTGGTCACTGGTAGAACACGACAATGTCACAGCGGACGTCACAAGATTCCGGTTACAGTCACCAGGCTGATTGTTCACCATGGACACAGTAGAGGAGCTGGACACAGTAACGGTTGCTGTGGTAACAGGGCATGGATATGCCACATGTCCGGTGAGGTCCAGGAGATCAAGAAAGGCTCTGGTAGGGGAGGAGGAGCTTGGACAGGAAGTGTTGGTGTGGGTTAGTCCCGCCTCTTCCTGCAGAGGAGAGAACTCTGGGATGGACACGAGGTCATCCTTAGAGACGGGGCTGGAGGAGTGAGAGAAAGCAAAAAAAAACATTCAATATTTCACTCATCAACTCTCTCTCTCTCTCTCTCTCTCTCTATCTCTCTCTCTCTCTCTCTCTCTCTCTCTCACACACACACCCACCCACAAACACATACAGTATGCACATACTTGCACAAGACATGCATACTTTGCGTAACTAGATTGCCTCGCACACAAAATCATGTGCACTCTCACACACACACACACGCACACACACACACACCTCACATCCATGGACTGGGGCTCCTCTTTAGGGACGCCTTCTACTCCGTCCAGCCGGATACTGGGTTGTTGTGGCTTTGGCCCCACCCCATTCTCTTTGCTAACCAACTTGTTTGCCACGGCAACGAGTGTAGTTTTACTTGCCGTTACTGTAACCGTAGGGGTTGTTGAAACAGTAGCCTGTGTGAAACAGAATAAGTCTGGTTATATTCATTATCGCTCAAAAGTCAAAGTGTGGGGGCGCCATCCTCAGTACATTCATATGGATCCTTGTTTTAGTATCTTTGTCTTTTACTGTTTAGACGTGTTGATTTGCTATTTTAGCATCCTGTTGTGTGTGGTGTCTTAAGCTACTAAGACCTTAAATTTCCCCTTGGCGATCAATAAAGTACATGTATCTATCTATCGATCTATCTATCTATCTATCGATCGATCTATCGGTCTGTCTATCTGTCTGTCAATGATGTGAAGATTGAACAGGTAGTTTTGAGAATTTCAATTCTGATCTGAGAAATGTACCAAAGCGACTGAGAAAAACTGTAATATTCTCTGTTGGAGTTGCAGTCGGTCTGAAGATTATCAACTCACCTGGTCAACCTCAGTCTGTCCATTCGTTAGGGACGGGGTCTGTGATGTCACAGAGCTGTCCTTTTTTAGAGGCGGGGCCTGAGATGTGACAGGACTTTTCTTTGTTACGGGAGGGGCCTGTGATGTGATGGAGCTGTCCTTACTATTTGTGGGAGGGGTCTGTGTTTTGACGGGGCTGTCCTTACTATTTGTGGGAGGGGTCTGTGTTTTGACGGGGCTGTCCTTAATATTTGTGGGATGGGTCTGTGTTTTGACGGGGCTGTCCTTACCATTTGTGGGAGGGGTCTGTGTTTTGACGGGGCTGTCCTTGTTATTCATGGGAGGGGTCTGTGTTGTGACAGGCATGTCCTTCAGGGAAGGGGCCAATGATGTGATTGGGCTGTCCTTGCTATGTGTGGGAGGGACCTGTGATGTAACAGGGCTGTCCTTGTTGTTTGTGGGAGTGGTCTGTGTTGTGACTGGGCTGTCCTTGACAGGGCTGTCCTTGGTCTTCGGTGGAGGGACTGCTGATTTAATGCTCCCACTGGTCAGTGGGGACGAGCTGTTGGTCTTTGGATTGCATTCACTGACCTGATAACAACAAAGAGATGAGTAATAACTACCAGAGAAGATGACTTTATAACAATAAAGACATCAATGATACGAGTTCAAATCACACAGCACATGTCCCCATAGTCATACCTGGGAAATGGGACATACTGCAAAACTGGCCCAATGTAACTTGTTAGGCCAAATTACACTGCATGTGTTAAATACACTTATAGGTATTCAATGCAGTTTCGGGTTCTACTGCTACCCTAGATTCGCTGAGTATTTACATTTTTGCTGTTGGGTTTGGTTTAGGAGGGCCCGCTCACCTGAGCTGGGTTTGGGTTAAGAGGGACCACATACAGTACCTGATAGTGATGCGCGGGTGGGCTTTTTTAAAAACCCGCCCCAACCCGACTCTTCAGGAGATCCAAACCGCCCCGCCCAATCCGCAAAAATATGTTCGAATTGTGACCCAAATCCGACCCGACCCGCGGAAAGGAAAAAAACGCACCTAACGTCTTTCGTAGCCTAATAGCCTAATTCTCCCACATGAGGACAACAACGGGTTACAATGATCGGTCATTTTGACAATCTGCGCTCTTCCACACCATTCATAATCTGCAGCCTAGACAGCCAGTGTTAAATCTCATCTTCATCATAACAAGTTTCCATTCATATTTCCCCTTGCAACTTCATAGGCTAGCCTACTTTTGCGTGAAACACTGCCAAGCATTTAACAAGCACAGCTGTTTATTCGTGTATATGACAGAAGCAAGGTGTTCTCGCATTGTGCACAACCTTCGATATCCCAGATCATTAGGCAACATGTCCATAAAGTAGCGAATGCGCGATTGACTTTTTTCAGTCAGTCACACATGACGCAATTGGGTGCTGAATTTAGGAGAAATTATGTTTTGCGCTCGACCACACCTCCCGTGTATTGCAGGCGCGCATCGCCACCTAATATATCGGAAGTTAACAAGTGAGAAATGTGCATTTTTACTTTTTTGACCCGACCCACCCGCAATATTTAGAAAAAACTACTAGGCCTACCCAAATCCGCCCGACCCGCGGGTAACGGGCTGAACCGCGCATCACTAGTACCTGAGTTGTGCCTGCGGGGCCATTGAGGGTGGGGGAGGCTCTGGTTGGGCTTCTGCTGACCTCTGACGTCATTTCCTGCTTGGTTTGGATGCCGTTTGTCATTGGTGGAGTTGAATTGGCCTCCTTTGTCTCTGACCCAGTATCGTTCACCTTTGCAAAACAAAACACGTCTCAAGCCTTAAACCTGAGAACTAGCACTAGCATCAGTCACTTAAGCAACATCATTCTAAAATATAGCTGCAAGCAGCAATGAGGGGGCCAAGCAGTAGGCCGGAGTAACCACGGCAACTCGACGCTGTTGGCTCAATGCCGCAATCAGACATATGGCCATAAGCCATCAGAGCAAGTTTCATGTCTAGCATGTCAAAAGTTAGAAGCCAACTTGCTAATTGTAGCTGTCCTAGAGGTCAAAGGTCATGATTCCATGTAGTAAGTTTGGTCAAAGATCATTAAGGGGCGGAGCAAGATACTTCATGAGAAGCCACTTCCTGGAACCCGAATCGCAAGAGGGGGGGTCAAAATCCCCCTTTATGCAGAGCAGAGGCAGCAACTGTTCCATTGAAGTCTATGGACATAGATCAGAATTTCAACTATATGCTAAAATCTCCATTCTCTAGAGTTAGGAATGTGAATTTTGGGCACGGTTTCATGACCCTCAACCCCTTCTGACCACTTCAGGTACCTTTTTAGCATTTTTGAGCATTCCCGGCTGGAGAAAATCGACTTTATATCAGGTGTGCCCCTCTTGTTTATTCTGCTGTTGGCCGGTTGCTACGTACGCTCTACCTTGACAACACATTAGCCAGCCAGCTGAACCAAATCCTGATTTGTGCTAACGACGATCAGATGGCGCTGGGGTAACTTAATGAGAGCAGCGACATATTTCCATTATTCCATTGATGTTTTTATTCAATTCCTTGAAATGTATGCTTTGTGTGTGTTACTTCCATATTATAACTAATAAATGTAGAGGGCTTGAAAGAGCAGCAAGATTATTTTGGAACATCATCAAGCATTGATAGACCTAATCGAGTGCTTGATTTTGTACACCTGTGGAGGGACCTGCTGAAACCCATGATGAATACGTCTGACACGCAATGACGCGCCTCTTTATGCAGAGGAAGTGATCCCCGTTTTGCGCCCATAGACATGAACTACGACGACGTATCTTGCTACGCCTTAAGGATCTTTGGTTTGGTTTCGATAGATGTAAAGGTTGCTGAGATATGAGCTCACTTCCTGTTTGCCGGCTTCGCACCACAGAGGTCAAAGGTCACCAACTTTCTTGGCCGTCCTACCGATGGAGTCACAAGTCCATATATCAAGTTTGGTTTTGATAGATGCAAAGGTTGCTGAGGATGGTTGAAATTTGTGACCTAGGGAAATTTGTTAGTGTTTTTGATCAAATCCAATATGGCGGCCGAATCAATTACGTTGATGTCAGACGTTGCAATCTGTCGACATAAGGATCTCCCACAGTATTACTAGACACCACTAGTACATTGTAATTCTAAGCACAACAGCAGCTACAGGCCAAAAGGCATGTTTCTTTATTACAGCGCCCCCTAGAGGTCAAAGGTCACCAAATGTCTTGAGGGTCCTCCTGATGGGGTCACAAGTCCATGTATCAAGTTTAGTTTTGATGCGTGCAAGGGTTGCTGAAATATGAGCCCATTTCCTGTTTGGCGGCTTTGCCGCGAATTTCGATTCGCTGTTTTGGACGAACGGTAATACTTCCGAAGACAAAAAGCAATGCGTTGGTAATACATATTCTGTGCATTCGCTGCCTGGCCCCCAATTAAAAAAATAAAATAAATCTAATCAGATCTTAAGCCTCAAGAAGTCTTAAGCCTCAGTAATCTCATGTGTCAGTGAGAGACTGAATTTGAGAGTGAAGGTGGTGAATCCATATGTGAGTACTATACAGGAAAACAGTAAACAACTGCAACTACTAAGTGTGCAACATTCTTTCATAATGATCAAAAAAATACCTTGTTGTCACTGTCTTTGCGGGTACGTTTCATAATCTCCTCAATTCTCTGCAAGAAAGAGGAAAGAGAACACATAAGAGCAATGAAAGGAGACAATGAGAATGCTTGTGGGTGTGTGCACGCATGTGTGTGTGTGTGTGTGTGTGTGTGTGTGTGTGTGTGTGTGTGTGTGTGGGTTCACCTTCTTCCTCTGCTGTCTTTCCTGCTCCTCAATGAAAGAACAATGAAAGAAAACAATGAAAATGTTTGAACATATGTGAGCGAGTGTGTGTTTGTCTGTGTGTGTGTGTGTGTGTGTGTGTGTGTGTGTGTGTGTGTGTGCGTGTGTGTGTGTGTGCATGTATGTGTGTGTGTGCATTTGTGTGTATCCTTGTGTGTGTGTGTGTGCGTGAGTGAGTGTGTGTTTGTGTGTGAGTTCACCTTCTTCCTCTGCTGTCTTTCCTGCTCCTCCAATTTGTGTCTTTCTTCCTCCTTCTGTAATTCGTCCTGTTGTAGATGGAACCACGCACACACACACACACACACACACACACACACACACACACACACACACACACACACACACACACACACACACACACACACACACACACACACACACACACACACACACACACAATTCTATCAAAATACCTTTTTCATACTTTATTGTAGTACTATCAACTGGGGGGGGGGGGGGGGGGGGTCATATGTACAGTACCTTTCTCTCCATCTCTGCCTGAGCCTCTTTTTCTTTCTGTTGTTTCTCCTCTTCATCTCTACTCTTCCTCTCCTCCTCCTCTCTGTTCTTCCTCTCCTCCTCTCTGTTCTTCCTCTCCTCGTCAGCCTTTAGTCTACAAACACACACACACACACACACACATACACACACACACACACACACAAACATGATCCAGTTAGACCGAAACACTCATGTTGTAAAATACATTGTGCCCATAGATCATAGTTACATTCAACACAGCCCTGTTTACACACACAAAAACATGGTCACACACATATGCGCACACCCACACAAACACACACAAACACACACACACACACAAACACACACACACACACACACACACGCACACACACGTCCACATAGACACACACCTCTCCAGGCGTCGCCGTTCCGCAAGCAGACGGCTGGCCTCCTCATTGGTCCTTCCAGACATCTCTTTCCCCACCGCAGTTACAGGTGAATGACCTAGGACATGACCACTGCATTCATGACCATGCTATATGTGTAATTACAGTATTACATGTAAAAATGTCTTTATCTTGCCCTTGCTAACTGGCCTAATTCTATTTCACATACTGTAGTATGGCACGTCTGAGTAAGGGCCCGAAACGTCACGGTTTTGTTTTAAATGGGGCAGCCGTGGTGTACTGGTTAGCGCACCGGGCTTGTAACCGGAGGGTTGCCGGTTCGATCCCCGACCAGTCCACCATGGCTGAAGTGCCCTTGAGCAAGGCACCTAACCCCTCACTGCTCCCCGAGCGCCGCTGGTTGGGCAGGCAGCTCACTGCTCTGGGTTGTGTGATTCACCTCACTGTGTGTTCACTGTGTGCTGTGTGTTCACTAATTCGGTTAAATTGGGTTAAATGCAGAGAACTGAATTTCCCTCACGGGATCAAAAAAGTATATATTCTATTTCTTTTTTTCTATAAATGATTGAGAACAAAATTTTGGTTGCAGCGGACTTTTTCCTTTACTTACTAATCCCAACCCAAGGCAATCCTGAAGCTGGTGCATGTTGTGATGCAATTAAACTGTGTAAAGCTTTTTGAATTATTCATGAGGGCTCCAGATAAGCATGAGAGGGCACTAATATCTGCTAAAATGTCCCGGTCTAATTACAGGGTTGCTAATCAGCTTGTAAAAGAACATCTGATCATGTTTTTGATGGATCAAAGTGGCACACTTTCTAGGTTAACATCAGAGGACAAGTTAAAATACACTGCTGTTCATCTATTCTACCTCATCTTTAATTGTTTTACAATGCAGGCTACCACTGCCCCTGCCTGGCTAAATGTGGCAGTGCATCTGTACTAGACACCATTTTAACTGCTGTGAGTGCTGAACCTTCATGCACCACTCCTACACTAGGGAGTAATAAAGAGCGTCAATGACTCATACTCAAGTCAATGACTTCAACCCTATGCACAAGTCAATAACTTTCACCCTGTGCTCAAGCCATTACTTTCCACCCTGTGCTGAATTCAATGACTTCCACCCTCTGTTCAAGTCAATGACTTCCACCCTGTGTTCAAGTCAATTACTACCATCCTGTGCTGAATTCAATGACCCACCCTGTGTTCAAGTCAATTACTACCATCCTGTGCTGAATTCAATGACTTCCACCCTGTGTTCAAGTCAATGACTTCCACCCCATGCTGAATTTGATGACTTCCACTCAAGGACTCACTCTTTGAGGACAGATTTCCACTATCATGACACATACGTGCACTTAAGGTTTAGTCGTAACTACCGTTTGGTGTCTGATTGGCTGAGGCTGGATTCATTCCCGCCTTCTCTACACTGCTTTTGGTTGCCAAGGAATCACTTCTCTGGCCGCCATTGGTGACAGGTGCATTTGGACGTTGCCTCATCGGAGAAGATGGCTCGGTTACAGTTGCTATTGGACGCTGTCGCATCGGAGAAGATGGCTCATTTGCAGGTGCAATTGGACGTTGCCTCATCGGAGAAGATGGCTCGGTTACAGTTGCTATTGGACGCTGTCGCATCGGAGAAGATGGCTCATTTGCAGGTGCAATTGGACGTTGCCTCATCGGAGAAGATGGCTCGGTTACAGTTGCTATTGGACGTTGCCTCATCGGAGACGATGGCTCATTTGCAGGTGCGATAGGACGCTGCCTCATCGGTGAAGATGGATAGTTGTGATGTTTAGGGGTCAACCTAAAGAAATGCCTGGGTTATCAATCAAGGAGGATCAATCAAGGAGGGTAATGTTGAGGTGAGGTGAAGAGAGAGAGAGAGAGGAAGATGGAGAGGTGAGGAGAGAGAGAGAGGGAAGCGGAGAGAGAGAGAAAGAGAGACTCCTACTTGGGCGTAGCTGGAGAGGCAGAGCGGCGAGCCAGAGCAGGAGACTCGGGGCGTCTGATGGGGGAGCCGGTCACAGGGGAGCCCCCCCTCCGATCCATCCTCAGCCGCTCCCGCTGGAGATGGAGGAAGTTGGAGAGGGAGATGGAGGGACAGAGAAGAGGGAGTTAGAGAGGAGGGAGATGCTATCTATCCTGCTTCCTTATAGGGGATGGAGAGTAGTCGTGACCATATACAGTAGAGGGTGGAGAGTAGTCGTGACCATATACAGTAGAGGGTGGAGAGTAGTCGTGTCCTTATAGGGCCAGACGTGTCCTTATAGAGGGTGGAGACTAGTCGTGTCCTTAGAGGGTGGAGACTAGTCGTGTCCTTATAGGGCCAGTCGTGTCCTTATAGAGTGTGGAGACTAGTCATGTCCTTATAGAGCGTGGAGACTAGTCGTGTCCTTATAGAGCGTGGAGACTAGTCGTGTCCTTATAGGACCAGTCATGTCCTTATAGGGGGGTGGAGAGTAGTCGTGTCCTTATAGGACCAGTCATGTCCTTATAGGGGGGTGGAGACTAGTCGTGTCCTTATAGGACCCGTTCTTACCTTGGGGGTGTTGGGCGCCGTAAGCGCTGGGCTCTCGTCACCCGTGGTTGGCTGAGGGAGAGGTGGGCGTCGCCTGGGAGACCCCCGATAGGGAGAGCGGTGAGGGCTAGCAGGAGCTGAGAGGGAAACAAGTAAACACAAGCAAACACATACACACACACAAACATACACAAATAAACACAAACACACACAAACATACACAAAAAACACAAAAATGTACATAAACATACCATACAACAAAAAAAAACGCACACACATAGAAAATATACATGTATACACAAACAAATAACCATACAGACAGACAAAAACAAAAACATAAACAAAATATAAAACTCAAACAAACATACATAAACACAGACAGCCACATAGAAATATGTGCATAGACAATATACACAGGTACACAGAGGTACAAAAAAAACACATGTGCACAAACAGACAGCAACAGAAACATATACACGCAGGTGCACATACAGTACACAGACCAACAGACACACACACAGGTGCACAAATAAACACAAAAGATCAGGTGCAAACAAACATATAGACAAACACAGGAACAGACAAGCATGATCCCACACATCAATATGACATAAAACATGCATTCAAATGGGAGAGAGAGACAGAGAGAGAGAGAAAAGAAAAGAGAAGTTAACAATGAACTGATGAATTCTTTGAAACATTCTGAAGAAGAACATGCATAGATTCAACCCTCTGAACAGTCCATTTCTTGTTGCTACATTTTGATACACTTTCACTTTCTCTCTCTCTCTCTCTCTCTCTCTCACACACACACACACACTGACACTGAAATTGTTGCACAATTGATAAAATATAACCTTACAGTATGTATTGTCAACTACATTTGCACACGACTAACCAATCAACAGGTTTGTTTTTTTGTTTTCTTTTTTTCACATCCATACAGTGTCAGTAAGTTCCTACTGTTGCATTTTGTTTGTGATAAATTTAAAATACACATACAAAATAGATTTTGATTGATTTTAGTGTGCAAAGGCATTAAAACACAAACACAAACTTTAATGCATGCATAGTATATTGTCTAACAGCAAATGTATACTTTCTGCTGAAACACACAGATATGGCCTAAAATCGGAATAAATATGTCGATCAACAAAATCTATCCACCCACACTAGACTACTTTTTTTTTCCTTCGTCAGGCTAGGCAATGAGGGTAACAAAGATCTAGGGATATATAGCATTAGCAGAGCTAGGGATGTGTTGAGATATGTCCATATAGAGATGGGTACCAGAGCTAGGACAGCATAGAGACGGGTACCATAGCTATAGTATAGAGAGACGGGTACCAGAGCTACGGTAGCATAGAGACAGGTACCAGAGGTAGGGTAGTTTTAGAGACAGGTACCAGAGCGGCAGTATAAGGACAGGTACCAGAGCGGCAGTATAGGGACAGGTACCAGAGCGGCAGTATAAAGACAGGTACCAGAGCTACGGTAGTATAGGGACAGGTACCAGAGCTACGGCAGTATAAGGACAGGTACCAGAGCGGCAGTATAGAGACAGGTACCAGAGCTACGGTAGTATAGAGATAGGTACCTCTTGCACTCTGACCTCCAGATCCTCTAAAATGGATGGAAGTGAATAAGTAAGGGATAATCAACGACGCGCCGTGCGTTTCTAGGAAAATAATGCACGTTCGAAGTGGTAATAAGGACCCGACGCCGCAGGCGAAAAATAATGCACGTTCCAAATAGCGCATCACAATAGGAAATTTGACTAAGCAGTGGTATAACAGAATGTGGGCTAGCTATGCTAACCCTAACCCTGGCTAGCTAGTTGTCCAGATTGACCTAGAAATTGATCTGACCAGCTGCAACTCACTGTTCAGTTGTGAGTGTTTCATGGCAGACTAGTACACAACAGTACACACCATGCAAGCAAACACACACACACACACACACACACACACACACACACACACACCGTGTTATGAGGGCAGTGGTGGATTCAAAAGAAAGAAGTGCCATTCTGGATTCTAGTTGGTGCAAAAACATACACACCTATACCCACAAACATACACAAACTCAGACATACACATACACATAAACATAAACACACACACACACACACACACACACACACACACACACACACACACACACACACACACACACACACACACACACACTAACATACACAAACTCACACATACGCAGATGCATTATGTGCTTCACACATATAGCTGAAAACATATGCATGCATTCAAACACAGTACACATGTACAGTACATGCATACACACATACTGTCCACATACATGTGTTCACACATGCACACACATACAAACAAACATCCATACACACGCATAATACACATACATACACACACACACATACAAACACACAGAACATTACGTACATACTGGACGAACATACATACATACATGTACATGTACATACATGTACATACAGTACATGTAGACCCATACAGTATAGACACACTTGCAATAAATGCAAGTCTGCAATATCTGGCAATAAATTGTGGTGACACAAAAGGTAGCAACAGAACTACTCCTGGTCTTGATTTTGTGTAATGGAATCTGATCACAGATCGCTCCGGCATTCCCGCTGAGGAGACCTGATCACAGACTACTCCGGCATTCCCACTGAGGGAATCTAGCACAGACCATTCCAGAATTCCCACTGAGGAGACCTGATCACTGACCGTTCTGGTATTCCCACTGAGGGAATCTAGCACAGACCATTCCAGAATTCTTACTGAGGAGACCTGATCACACATTTCCACTATGGAAATCTAGCATAGACCACTCCGGCATTTCCACTGAGGAAACCTAGAACAGATCATTCTGACATTCCCACTCCAGTATTCCCATTGAGGGAACCTTAGCCAGGAGGGATTTATTCATATAGCACTGATATACTTTGTTAGATGTCATTTTATTGGATAAATAGTGACAGAACACATAGCAACTGAAAGTAATCAAGGGCAACGACTGTGATTT